>NC_134562.1:6998599-7311279 GCF_025594145.1 Primulina tabacum
ATGTCCCAACCGAATAATCAAACCTCTATGGTCCTATCATCAAATTGTGTTGGAAATTTAATTTAGGAAGTTTGACAATCCGAGCATATAAAGATTGAACTAACTGATCAAGAAGACTGAAAAGACTTGATCTAAAAATAAACAGACTATTGGATGCCTAACTGAAGATTAGTTCACAGCTAAGGCAACTGAACTAAGCTAACTGAACTATGTAGTGGACTGAATGATCAGTTGGAACTGATCAGTTTTACTACAATCAGTTGAGAGCTATCAGATAATTCTATCGGATGTGTCAAAATGATAATATGTAGTGGGAACGCCGCATTTCATCAATGCTACAGTGTACGATTGTCAAAAAGATATTGATGTGCCAAACAATGGATAGTGGCAAACAACGGATAGAAAGATTCAAACGTATTCATTTTTACCATTGGAAGCAAAGCCTATAAATAACCGAGAAGAGCAGCTGAGAAATAAAAAAAACGAAAAAAACTACCAAGTTGTTATTCTGTTGAAATCTCCTCACAAGTTTTCTGTTCAAATTCAAAAGATTTCAAAAGCTCACACGTAGCATATACATTCATAGCATTCAAGGATATACATCGAGCTTACAAGCACAAACACTTATTGTTGTGATTTTTGATCTTATAGAGATCAGTTGTGCTGAGTAGTTTCAGATTAGTTGAGAACTGATAAACTGTATTGAAACTAAGAGTTTCAGTTTGGCATTGTTAAGTCCAAAACTGAAGGGGGTCTTTACAAGTCTTGTATTGATCAAAGTCTTTTAGTGAATTTCCTATCTTCTAGATATAAAGGGTGACGTAGGAGTGATTGAAATCTCCGAAAATCCATAAATCTTGCGTCTCTTAATTTCTGTTTTATTCTATCTGTCAATCAGTTTATTTTCGCACTTTTATTAGTTAACTGATTGACATTGACATAACAAGATTCTCGAGTTCAGTTTATCACTAAACTGACTCATTATTTGGAAAGGTGGTAAAATTGTCGAGTGTTTATTCAACCCCCCTTCTAAACACTCTTTCACCTACCAACCGACAGTGGTATCAGAGCATTTGAATCTTGTTTCAGAATATTCCTACCTACAAAATCATATTACTAGGTCTTCCTTCAACATAATCCAATGTTCGCAAGAGAAGAGTTCAATGACTTGAAGATTAGGATGCATGCTCATTTAGCTGCACAAGATGATGACATGTGGTACGCCATTACTAACTGACCCATGAGAATACTAAAAGCAAACACTGTTTTTGCCATAACTGATTGCGCACCACATTGTATTGAAAAGCCAAGAGAAGAATGGACAGCATAGGACCAAATAAAAGCCAACTTGGACAATGTGGCTAAAGATATCTTGTACAAAATGCTTGATAAAATCACTTTTTGCAGAATAAAGATGTGCAAGACTGCAAAAGAAATTTGGGACAAGTTGATTCAGCTCTACGAAAGCAATGATCAAACCAAAGAGAATAAACTTTCAATTGATGTTCAAAAATTCGATAATATTAAAATGAAGATTGGACAATCTATGCACTAATATTATGAGAGAATCAGCAGCATAATAAAATAAATGAAAGCACTTGGAAAGGTGTATTCAAATAGAGAAGTAGCGCTGAAGGTAGTCAGAGGTCTTTCCAAGGAATGAGATGTTAAGACAATGGCTATGAAAGAATCAAATGACCTGAATAAGGTTGAATTATATGATATATTTGCTGATCTGAAGGCCTATGAGTTCGAGTTGAAAACGAGAGAAAGAGAATCGTCCACACCAGCAGCTACAATAGCTCTTAGTGCTGTCAAACTGGAACCAACTGGTTCAGTTGAGAAAACTGCTGATCAGTTAAGCAATTACGCAATATCATTATTTGTCAAAAAATTTGGAAGATTAATAAGAAGAAATCAAGGCTCTTTTCAAAGACAATATCAGAGGAATAACACCAAGGAAGAACCAAATGCTTGATACAACTGTGGAAAAACTGGATGCTTCATTGCTGACTATCCTAAGACAAAGAAGGATAGTCGAGTATCAGCTGAGAAAAGAAAGAAATCTCATGAGCAGCACAGGAGAAGAACCAAAGATGATAATGAATCATTCAGAAAGAAACACAAAGTTCTTCTAGCTGAGGAAAGTAAATCCAAACGGGCTGAATCTAACAGGGTTGAATATGAACCTGAGAGCTTGAGCAGCTCCAGTGATGATGAGGAAGTCAAGTGTCTGATGGCTGATGACACAGAACTAGAATCAACCAGTGAACAGGTATTCGATTTTAGTTCAACTGGCTTTACACATGATGAACTTATTTCTAGATTGCATGACATGGTCAACGAGTATCACAAGCTAGCTCTCTTTGTTGAGAAGGATAAAGCAAAGCAAACTGATCCTAATGACGATAAAACTGAAACTGATGAATCAGTTGGACCGTTGAGTCTTAAACAGAGATTGCTGAGCTGAATGCTGAAAGAAGCAAGAATAAATCTATAATTCAGCAGTTAATGCTTGAGATTTCAAAGCAAACTGAGCTTATTCAGGCATTGAATAAATCATCAATAGCACTAACTGAAATACAAGATATGCAAAAATCATTTACCAATAAAACCGGTTTAGGCTTTATCAATCATGATGAAACTTCTATAAGTGATACTCAGCCGAAACTGAACATGGGCAAAGGAAAATACATTCACTTTGTCAAATCAGCTGTGGTACAAGAACAACCTGAGTCAAGTAGACCAGTTTAACAGCCTATTGAAAATAAGAACAAAGCTAAAAAGTATGGAATTTATAGCCCTAAAACTTTAACTGATTCTTGTAGCTGGCAACCTAAAAGGTTCATCAATAAACACCTGATTTCTCAAAATTGCTATTTCAATTACCATAACTGTAAGCCAGTTCAGAAAAGATATCTGGTGAACAACCAGTTGAACAAAGCTAAAGCACATATTGTTTCATCTGCACACAACACACACAAGCTAGGAAAAACCATTTGCAACACAGCAACTGGAAATTCAGTTAGACTGATCCAAGTCTGGGTTCCTAAAAGACTAAATAGTTTAGGACCCAAATAGATATGGGTACCAAAATTATTCATTGTGTGTGATTGCAGGTAACATGTACAAACAAAGAATCAATCTGGTATCTGGACAGTGGTTGCTCGTGGCATATGACAGGGAATGCAAATTTGCTATCCCAACTGATCAAATACACTGGTCCAAACATCAGTTTTGGGGACAACTTTAAAGGTAAAATTGTGGGTAAGGGTAAGCTTATCCATGGTAACTTTACTATCAAAGATGCCTTACTAGTTGAGAATTTTAAGTATAACTTGATTAGCATCAGCCAGTTATGCGACAACAATTTTTAGTTCAGTTCAACATACACACTTGCTCAGTTAGAAACTCAACTGAAAAGATCATTTTAACTGACAATCGTTGTGGAAATACTCACAAAGTCAGTTGGAATTATCAACCTAATGCACCGGTTTGTTTTATAGCTTAAAAATCTTCTAAGAACTGCTTATGGCATAAAAGGTTGAACCACCTAAACTTTAGGTCTATTGCTTATGTGAGTTACCATGATCTTGTAACTGGTTTGCCCAAAATCGATTTTTCAAAGGATAAAATTTGTTCAGCATGTCCGTTTGGTAAGCAAGTAAGATCTTCATTTAAAAACAATGGGGAGTAAATCATCCTCCACATGCTTAGAACTGCTGCATATGGATCTTTTTGGTCTTATACCAGTCATGAGTTTAGGGGGAATGAAATACATCTTTGTATTCGTTGATGATTTTTCAAGATTTACTTGGGTTATCTTTTTAAAATCTAAATACCAAACTGCTACACAACTGATTAAACTTTTCAAAAGATTATTAAATGAAAAATCAGTTGGTATTGATAGAATAAGGTCTGATCGAGGTACTGAATTCATCAATCAAAATCTTTCACAATTTTTAGAAAATACTTGGATCAAGCATGAGTTCTCAATAGCTAGAACACCTCAGCAAAAAAGTGTAGCTGAGAGAAGAAATCGAACCCTTAAAGAAGCTGCTACAATAATGCTTGCTGATTCAGGTATTTCTCAGAGGTTTTTGGCCGAAGCAGTAAATACTTCGTATTAAACACAGAACAGATATATGATTAATAAAAATCATTTGAAAACGCCATATGACATCTGGTATGGACGTAAAAGTGTGGTTTCTTATTTCAAAATATTCGGCAGCAGATGTTTCATTCTCGATAATGACAAAAAATCATTTAAAAGATTTTTATTTTAAATCTGCAGAAGGAATATTTATTGGTTATTCATCAGTTAGTAAAGCTTATCGAGTATTTAACAAATGCACTTTGAATGTCGAAGAGTCAATTCATGTTGATACGAATCTGACCGAGCGTGGCGTGCAAATGATTGGAAGGAGATTTAGAAAGCGTCGTTGTTTCGGACCTTGAAGCTCAATAATGATGAATCAAGCATATCCAAGCAAGTGTTGGAGTTCAACAAAGAATATAATGAAAGAGTCCCGAACAACCAAGCATATGAGTGCAAAATGGTCCGAGAGAAGCAGCGCAGCAACACGCGCTAGCGCAGAAGTGAAGAAGCAGCAGCACGCGCTACTGCAGATGAGCAGAACTGCGCGCGCGCCTGCGCTAGAAGCAGCGCAGCCACGCGCGCGCGTCCGCGTTAGAAGTGGCGCCACCGCACGCACCGTGCTGGCAGATGAGCAGATCCTTGCGCGCGGCTGCGCGAGTTCACTCGCAGCCGCGCGCACTGCCGTGTCAACCTTGCTAGCCAATTTGTGTTATGACTTTTTACACTACGTTTCATGTTTTATTGATTATATAATCATTGTAAATGACCATAAACGAGATAATTCAGATATATATCATGTTTTTTGAGGTTTTCTCTCAAATTTGCAAGGCATTTTCCTTTGTTCTTCAAAAAAATTAAACTTATCAAAGATTGCATCTTTGTGATGTTTGTCAATTGTTTTCGCACGGATTGTCAAAACAAGTTCTTTGAAGGTTCGTATGAAATTCGATTGTTATTATCGTTGATATTTGTTGCTAAGTTTTAATCGCTTAGAGGTGAATATCACAAATCGTTGCTTGTTTCAAAAGATCGGGACAACACAATCGATCCTTGTTCGTTATTGAATTGAGGGCGTGATTTCAATTAATCGTGTTTGCTTTTAATTCGTACGTGGATTCGTATCACATGTGGTATTTGATGAATATGTACTAACTGATAAGCCAACTGATTTTCTTCAGTTGAGCTAGTTGATCGCTTTACAGATATAAGTTTGGAGGATGATAGTGAAGAAGAAAATCACATCAATCAAAATATCCTTCAAAAATCAGAACCAGAAGTGCTGGATCAATCAGTTGAACAAGAAATTTTTCCTGATAATCAGTTGGTAGAGCAAAATGATAATATTCAAATACCAACTGAAGCAGCAACAACTAAAAATGAAGAGAACATTCAGTTGCCAACTGAAACAGTTGCTGAATCATAAAAGCACCAGTGGATCATTTTAGTTTCTAGGAGACATCCAACTAGACAAATCATTACAAGAAATTCTTTTGTAGCTTTTCGAAAAGACAACCTTTTCCAGCACTCTCTGCTCCTTCAATAGCATCAACTCTATAAGACCTTCATTAGTTGAAAGATCTGAAGTATGGATAACATCGAGAAGCCTTATACTTGATCTCGGTTGCCCTCTATTTATCAGTAGCAACCAATCTATCTCACTGAATGGTCTGGAGGTCATGTATTTTAGTCCAGGTGGACATGACTTTTTCAAAGACAAAATCCTCTCTAGTTTTTTTCAAACTCTCCAAATGGCGAAGCGTTGTTGAAGGAAGAGGGATGTTGGAATTGCTTGCTCTATCCATTTGTGCTTAATTGTTGATTTTTATTATCTAATGACAATGATCTTATTTATAGACAGATCCATATTGAAGATATAGAAGAAGACGAATAGACATCAGTTAACAGAATGCACTTAACTGTTTCAGACTGAGTTTCTTCGACCCTCTTTTATTAATATACATTTATTGAGGGGGAATGTCGAATTTAAATGGTTAACTGATAAGACAATAGTCAGTTGATATTCAACTAAACTGACTCAGTTTTCAACTGATCACTCAGTTATTGACCTAACTGATATTATCCAATAAGTTAACTGATTATTCGTTAAGTATTCCATATAAAGTGATGTGACTGTTAAAATCAGGCATTTAATTAATATCGTTCATGAATAGTAATTTGAAACGTGGCCCCACGTGATTCATTAAACTTCTGTTCACGTTTTCACAACACATACACACGATTTTATTTTGGACTAACACGTGTCCAAAAATTTGAACAGTCACAAACATAAGAATTGAACTCGCTTCATTTTAGTTTCTTTATGGGCATTGCAACTCTCAGAGCAAATCAAATACACATAGATTTTTCTCGCAGATATTCAAATTATCAGCAATGGCAAATCAAGTCCCTGCATACATTCTCAACGCAATGACTATTGACTTTGATTCAGTTCTGACTATCAAGGACGAAGCTATCAAGGATGTCTTTCTCAAACTTGAAGCAGCTGGACTGAAAAACTTTCTCAGATTATCGTCTCAAGAAATCTATCCTAAAGAGATTCAGGATCTGTATGCTAATGGCTTCATCTCTGCTGACGACAAAATAACTACAACCGTCAACAGTCAACTGCAGATCATTGATGAAGACTCCTTCAGCAATCTATTTCAACTGCCTTCTGATGGCTTGGCCAATATCTCTGAAGTTAAGACGTCTGATGTAGAGGAGATGCAGACGCTCTTATCTACAGATGGACGGATATCTGCAGATGGACGGAAAATCAAGGTTTCTGATCCTAAGAAATAACTAAAGCCAGAAATTCAGTTACTGGCTGACATTGTGGCCAAGGGACTACTCGCCAAAGCAGGCTCATTTGTTGCTCTCACCTTGAAAAAGTTCCAAGTAATGACTGATATTATGGCTGGACGAAGAATAAATGGTCAGCCATCATCTTTTCTATCCTCAAGAACATGCTTCAATCATCCAAACAGTCAAAGGGATTTGCTGTATCATTCAGCTACTTCTTGAAGAACAACGGTTTGGTGGGTGACTCTTTTGAGAAGTCATCCAAGTTCAAAATTTTCAATTCTAAGAGTGTTCAGCTACCAAAAATCAAGCTGGACATGTCACCCGAGCAATTATTGAAAGTGAAGAATGAGATTGGGACGCAGGAAGCTCCCAAATCAGTCAAGAAAGTCAAGAAGATATCTAAAAAAAGACAATCAAAAGGAAACTGATTGTCAGTGAGACTAATTTAGAGAGAACTCCATCTCCTAAAATCACGAAAAAGTCAAGAACTCTCAAAACCCAACCAGCAGCTGTTTTGGAAACATCTCAGCTGAGAGATTGAAAATGATTGGAGCTGAACAGCCAATCAGTGGCATACCTTTGATGGCAGTTCCAGTCGAGTCTTCAACTGAAGGTCAGTCACCATCTCCTGCCGATCCATCTTAGAAGATTATCACCAAATCTGGTGATAAGCAAAAACAAGCAAGATTGAAAGGTCCATTGATCACCATCACTACTCCAACTTCTCTACCATTTGCCAGACCAAAAGGATTATTCATAAGGGAGAAAGTGGATGGAACTGCATCAGGACTGAGTAACTCTCATGTCCTAACTGACCCGAAAGGAAAGGGCAAGATGATTGAAGAGCCCCGACTGACAAACGCAAATCAAACTCATATCGACCTGATATGGAAAGAGGTCAATGAATTTTCAGAATCAAAACTCAAGACTTACAATGAATGGGTCAGATTCAGAACTGAAGTTTTTGTGAATCAATTATAGAAGAAAGCAGTTTTGAAGAAATTTATTGCTTTGGAAACTGTAGTGTTGAAGGTAGTCAAAGCTAACTCAATTGTTCAAGCACTGGAAAGGAAGACATACTTCTTTGATCTGGTGCGTGCCAAGAAACTCGCTCAACTGATCGCTTAGCTACGTCAAAATTATGATCCAACCAATCCCACTGCTTTCAATGACAAATCAGTTCATGATCAACTGGACACAGATCTAAGATCACTACATATGAAGATCAAAAGTTGCGAAATGGATCAAGAGTTGATTATTCCAACAAATGCTCAAAGTCCTTCTTCTGAAGAGCAAGCTGAACCATCAGTTCAACAACAACCATCAGTTCAACAACCAGAGCCATCCCAGGAACCAGTTACTGAATCAACTGAGCCAGCAACTACTCCTTCGTCAAAGTATGCTCAACCATCACCTTAAGTTCCTCAATCTTCTACTGCAGATCTTCAGCTCTACACTAATGCTGAGTTATCATTGGCAAACATAGACGAAGTCATACAATTTGTCGCCACTGAAATCCAACTGAATATTCTAACTACAGAAGAAGCTGAAGAACCGATTGTAACTGAACAACCAACCTCAGAGGCTATTTTGTAAGAAACTGAAGAACCAGTTCAGTCGGCTGTCACGATTTAACAAGCAGTTCTACCTGAAAATAAAGTGGCTCAGTTGCACCAGGATCCAACTAAATAAGTGCAAACTGAAGAGCAAGCTACAATATCAGTTGATCCACCAACTGAAGAGCCAGCTGCAGTATCAGCTGATCAACAAATTGACGAGCCCTCCAGCTCATTTGCTACTCCGATTCTCACTTCTCCTCCAGAACTACAACATGAAGCAATAGCCGAAGATGTTTCAGATATGATTACTATTGAGACTAAATCAAATGATAGAGCCTTGGTAATCTTTAATCAAGAAGACAAGGAGCAGGAACCTATATCCTCTACAGCTTTGTCTCCTGATATACTAATGGCCACTGAATCTATGATCGAAGAAATTCAGTCAAACCTTCATGAAGTGATCTCATCCATCTCTGACATCAAATCAGCTCAGATACTGCACACCTTGAAGATTGATTCAATAAAGGAGCAGACTCTCAAGAGTTTACAACAAGTCACGAAGGATATTACTTCACTATTTTTCTAAAAAGATCAGTTCAAGAAGGACCGAGTGACGATTCAAGCTCATTTCCAAGCTCAAGAAGTGCTCACAACCCGCATGGATTTCCTCCAAAACGTGGTAACAAAGAGAATGGATTTGTTGCAAGAACATATAGTGCACACCTTATCAAATGTCACTTCAGAATTTCGTGCTCTATCCAGCAGGGTTGATAGGTTTGACAAATAGAGGGAAGAAGAATGTAGTGCCCAGATTCAGTACACGTATAACTCATGCATTTATTTAATTATTAAAGCATTTATTTAAGTTTAAATCGAGTTTTTAGCCATGCATGATTTATTTAAATGCATTATTTTAAATTAATTATGTTTATGTGATGCACGTTAAAATGTTTTTCGAGTTTCACGTTTCAGGCGATTATTCGAGGCGGGATCGAGGAAAAGACCGGTGACGATTTTGGCAATTTAAAATGTGGTATTTTACTTTAAGTTGAGGTTGGAGCATTTTAACTAATTTATTAAGTTGGTAGTATTTTAAACCCTAATTTTATTTACTCTGTGATTTTAGAGTTTGAAACTTTTAAAGTTAGCACTTTGGGTGTGTTAATTTTATAAGGGGATTTAATTAAGAGTGTGTGGTGATTTACTATTTTTATTTACTTAGTATTGGAGTTAGCATTTTTAATTAGTCTATTAAGTATTTAATTAAGCACTTTTCCCCTAAACTACTATCACGCACACACACTAAATAGCGACACACACACACAAGTCTTTTCAGATTTTAAAATTTTTGAGAGGATAGAAAACCTAGGGTCTCCTTCCCTAGAGCAGCCGCCCCTTCCACTCGATCTTCCAGTAGGTTTTCGGTGATTTTATTGCAAGATTTTAGCGCTGTGATCGTCCCGGATCAACCTCGCTTCTTTCTCCGCTTCGGTATCGTCGTTACGGTATTTTGAATATCAAAAGACACGTATATTCTGTTATTGCTGCATCGATCTCGCCATATTATGCGTTTGTTGTTATTTATGTGTAAAAATACATGTGCGATGCGTAGGAGTTTGAGTTTAGAACACTTTTGAAACCTTTTTTAGATCTAAAAATCTCGTTTTTGCAGTATTTTTAAATACTGCGATTTTTGGGTCGCGTTTTTGAGAATACTTTCAACATGAAAATTGTAGAACTTTTTGATACCTTCGATTTGACAGTAAATTCGAAATTTTTGGATGAAAATTGAGTGAGTTATGACGTTTTTTGTGAGACTGCTCAAACTTCATTTTTCAGAAAATTATGTATTGATGTGTTCTCGAGATTTTATTGTTGCAGGCTTCGTTGGGAATCGACGGGTGATCGTTGCTGCGTCTTGGTATGCTTAGTATGATGTTGGGTTGTTATTGGATATGTCGTGTAGTGTCAATAGGCGCTCGAATACATTAGAAGTCGTATGAATCGATTTGGTGTCAATTGCCACGTTTTTGAATTATATGTGTCGCAGGGAGGACGTCATTGCCTTGGGTGCTAGTACGAATTTGGTTTGATGTTATGGTATGCTAGGATGGGTCTCGGGGTGTCAGTTCATGGTCCATACAATCGAGGCTAGAACGATAAGCATCGCGTATATTGAAATTTTTGTGAGTCTGCTCTTCCCGTAGGTACACGGACCACCTCACGGACCGGGGCACGGGGTCCGTGTCTTTGTTTCTTCTTGACTATCTTTTTTTCGAGCTGACATGGACCCCCACATAGACCAGAGCACGGGGTCCGTGCCTTTGTTTTCTCCTCGGGGTCAAGTTTGCGTACACACACGGACCCCCACACGGACCAGGGCACGGGGTCCGTGCCTTCCCTTTTCTTCACGACACATTTCACTGCACGGACACGGACCCGGAGCTGGACCTGGACACGGGGTGCGTGTGTTTGTTATTTTGGGAAAAATTTATAATATGCTTTGAGGTTTGATGTCATGGTTTAGTGCAATGATTTACAAGGTCGGGTCATGGGAATTTTATAACGTCCTAAGGAATTGAATGAGCTCGTAAGTAAGCATGATATTTACGTCTAAGTTATGCAAGTTAAGCATTTGAATTCATGTTAGTATGTGCAGCAACGGCCCCAATCGAAGTCCAACAAATCCCTCAACGCCAAGTAAGTATGTTCGACGTGCAAAAGAAAATATTTTAAGTTTTTGAGGTATGCTAAATGTCTTGTGACCAAATTATGAATGGGTTTGGAAGTCGGTAAACGTGGCCGAGGACCTTTCCACCCCATTAAATCATGAACGAGTTTAGATCGTGATTGGAAAGCGTTAAATTATGAACGTGGACCAATCAGCCTGTTAAATTATGAATGGGGATCTCATGTATGTGGCAGTGCATACGTCCCTGTCATCCTAGTACTGTGGTTTAGTCTGATCAGGCGAATTATGTTATGGGTCACTTGCTTTGAAACATCCTCTACGCAAAATGATGAAGTTATGTACGTTCAAGTATGTTCATGTATGCAAGCACGTTTAAGAAAAGTTTAGGTTGATGGCACGTCTAAGTATGTATGTACGTATGTTCAGTTTTATTATGCATGTTCAAGTTTTCAGTATGTATGTCATATTTTAAAGTTGCATGTGATTTTATTATGTACTACTCAATACTTCCTGTTTATACGTGTTGAGTCTTTAGACTCACTAGACTTGATCGATGCAGGTAAGGATGTTTATGAGGAGACAGGAGGTGGGGACCAAGGAGCAGGCTTGTACTGAGCGGGAGGCTAAACCCGAGGACCGCCATGTTTTAAGCTTTATGAAAACATTTTACACTTTTGTCAAACTTTAACTTCAAATCTGTTGTTGCGACAACTTGTGAGGCGTACAGTTTATTTATTTTAGCAATATTTGAATATTCACGTTTATTTAAAGAAAAATTTTAAATTCTTCCGCAAATTTTTAGTAGTAAAAGTACGGTACGTTACAGTTGGTATCGGACCGGTGTTCTTGTAAAGGGTTATGCCTACTGCCAATCGCAAGAAGCTCACTAAGTCGCACCTCAAGTCTGTAAGTTTTAAAGTTTTGAATTATGTTATGTAGTAAGCGCATTGTCATGATTTCAGCATGTTTACATTTTTGAGTTCAGAGTACGTGCATCTATGTTATTGTTATTATATATTCTTGCATAGTGGGTTTACGTGTTGGGTAAATTGTTGGAACAGAATTCCTCCTAGACGTGTGATCGACCGTGAAGCAAGGGATGAGGACAGAGAGCCTCGAGAGGAGAGAAGGGACGCTCCTCCACCTCCACCGCCAGATATGCAAGCACAAATGCTGGCAGGAATGACTCAGTTCTTCGCACAGTTTGCGAGGAACCAGACTGCAGTAGATTCGGGGGAGAGACCCAGACCGGAAGCAGTGTATGAGAGGTTTAGGAGGATGAATCCTAAGGAGTTTTCGGGTACCACTGACCGGATGGTAGCTGAGGGATAGATTAAGTCCATTGAGGTAATCTTTGATTTTACGGAACTGACCGATGCAGAAAGGGTCAGGTGTGCCACGTTCCTTCTGTCAGGGGACGCCATGTTGTGGTGTGAGAGTGTGTCCGTGGCAGTCAACTTGCAGGTGTTGCCTTGGAACGGTTTCAAGGAAGTCTTCTACTCCAAGTACTTCACTGAGGAAGTAAGCTCTCGCCTAACAAGGGAGTTTATGACGTTGAGGCAGGGAGACAGCAGTGTGACAGACTTTGTGAGGAAGTTTGAGAGGGGGTGTCATTTTTTACCCCTAATAGCTAATGATGCCGGGAGTAAGCTAAGGCATTTCATGGATGGGTTGCGGCCGGTCTTGCGCCGTGACGTGCGAGTTGCTGGTCCTACTAGTTATGCAATTGTCGTGTCTAGAGCTTTGGCGGAAAAACAAGACCAGAGGGACATAGAGGCGGACAGGCAGGGCAAGAGGCCCTATCAGGCACCACCGCAATAACAGCATCAGCAACATCAGAGGCCCCGATTTAAGAAACAGTATCAGGGGCCACCAGGGAAGAAACCTTATCAGGGACCACCAAAGGGCAAGGGTCCGATTCAGCAGCAAGGGGCGCCTCAAAAGCTCGGTAATTTCCCAGTGTGTCAGAAGTGCAATCGCCAGCATCCCGGATAGTGCTTATGGGGATCCGGGAAATGTTTTAAATGTGGAGCTACTGACCACATGCTGAAAGAGTTCCCACAGTGGAAGCAACCAACTCAGGGCAGAGTGTTCGCCATGCATGCACAAGAGGCGAACCCAGACACGACTTTACTGACAGGTAAATTTTTCTACCTAAGCTCAGTATTATTTTGCCTTGCATGTGGAATTTTACTTGGGATTATTAGTGTGATAGTGATATCTTGAGTGACTTGGGATATTAATTTTCTATTATGCTTAGGATTAAATGTTAGAATTTTGGGGATATAAGTTTGTGGTGTGCTAATGTTTCTCAGGAAATATTTTCATTAAGAGATTAGCCACTCAGGCCTTGATAGATTCAGGAGCCACCCATTCTTTCATTTCGGAAACTTTTGCTAGTCACTTGGATATCAAGACCATTGGACTCGACGTGAATTATTCCGTGACAGTCCCATCAGGGGAAGAACTGTCAGCTACTAGTGTGGTCAGAGACATTGATCTAGAATTGCACGGCCACCTGGTGTATGCTGATTTGATCGTCTTGCCGATGCCAGAGTTCGACATTATTTTGGGAATGGACTGGCTGACGAAGAACAGAGTTCTGATTGATTTTCAGAAGAGGTCAGTATTGGTTAGACCGCCGGGCATGGAGCAGTTTCTTTTTGAGCCATCCAGATGGAGGAGTTTCCCGCGCATGATCTCCTGCATGCAGGCACGGAGACTTATTTCTAAGGGGTGTCAGGCGTTCTTGGCCAACATCATTTCTGCACCTGACATACCCACTCCGTCTTTATCAGAGGTGCCAGTAGTCAGAGACTTCCCAGACGTCTTTCCTGATGACGTCACATGTTTTCCACCAGAGAGAAAGGTGGAGTTTGCAGTCGATCTTATGCCAGGCACTGTGCCAATTTCTAAGGCACCGTACCGATTAGCTCCAGCTGAAATGTTAGAACTCAAGCAGCAGATCCAGGAGCTTCTCGACAAGGAATTTATCCGCCCTAGTTGCTCGCCTTGGGGCGCACCAGTGCTTTTTGTAAAGAAGAAGAATGGGAGTATGAGGCTGTGCATCGATTACCGAGAATTGAACAAGGTAACAATCAAGAACAAATACCCACTTCCTAGAATCAAAGATTTGTTCGACCAGTTGCAGGGAGCTACAATGTTCTCTAAGATAGATCTTCGATCAGGGTATCACTAGATGAAGGTGAAAGATGTAGATGTTCACAAAACAGCCTTTATGACCAGGTATGGGCATTACGAGTTCTTAGTGATGCCGTTTGGACTGACGAATGCTCCAGCAATTTTCATGGACCTCATGAACCGAGTATTTCAGCCTTACCTTGATCAGTTCGTCATAGTATTCATTGACGATATTCTCATTTACTCGAAGAGCCATGAGGAGCATAGCCAGCATTCGAGGACAGTGTTGCAGGTTTTGCAGGGTCGCAAGTTGTTTGCGAAGTTCAGTAAGTGCGAATTTTGGTTGGAGAAGGTAGCGTTTTTGGGTCATATTATTTCTAGCAGTGGAATTGAGGTGGACCCAAACAAGGTAGCGGCAGTTAAGGATTGGGTTGAACAGAAGAATGCATCAGAAATCCGCAGTTTTCTGGGTTTAGCCGGTTACTACCGTAAGTTTATCCAGGGATTTTCGTCGATAGCAGTGCCACTCACTTCACTGACCAAAAAAAATGCTAAGTTTGTGTGGAGTGATGAATGTCAGAAGAGCTTTGATACATTGAAGCAAGCTCTTATTTAAGCGCCAGTGTTAGCCATGCCAACAGGGCAAGGAGATTTTGTGTTATACATCGATGCATCTAAGCTCGGGTTAGGCGCAGTATTGATGCAGCAGGGTCGGGTCATAGCTTATGCTTCGAGGCAGTTGAAGGTGCATGAGAAGAATTACCCGACGCATGACTTAGAATTAGCAGCTGTTGTCTTTGCGTTGAAGATTTGGAGGCACTACTTGTACGGCGAGAAATGCCAGATTTTCACGGATCACAAGAGTCTCAAGTATTTCTTCACACAGAAAGAACTGAATATGAGGCAGAGACGGTGGTTAGAGTTGGTGAAGGACTACGACTGCGCGATTAGCTACCATCCAGGAAAGGCTAATGTCGTCGCAGACGCCTTGAGCAGGAAAGTGGCAGTTGTAGCACAGTTGTCAGTACAAAAACCTATTCAGTCTGAGATTCAGAGGTTTGACTTAGAAGTTTACCGCAAGGGCAGAGCTCCAAGGCTGTCTAATCTGACAATCCAATCTTCCTTGCAAGACCATATTCGTGCGGGCCAGCCTTCAGATGAGCTGTTACAGAAATGGAAACTGAAGGATGAAGCCAAGGGCAGTGTTCTCTACACAGTGTCAGATGCTATTGTGAGGTACAGGGGTAGAATGTGGGTGCCCAGTATTGATTCGATCAGGGAGGATATTCTAGCAGAGGCACACGCATCTCCGTATTCTATTCACCGAGGAGGCACCAAGATGTACAAGGACCTACAGATCCTGTATTGGTGGCCAGGGATGAAGAGAGACATCCGAAGATTTGTGTCTGAATGCCTCACTTGTCAGCAGGTGAAGGCAGAGCATCAGAGGCCAACAGGATTGGTTAAGCCACTCCCCATCCCAGAGTGGAAATGGGAGAATGTTACGATGGATTTTGTGGTTGGTTTGCCGAGGTCAGACAGGGGATCGAATTCCATTTGGGTTATAGTGGATCGACTCACTAAATCAGCGCACTTTTTGCCAGTGAAGACAACTTTCTCCATGACGCAGTACGCGGAGCTTTATATAAGGGAGATTGTTCGATTGCATGGGATCCCAGTTTCCATTGTGTTTGACAGGGACCCGAGGTTTACATCGTCCTTTTGGAAGATCCTACATGCAGCCATGGGGACAAAGTTGCTTTTCAGTACCTCTTTTCACCCGCAGACAGATGGCTAGTCTGAGCGACTGATTCAGATTTTGGAGGACTTATTGCGAGCATGTATGATCGATTTCCAGGGGACTTGGGAATCGAAGATACCTCTAGTGGAGTTTACCTACAACAACAGCTTCCAATCATCGATAGGTATGGCTCCCTATGAGGCGTTGTATGGAAGAAAGTGCAGATCACCAGTAAATTGGGATGAAGTTGGTGAAAGAGCAGAACTTGGCCCGGAGATAGTTCAGCAGACTGCAGATGTGGTGGTCAAGATCCGAGACAGAATGAAGACCGCCCAGAGTCGCCAAAAGAGCTATGCCGATAAGAGGAGAAGAGATCTCGAGTTTGCCGTAGGTGATCACGTTTTCATAAAGATAGCACCCATGAAGGGTGTTATGAGATTCGGGAATAGTGGCAAACTGAGTCCGAGGTTTATTGGACCGTTCGAAATTTTGGACAGAGTTGGGACACTAGTTATCGTGTTGCCCTTCCGCCAAATCAGGCCGGGGTACACAATGTGTTCCATGTCTCGATGCTGAGGAAGTACCTAGCAAATCCTTCGCACGTATTGAGCTATGAACCGTTGCAGTTGGCTCCAGACCTGTCTTATGAGGAGAGACCGGTCCAAATCCTAGACAGACAGGAGCGGAGGCTTCGAAACAAAGTGACCAAGCTGGTCAAAGTCAAGTGCATATTAAAGCATTTATTTAATTATTAAAGCATTTATTTAAGTTTAAATCGAGTTTTTAGCCATGCATGATTTATTTAAATGCATTATTTTAAATTAATTATGTTTATGTGATGCACGTTAAAATGTTTTTCGAGTTTCATGTTACAGGCGATTACTCGAGGCGGGATTGAGGAAAAGATCGGTGACGATTTTGGCAATTTAAAATGTGGTATTTTACTTTAAGTTGATGTTGGAGCATTTTAACTAATTTATTAAGTTGGTAGTATTTTAAAGCCTAATTTTATTTACTCTGTGATTTTAGAGTTTGAAACTTTTAAAGTTAGCACTTTGGGTGTGTTAATTTTATAAGGGGATTTAATTAAGAGTGTGTGGTGATTTACTATTTTTATTTACTTAGTATTGGAGTTAGCATTTTTAATTAGTCTATTAAGTATTTAATTAAGCACTTTTCCCCTAAACTACTATCACGCACACACACTTTTACACACACTAAATAGCGACACACACACACAAGCCTTTTCAGATTTTAAAATTTTTGAGAGGATAGAAAACCTAGGGTCTCCTTCCCTAGAGCAGCCGCCCCTTCCACTCGATCTTCCAGTAGGTTTTCGGTGATTTTATTGCAAGATTTTAGCGCTGCGATCGTCCCGGATCAACCTCGCTTCTTTCTCCGCTTCGGTATCGTCGTTACGGTATTTTGAATATCAAAAGGCACGTATATTCTGTTATTGCTGCATCGATCTCGTCATATTATGCGTGTGTTGTTATTTATGTGTAAAAATACATGTGCGATGCGTAGGAGTTTGAGTAATTATGTTTAGAACACTTTTGAAACCATTTTTAGATCTAAAAATCTCGTTTTTGCAGTATTTTTAAATACTGCGATTTTTCGGTCGCGTTTTTGAGAAAACTTTCAACACAAAAATTGTAGAACTTTTTGATACCTTCGATTTGACAGTAAATTCGAAATTTTTGGATGAAAATTGAGTGAGTTATGACGTTTTTCGTGAGACTGCTCAAACTTCATTTTTGAGAAAATTATGTATTGATGTGTTCTCGAGATTTTATTGTTGCGGGCTTCGTTGGGAATCGACGGGTGATCGTTGCTGCGTCTTGGTATGCTTAGTATGATGCTGGGTTGTTATTGGATATGTCGTGTAGTGTCGATAGACGCTCGAATACATTAGAAGTCGTATGAATCGATTTGGTGTCAATTGCCACGTTTTTGAATTATATGTGTCATAGGGTGGACGTCGTTGCCTTGGGTGCTTGTACGAATTTGGTTCGATGTTATGGCATGCTAGGATGGGTCTCGGTGTGTCGGTTCATGGTCCGTACAATCGAGGCTAGAACGATAAGCATCGCGTATATTGAAATTTTCGTGAGTCTGCTCTTCCCGTAGGTACACGGACCCCCTCACGGACCGGGGCATGGGGTCCGTGTCTTTGTTTCTTCTTGACTATCATTTTTCGAGCTGACACGGACCCCCACACGGACCAGAGCACGGGTTCCGTGCCTTTGTTTTCTCCTCGGGGTCAAGTTTGCGTACACACACGGACCCCCACACGGACCAGGGCACGGGGTCCGTGCCTTCTCTTTTCTTCACGACACATTTCACCGCACGGACACGAACCCGGAGCCGGACCTGGGCACGGGGTCCGTGTGTTTGTATTTTGGGAAAAATTTATAATATGCTTTGAGGTTTGATGTCATGGTTTAGTGCAATGATTTACAAGGTCGGGTCATGGGAATTTTATAACGTCCTAAGGAATTGAATGAGCTCGTAAGTAAGCATGATATTTACGTCTAAGTTATGCAAGTTAAGCATTTGAATTCATGTTAGTATGTGCAGCAACGGCCCCAATCGAAGTCCAACGAATCCCTCAACGCCAAGTAAGTATGTTCGACATGCAAAAGAAAATATTTTAAGTTTTTGAGGTATGCTAAATGTCTTGTGACCAAATTATGAATGGGTTTGGAAGTCGGTGAACGTGGCCGAGGACCTCTCCACCCCGTTAAATCATGAACGGGTTTAGATCGTGATTGGAAAGCGTTAAATTATGAACGTGGAACAATCAGCCCGTTAAATTATGAACGAGGATCTCATGTATGTGGCAGTGGATAAGTCCCTGTAATCCCAATATTGTCGTTTAGTCTGATCAGGCGAATTATGTTATGGGTCACTTGCTTTGAAACATCCTCTATGCAAAATGATGAAGTTATGTACGTTCAAGTATGTTCATGTATGCAAGCACGTTTAAGAAAAGTTTAGGTTGATGGCAAGTCTAAGTATGTATGTACGTATGTTCAGTTTTATTATGCAAGTTCAAGTTTTCAGTATGTATGTCATATTTTAAAGTTGCATGTGATTTTATTATGTACTACTCGATACTTCCAGTTTATACGTGTTGAGTCTTTTGACTCACTAGACTTGATCTATGCAGGTGAGAATGTTTATGAGGAGACAGGAGGTGGGAACCAAGGAGCAAGCTTGGACTGAGCGGGAGGCTAAACCAGAGGACCGCCATGTTTTAAGCTCTATGAAAACATTTTACACTTTTGTCAAATTTTAACTTTCAAATCTGTTGTTGCGACAACTTGTGAGGCGTACAGTTTATTTATTTTAGCAAATTTTGAATATTCACGTTTATTTAAGAAAATTTTTAAATTCTTCCGCAAATTTTGAGTATTAAAAGTACGGTACGCTACAAAGAAAAAGAAGAAGATCAGCAGACGCAATAAAAGAAGAGTCCTAGTAAACTGACTAATCAAGGACCAGCTGATAAAATAACAAAGAAATAAAGAGATCCAGATCAGTTAGAAGACACTCTCTATATTCTTATTCAATTGAAGAGTTTGGGAGATTTTGAAGAATTATTTTAGTCAGCAGAAGATTCTTTTATTTGTTGTACGAATCTGTGCATTGAAAGACTTGATTAATAAAAGATTATTTTATCTACAAAATATTCAGCTTGACCAGTTCAGATTTTCTATGTTTTGTCAAACACCAAAAACAGGGAAATTTTTGGAAACTTAATTTCGGAAGTTTGACAAACCGAGCGTATAAAGATTGACTAACTGATCAAGAAGACTGAAAATAACTGATCTAAAAATACGCAAACTATTGGATGCCTAACTGAAGATTATTGTGCAGCTAAGGCAACTGAACTAAGCTAACTGAACTATGTAGTTGACTGAATGATCAGTTGGAACTGATCAGTTTTACTACAATCAGTTGAGAGCTATCAGTTAATTCTATCGGATGTGTCAAACTGATAAAACAATTTGATATGTCATCAGTTAAGGAATGTAATTATCAATCTATAACTGTACAAAGGCAGACTGCAACATGTAGTGGGAACGCCGCATTTCAGTAGTGCTATAGTGTACGATTGTCAGAAGGATATTGACGTGGCAAACAACGGATAGAAAGATTCAAACGTATTCATTGTTACCATTGGAAGCAAAGCCTATAAATAGCCGAGAAGAGCAGCTGAGAAATAAAAAAACGAACAAAACTACCAAGTTGTTATTCTGCTGAAAACTCCTCACAAGCTTTCTGTTCAAATTCAAAAGATTTCAAAAGCTCACACTTAGCATATACATTCATAGCATTCAAGGCTATACATCGAGCTTACAAGCACAAACACATATTGTTGTGATTTTCGATCTTATAGAGATCAGTTGTGCTGAGTAATTTCAGATCAGTTGAGAACTGATAGACTGTATTGAAACTAAGAGTTTCAGTTTGGCATTGTTAAGTCCAAAAGTGAAGGGGGTCTGTACAAATCTTGTATTGATCAAAGTCTTTTAGTGAATTTCCTATCTTTTATATAGAAGCGGTGACGTAAGAGTGATTGAAATCTCCAAACATCCATAAATCTTGTCTCTTAATTTCAGTTTTATTCAATCTGTCAGTCAGTTTATTTTCGCAATTTTATTAGTTAATTAATTGACATTGACATAACAAGACTCTCGAGTTCAGTTTATCACTAAAATGACTCATTATTTGAAAAAATGGTAAAATTGTCGAGTGTTTATTCAACCCACTTCTAAACACTCTTTCACCTATCAACCGATCCTATGAAATTGTGCGAGGCTAATTGCAAATGAAAGCTAAGATATAGAGTTACAATTTTCATGTTTACTATTTTTGCCTGTTACAAAGGTACAATAAGGTTTTGGATAGAAAAATGTGAGCCCCTGCGCGACCAAAATGGGCGGATGCGCCAAGACCTTTCCAACACATTTGGGGCCACCATTGGCGCGCGGCTGGGTGCCCTCATGCCAACGTACATTCACAAAATTAGATTTTAGGGATTTAAAAGTATAGAAGCTCGAAAATAATAATCATTTCAACATTCTACTTCCCCAAACTCAGAAAAACGAGAAAGAACACTACAGTTCTTCAATCTTCTCAAAAACTCCCATCAACCCATCCAATTCTGCTTTAATTAAAGGAGGACTCTTTAACTACACATCACAAAGGGAATCTTAGGTGAGTATTTTATCCTTTGTTCTCTTGGGTTTTATGATGTATATGTAAAAATAGAATTAAATATTTTTGAAACTATGAATATTGATGAATTATTTTATAGATTTTCTGCCTAGAAACAATGCTAATTCGCTTCAATTCTGTTCTTCGAAGTAGTGTAAGTGAAGTACATCCTGTTAATTCCCGCATGGAATGTATAATATGTTGTAAATTCTTTTAAAATCATAGCTCCTTTGAATGTTTCAATGAACATGCATATGTATCTATTTTCGATTGGGAAATGAAATATGGATTTTATGCTAAGGAGCTATGCAAGTTAATGAAACGCAAACCATGTGTTTTTTAAAATATTTAAATGAATATGTATTATATGGTAATATGTCAACATGGTGGTAAATATTTGAAAGATGAGAAAGTCACAACACAAGACTAGGGTGGTAAATCTACAATGCATGAACATTGTGTAAGTACTCGCCATACGGAGAAAAGACGCTACACGAAAAATGTTGGCCAACAAACATGATACATTATATGAATATTGATCTATAGACGCCATAATATGATATGAACTTTTAATACAAATCATCATTTATGTATCGATAGTATTTCATTCAAGAATTGATGGTTTGAACGATTTACAAGAGATTATCTGATTGTCAAAACTATGATATATGTATATTGTTATTATACGAGATTCGCTTGCTGAGTTTTCCAAACTCTTTTTGTTTTTTTAGTTTCATGTGGTGCATGACATAAAGGTTAGTTTGTTGCCGATTTTTCAAGGAGGATATGAGCTTATATGCCTTGAAGCTTACATGGAATGTGTGTGATAGGATGTATGTTTAAGAAACATGAAATAGCTATGTTTACAATGTTCAAGTAAAATATAGGTTTGTAGTGGTGTATGCTTTGATGGTTTGAAGATGTGCATGTTTTATGTAGTGAAGTAGTTCACAATCTAATGAAAATAAACATCAATACTGAAATTACTTTGTTTAATTCGTAGGTGTCGACATGATTTTAAAAGTACATTGTATCGATTATTATTGAATTTAATTAATTGTTAAGTTGAGATAGACAGTTAAATCCATTTTACGGGGAGATGCCGCTAATTTGTTTTTTTTTAATATGAGTCAACCATTCATAGCATGTTTAGTAAATCATATTTATGTTCCACATATGATTTTAAATTCATGTCTTGTACATGGTTAAGTCTAGGGCGTTACATTAGTAGTATCACAGCAACGTTCCTACGGACCAGTACAGGGCATATGACTCCACTAGCCTATGACAAGGTATCTATATATATATATATATATATATATATATATATATATATATGGTGGAAGAATTTAGTTACCTATTACAACAACATACTAAGACTCATAGTAAACAGATCCAACAACTCTTTGCAAAAGCAGGCAAAACAACAGGTTCAAGCACAAGGTAGGGGGCCACAAAGACGTGAACCTACTATTGAAGGATCATATGATCGATTCAAATGGATGAATCCTCCTGAATTTTTTGGTAGCACCGATCCTATGGTAGCACTTGAATGGATAAAAGCCTTGGAGGCTATCTTCGACTATCTACATTTCAATGATGCTGAACAAGATAATTGTGATTTTTTTTTCTGATAAAAACAGCTAAAACCCGGTGGGAAACCATGAAGGTAACTATGAATGTTCAAACACCAAAGTGAGAAGAATTAAAAAGAATGTTTTGCGACAAGTACTTTCCTAGAGATTCTAAGGTCAGAGAAGTGAAGAAATTAATCGAGTTAAACAAGGAGGAATGACGATGAATGTGTGAAACGTCTGCCCTTTTTACTTTAAAAGTGCTAGAAATTTTTTTTTTTTTCAAATATTTCGGCCAACATAAATGATACATGAAAATATTAAATATTTTCCACTTTAAAATAAACCTCAACCAACTAGCATTTAAAACAATTCGAGTGAAATAGTCGTAAAGTAAAATCGTCTAATGTTTTACCAAACCTAAACAGCAATAATTTGAAAAGTAAAGCCCATACCAAACCTCTCAAAAATCTCTCAAAAGAATAAATAAATAATCTTAAAAATCTTTAACTCAAATCATAAAGTATAATGCGAAAAATGTAGCGCTGGTCCTCGGGTTGTGTGCACCTTCAGTCCAATCATCTCATGCGTCAAGACCTCCCTCAACCTCACCTGCATCCATCACACCTTGTGAGTCTAAAGACTCAACACACCAAATCTTTGTAACAAATAATACATATAAAACCACATGCAACAGTGAAAATACTTTTACGTAAAATAACGTTTTCTTGATATGCATAACATGAACCTCACCTCTACCTTTTCCTCAATCATAACATGACATAACCTTTTTCATGATCATAAACATTATCTTTTTCCTTTATTGAATTCAGATCGTTAATTGTGAATTTCTTCAATCCTCAAAAGTCGATGGTACCATCTACATGAAACCACAGTACTGGGCGACGGGGACATCAGCGACACAAGATCGTCAACTGAGCCTTGGCCTATCCTCAATCGTATCCTCATATCCTCATATCCTCATAGTCACAATTACTTCACTTTCATCAATGTTTCCATGCTTTCATCACTTTATAAAATCGTGCATAAATATATTTTCTTTTGAAATCAAGCATGCACCATGTAATTTAAATGTCACTTTTAATCATAAAATTTCATGGACATTTAAAATAAATCATAAATAAATCATGAACATTTCATAAACATTTAAAAATAATCATATTATCATAAAAGCAGCATTTAGGGCACTGCCATGACCTTTATTAATTTTCCGGTGTAAAAAGACCGTTTTACCCCTGGACTCGACATTTTTCGTTTTCTACTTTTTTCTTTATTTCATGACTCTAACATGTCCCAAATAATTATTTAAGCCTACATGAATTTTTTCGTAATTTTATTTGGCTTAAAACTTAGACTTTTTCAATTATCTTTTCTTAATCGTTTTAACGGTGTTTTAATCCCGAAAAATACCAAACTTTAATATAAAATTCCTAAATTCTAAATTTAGTCTTTTTATATTATTTTAGCCCTTATGGATCATGACTCGACCCCCCGTGAGCCGTTTTCCAATTTTCTTCTTTTTAAAACCCTGTTTGACACCTAAACTTCGACCCCGAGCCAACTTTCGATTTTCACGAGTTACCCCCGAACCATGTTGCCCCAAAACTTGCCCAACATCCTAAATTAACCTCCTGGACCCTAAGTTCACCAAGACACTGACCCAAACAATAAAAACGAGAACCTCCTAAATAACCCTATGCTGGCCGGGAATTCTAAAGGTGGGACTCTTTTTTTTTTTTTTTTGCTTCCAGGGCCTAGCCGTTGAGCCCAGGCCCCAAACCACATGCCCTCGCATCTTCCTAAGACTCCAAAGCCTCGTCCTAACCCAGCCCCTGAGCCCTGGACAGAGACCTTAAGCCCTGCAAGCCACCCGAAGCCTGCACCCCTTATTGTCACTTCTCGGGTAGGAGTCCTTGCGTGCAAGGACTCTTTCCTGCCTTTCGATCTTGGGTCCTAGCTTGGCTAGGACTCTCCCTAGACCCTGAACAGTCCCTGGCCGAGCCCTGGCCCCAGCCCTGGCCGAGCCCAGCCTTCCCTCATGGAAACCGATCCCATAACCCATGACAGCAACCTACAGACTTTAGTTTTCTTGTTTCTTTTGGTTTCTGCCGATCCTGAGTGCGTGTGTGGGGCTTCGATTTAATTGAAAACTTTGCTTAAACATATTATAGCATCATGGCATCCCCTTAACATGCAAAGAACAAATTATTTGAATCAAAAGCCATCATACTTCATGCATAAATGCCATATTATGAAAATTCCTGAAAATATTTCATGTTTCTTTATGCATGCACTAATACAAATCATAATATGATATGATGGATGGGAAAAGGAAGATTAGGCGTGCCTTTGCATTATATACGCACGAAAAACCAAAGACGACGAAGAACGGAAGGAACCAAGGCTAGCTTCCCTTAAACTTTCGAAGAAAAAGCTGCTTCCCTAAGCCGTGCAAGTGTGCCGTGAGTTTGCTGTGCCGAGGGAGTGTTTTCTGATTTGGTAGACTTGAGAGGCGTGAGTTTTTGTGCCAAGCCTAGGGTTTTTAGTGGGTTTTAAATACCTATTAATCAATTAGGTAGACATCAGGCCTATTAAGCCCCTAACTAAGCCCACTAGTGTTAATTAGGATTTAAATAAATCATAAAAATGGTTTTGATAAAAATAAGTTCGTGAATTAAATAGCCGAACTGCTTAAATGCTCATATTTTAGTTGAAAATCCAACGCCGATAAAAATTTCGTCCCGTCATATAAAATCACCTCAAAACCCTTATTTTCAAAAGTACTAAAAAGCATCGACCATATTTTAAATAATAACAAAATAATCATTTAAAAACATTTTGCATTTTTTCCAGCCCTTGGTCCCCGTTCCTCGATCGTCCCTTGAATGTTCCTAAAAATACAATTTTATGCATGATGACAATACAAATCTAATTTAGCATATAAACAAGTATGTCACATAATTAATTAGCCACTAAAATCGGTTAATTACTCAATTTTCATAATTTTTAGATTCGCATGCAGTTGGATTACGTTGTCTTAATTTTGGACCTTACAAATCCTCCCCCCCTTAAATAGAATTTCGTCCTCGAAATTTAGAACTTACCGAATAGATCTGGATAGCGACTCTTCAAGTCTCTCTCGGTTTCCCAAATAGCTTCCTCTTCCGAGTGATTCAGCCACTTGACCTTGACCATTGGAATGACTTTGTTTCGCAATCGTCTTTCTTGTCTTGCCAAAATCTGGATAGGTCTTTCTTCATATGTCATATTTGGAGTTAGTTGGAGAGGTTCATAATTAAGCACATGTGACGGATTAGACATGTACTTTCGCAGCATCGAAATGTGGAACACATTGTGAACTCCAGAAAGTGCGGGTGGCAATGCCACTCTATAAGCTAGTGTCCCAACCCTTTCCAAAATCTCGAACGGGCCTATAAATCTTGGACTAAGCTTGCCTTTCTTGCCAAAGCGCATCACACCCTTCATAGGTGCTATTTTAACAAATACATGGTCGCCCACTGCAAACTCTAAGTCCCTTCGCCTCTTGTCCGCATAACTCTTTTGTCGGCTTTGTGCAGTCTTCATTCTATCGCGAATTTTGACTACAAGCTCTGCTGTCTATTCAATCACATCTGGACCAATATCTCTTCTTTCCCCAACCTCGTCCCAATGAATAGGAGATCTACACTTCCTTCCATAGAGAGCCTCAAAAGGAGCCATCCCGATTGATGATTGGAAACTGTTATAGTAGGTGAACTCCACTAGAGGTAACTTTGGTTCCCAACTGCCTTGGAAATCAATAACGCATGCTCGCAGTAGATATTCCAAAATCTGTATAACTCTTTCTGACTGACCATCGGTTTGAGGATGGAATGATGTACTGAATAATAATTTGGTCCCCATCGCTGCATGCAAACTCTTCCAAAAAGATGAAGTAAATCGCGGGTCTCTGTCAGAAACAATAGACACTGGTATCCCGTGCAGATGAACTATCTCCCGAATAAATAACTCTGCATACTGAACCATGGTGAATGTCGTCTCAATAGGTAGAAAATGCGCTAATTTCGTAAGACGATCAACTATCACCCAAATGGCATTCAATCCCTTAACAGTCTTAGGCAATCCCACAACAAAGTCCATGGTGATATTTTCCCATTTCCACTCGGGAATAGGGAGTGGCTTCAATTTTCCCGCTGGTCATTGATGCTCCGCTTTGACTTGCTGACAAGTCAAACACTCGGATACGTATCTCAAAATGTCTCTCTTCATGCCTGGCCACCAATATAACAACTGCAAATCTCTATACATCTTTGTACTACCCGGATGAATGGAATATGGTGTATCATGGGCTTCCTTCATAATAAGATCTCTCAAAGAATCGTCACTAGGAACCCATAGACGGTCTCGATAACAGACTAAACCATCCACCAATGAATATAAATTCCGGCCCTTGGCTTCATCTCTTGCTCTCCAATTTTGCAACTGCTCATCAGTAGACTGTCCATCTCGGATTTTATCTCTCAATGTCGACTGGACTGATAATGTGGCAAGATTAGGGGCCTCGCCCCTAGCATATACTGCAAGCTCAAACCGCTGTATCTCGGACTGCAATGGTCTTTGGAGTGATAAGTGAGTGATAACGGCTGCTTTTCTACTCAACGCATCTGCCACTACGTTAGCTTTTCCCGGGTGGTAGCTAATGTCACAATCATAGTCCTTCACTAATTCAAGCCATCTGCGCTGCCTCATATTCAACTCCTTTTGGGTGAAGAAGTATTTCAGACTTTTATGATCGGTGAATATTTTGCATTTCTCCCCATAAAGGTAATGTCTCCAAATTTTTAGTGCGAATACCACTGCTGCAAGCTCAAGATCACTGAGTAGGGTAGTTCTTTTCATGAATTTTCAACTGTCTTGATGCATAGGCGATAACTCGGTCGTTTTGCATAAGATTTGCGCCCAAACCAAGTTTAGAGGCATCGGTATAAAGAATATACCCCCCTTGCCTCGATGGCATAGATAATACTGGTGCTGATATCAAGGCTTGCTTCAACTTGTCAAAACTGTCTTGACACTCGGGTCCCCAAATAAATTTTGCATTTTTCTTTGTACAAGGCGGTCATGGGTACCGCTATAGATGAGAACCCCTGAATGAACTTGCGATAATAGCCAGCTAGTCCCAAGAAACTGCGAATCTCGGTGATGCTTTTCGGTACTAGCCACTCTTTCACTGCTTCCACTTTACTTGGATCAACTTCCACTCCACTACTAGAAATGATGTGGCCTAAGAATGCCACTCTATCAAGCCAAAACTTGCACTTACTGAACTTTGCATAAAGCTTTCTGTCTTGTAGTACTTGTAGTGCTGTCCTCAAATGGCGACTATGCTCCTCTCTGCTCTTGGAATAGATCAATATATCATCAATGAAGACAATAATAAACTGATCCAGATATGGCTGAAATACGCGATTCATGAGATCCATGAAGATCGCTGGCGCATTGGTCAACCCGAATGGCATGACCAAAAACTCATAGTGCCCATATCTCATGTGAAACGCTGTCTTGTGAACATCAGACTCTTTGACTTTCATTTGATGGTATCCCGATCGCAGATCGATCTTAGAAAATATCGATGCTCCTTGCAACTGATCAAACAAATCTTCAATTCTTGGCATTGGATACTTATTTTTGACAAGTAACCCGATTAAGCTCCCGATAATCGATGCAAAGACGCATGCTACCATCTTTCTTTTTCACAAATAACACCGGAGCGCCCCATGGAGAGTAATTAGGGCGAATGAAACCCTTGTCTAGCAATTCTTGAATTTGATCTTTCAATTCTTTCATTTCAGCGGGTGCTAGACGATAAGGTGCTTTTGATATAGGAACAGTGCCAGGTATTAGATCAATAGAAAATTCCACTTCACGGTAGGGTGGAATGCCAGAAACGTCTTCGGGAAAGACGCTAGGAAATTCTCTCGCAATGTCAACATCTTCCAACTTCTGACTGATAGACTCATGTGCAGTGGTGACACATGCTAGATAAGCTTGGCATCCACGTTTAATAAGCTTCCGCGCACATAAACAAGAGATAATGTGCGGCATTTGCTTGTTTCTCGCCACCTCGAAGACAAAAGATTTACCACTAGGGTGGCCTAATAGATACTGATCGCTGACGAAAATCAATCGAAGCTCCATTCGGTGATAACCAATCCATCCCAAGTATAATATCGAATTCGGGCATAGAAAGGACAATAAGATCTGCCCGGACAACATCTTTAATTAAACGAAGCTCCAGATTCTTCACAATCTTAGTCGTGAGCATTTGATCACCGGATGGAATCGAAACCTTGAAACCCACACCCATATCTTGAGGAGTAATATTCAGTCTTTTGACGAAGGTTTCAGATATGAAGGAATGTGTAGCTCCTGAATCTAGCAATGCATAGGTGGCTACACCTAGAATGATAATCCTTCCTGCGGTGAAAGATGTCTTTTAAATCTCTTCAAGTTGAAACTTAAGGATTTACTATCATTAAATTTTTCTTTTTTTTTTCTTTTTTTCCAAGTTCATAAGAAGATTGCATGTTGAGCTTAAGCATTTCATGAAAATTGTATTTTGGCCCTTACATTTTCGAATTTCATGCATTCTAGTCCCCCAATTTTGGATAATTGCAATTTGGCCCTTATATTTTCGCATAATTTCAATTTAGTCCCTTTTAAATTTTCGGAAATTACTCCTTGGTACTCAAGGTTTCGGTAATTGCAATAGAGCCCCTAATATTTCGATTTACTACCTTTTGGTCCCTCAATCAACGGAAATTTGCATTTTTGACCTCAAATTTCGGAAATTACATATCGGTCCTTTATTTTCAGAAATTGGACAATACCCCATAGCAAAAATTCGAAAAACCCACAAATCAATTGGTTATGATATTCTTCAATTTTGGCCCTAAACTTTTTATTTGGAAACATTACATCCTTAACATAAAATAAGGCACCAAATTCATAACATTTTTTAGGGTTCTTAAAATCATAACCTAAACTCCACTAAGAATAGCATGCAACCTAAGTTCCACTAGGTTAAATCTTGCTCCCCAACTCAATTCTAGTAACCAATTTAACATTTAATGCAAGAATGGCAATATAAAATGTTAAATAACTAGGTTACCTGTGATAAGAGTAGTGTCTGCTTCTTCCTCTGCTTCCTCAGCATTCATAACATAAGCTCGTCCTACCGTAGGTGCCTTTCTCTTTGGGCAATCAGCAGCTTTGTGCCCATTTTCCTTGCAGTAGAAACACTTGTAGGTCCCCCATTCACACTTGCCAAGATGCGGGCGATTACATTCTTTGCAGGGTTGCCTCTCAGCAGGCGGTGGTGCTCCTTGATTCTGTGGCCTCTGCTGCCCTTGCTTCTTGTTTTGACCTTGGGGTTTTTGAGGCCCTTGAGGTCTAGGTGGACCCGTATTCTGCTTCTTGCTTGGCTGACTGTTATTATGATGCTGTTGCCTTTTACGCTGAATTTCAAAATCAATATCCCTCAAAGCCTGTTCAGACTTGAAGGCACAAGTAGTGGCAGTAGCATAATCTAATGGATGCATCATCATGACATTTTTGCGTAGAGAAGGGCGTAAGCCATCCATAAAGTGCCTAAGTTTTTCTGCAGGGTCTCTAGCAATAAGGGGTACAAAGTGGCAACCCCTATCAAATTTCTTCACAAAATCGGCAACAGACAAGTCTCCCTGACGGAGGCTCATAAACTTTCTCTTTAATCGGCCTCTGACATCCGCAGTAAAGTACTTCTCATAGAAAATCTCCTTGAATTGAGGCCAAGTGATAGTAGCAAGGTTAACACCATGCTCAACCCCTTCCCACCATAGTGAAGCGTCATCCCTAAGCAGGTAAGTGGTACACCTCACACGGTCAGCATCTCCCATATTCAGATAACGGAAGTGTACCTCAAGAGAACGTATCCAGCTCTCAGCAGCAAATGGATTAGTGGTGCCTGAAAATTCCTTCGGCCCTAGCCTCCAGAATTGATCATAGATGTCCTGTGTGGCCTAGGTGCCTGCTGTGCCTGCTGCTGCTGCTGTAACTACTGCAACTGTATCTGTAGCTGCTGCTTCTGCAACTGCTGTTGCTGTAACTGCTGTTCGAATAGACGTGCCATCCCCTCAAGAGCACGGGTAGCAGCATCCTCCGGTGGTGGTGGTGGTGGAGGTCCATTCCCTTGAGTATTTCCTCGACGATTAACACTGTTCTCGGCTTGATTCTCCTGAACGGGCGCACGCCTAGGAGGCATTATATCTGAACGTTTTCCAAATTCTAACGTAACCAACATGCATTTAAATCTAAGTTCTCTACTCATGTGACATATCTTAACTTAATTAGCAATTTAAGCATGCATAGCAGAAATACTCAAAAAGCTAATAGTCATGTAGCATAATCATGATATTCATAACATCATGCAGGTAATAACACAATGAATCATATAAAGCATATAAAACTTACAACTTTGAGGCTTGACGACTGATCTTCCCGGCGCTGATGGTGGCACAACCCTTTACAGGACCTTTGCTCTGATACCAACTGAAACGTCTGCCCTTTATGCTTTAAAAGTGCTAGAAATTTTTTTTTTTTTCAAATATTTCGGCCAACATAAATGATACATGAAAATATTTTTATAAAATATTTTGCACTTTAAAATAAAACCTCAACCAACTAGCATTTAAAACAATTCGAGTGAAATAGTCGTAAAGTAAAATCGTCTACTGTTTTACCAAACCTAAACAGCAATAATTTGAAAAGTAAAGCTCATACCAAACCTCTCAAAAATCTCTCAAAAGCATAAATAAATAATCTTAAAAATCTTTAACTTAAATCATAAAGCATAATGCGGAAAATGTAGCGCTGGTCCCCGGGTTGTGTGCACCTTCAGTCCAGTAATCTCATGCGTCAAGACCTTTCTCAACCTCACCTGCATCCATCACACCTAGTGAGTCTAAAGACTCAACACACCAAATCTTTGTAACAAATAATACATATAAAACCACATGCAATAGTTAAAATACTTTTACGTAAAATAACATTTTCTTGATATGCATAACATGAACCTCACCTCTACCTTTTCCTCAATCATAACATGACATAACCTTTTTCATGATCATAAACATTATCTTTTTCCTTTATTGAATTCACATCGTTAATTGTGACTTTCCTCAATCCTCAAAAGTCGATGGTACCATCTACATGAAATCACAGTACTGGGCGGCGGGGACATCAGCGACACAAGATCGTCAACTGAGCCTTGGCCTATCCTCAATCGTATCCTCATATCCTCATATCCTCATAGTCACAATTACTTCACTTTCATCAATGTTTCCATGCTTTCATCACTTTATAAAATCGTGCATAAATATATTTTCTTTTGAAACCAAGCATGCACCATGTATTTTAAATGTCAACTTTTAATCATAAAATTTCATGGACATTTAAAATAAATAATAAATAAATCATAAACATTTAAAAATAATCATATTATCATAAAAACAGCATTTAGGGCACTGCCATGACCTTTACTAATTTCCCGGTGTAAAAAGACCGTTTTGCCCCTGGACTCGACATTTTTCTTTTTCTATTTTTTTCTTGATTTCATGACTCTAACATGTCCCAAATAAATATTTAAGCCTACATGAATTTTTTCGTAATTTTATTTGGCTTAAAACTTAGACTTTTTCAATTATCTTTTCTTAATCGTTTTAACGGTGTTTTAATCCCGAAAAATACCAAACTTTAATATAAAATTCCTAAATTCTAAATTAAGTCTTTTTATATTATTTTAGCCCTTATGGATCATGACTCGACCCCCCGTGAGCCGTTTTCCAATTTTCTTCTTTTTAAAACCCTATTTGACACCTAATTTTCGACCCCGAGCCAACTTTCGATTTTCACGAGTTACCCCTGAACCATGTTGTCCCAAAACTTGCCCAACATCCTAAATTAACCTCCTGGACCCTAAGTTCACCAAGACACTGACCCAAACCATAAAAACGAGAACCTCATAAATGACCCTATGCTGGCCGAGAATTCTAAAGGTGGTAGGACTCTTTTATTTTTATTTTTTTTTTTTGCTTCCAGGGCCTAGCCGTTGAGCCCAAGCCCCGAACCACTAGCCCTCGCATCTTCCTAAGACTCCAAAGCCTCGTCCTAACCCAGCCCCTGAGCCCTGGACCGAGACCTTAAGCCGTGCAAGCCACCCGAAGCCTGCACCCCTTATTGTCACTTCTCGGGTAGGAGTCCTTGCGTGCAAGGACTCCTTCCTGCCTTTCGATCTTGGGTCCTAGCTTCGCTAAGACTCTCCCAAGACCCTGAACAGTCCCTGGCCGAGCCCTGGCCCCAGCCCATGGCCGAGCCTAGCCTTCCCTCATGGAAACCGATCCCATAACCCATGACAGCAACCTACAGACTTTAGTTTTCTTGTTTCTTTTGGTTTCTGCCGATCCTGAGTGCGTGTGTGGGGCTTCGATTTAATTGAAAACTTTGCTTAAACATATTGTAGCATCATGGCAGCCCCTTAACATGCAAAGAACAAATTATTTGAATCAAAAGCCATCATACTTCATGCATAAATGCCATATTACGAAAATTCCTGAAAATATTTCATGTTTCTTTATGCATTTACTAATACAAATCATAATATGATATGATGGATGAGAAAAGGAAGATTAGGCATGCCTTTGCGTTATATACGCACGAAAAACCGAAGAGGACGAAGAACGGAAGGAACCAAGGCTAGCTTCCCTTAAACCTTCGAAGAAAAAGCTGCTTCCCTAAGCCGTGCAAGTGTGCCGTGAGTTTGCTGTGCCGAGGGAGTGTTTTCTGATTTGGTAGACTTGAGAGGCGTGAGTTTTTGTGCCAAGCCTAGGGTTTTTAGTGGGTTTTAAATACCTATTAATCAATTAGGTAGACATCAGGCCTATTAAGCCCCTAACTAAGCCCACTAGTATTAATTAGGATTTAAATAAATCATAAAAATGGTTTTGATAAAAATAAGTTCGTGAATTAAATAGCCGGACTGATTAAATGCTAATATTTTAGTTGAAAATCCAACGCCGATAAAAATTTCGTCCCGGCATATAAAATCACCTCAAAACCCTTATTTTCAAAAATACTAAAAAGCATCGACCATATTTTAAATAATAACAAAATAATCATTTAAAAACATTTTGCATTTTTTCCAGCCCTTGGTCCCCGTTCCTCGATCGTCCCTTGAATATTCCTAAAAATACAATTTTATGCATGATGACAATAAAAATCTAATTTAGCATATAAACAAGTATGTCACATAACTAATTAGCCACTAAAATCGGTTAATTACTCAATTTTCATAATTTCCTAGATTCGCATGCATGTTGGATTACGTTGTCTTAATTTTGGACCTTACAAGTGTACATCCTGAAGTTTGAGGAAGGATGTCACTTTGTTCCATACATTGCACAAACTGACAATGAACGAGCTGAATATTCGCAAAACCCTGGTGTAAAATGACCGTTTTGCCCATGGACGTAAAATTTCTTGACTTTGACTTTTTCTTACTTTTATTGACCCTATACCATCCCAAATAATTATTTATATTTAAATTTAATTTTTAATATTTTATTTAGCTTAAATCCGAGGCTTTCGATTTAATTTTCTATTACTAATTCGTGAAGAGTTTAATTCTCGAATTAATTCAAACTTTAATAATTTTTCCCAAATTTTAAACATAGACTTTTTATACTTAAACAACCCTTGTGAACCATGAATCGACCCCTTGACCATTAAACTTCAATATCATGAACCCTAGCTAGTTCCCTCGAGCCATCTCACGTTTTACTCAAACCACACCCGAGCCACCTCGAGCCAACCCGTGACCAGACCACCTAGGGACCCTATTGACCATCCTTGACAAATTTAACCAGTGCTTAGCCCACGCTGCAAGTTCTGCATGAGCCGCGGCCGATCCTAGGATTTTAGCGAGACAAGGACACTTCTAATAGAGCCACCACCGAACCTGAACCCTCATGACCCTCACTGGACCACCTAAGACCTAGCCTAGACCACCCTAGCCAAGCCCTGACCTTCCACGTTGCAGCCGATCGCGGTTGCATCCTATGCGAAGGGTCCATGCAATCATGGACTCTTCTATATCAGAAAAACCACGGGTCTCAGCCTTTCTAGAACCCTCCCAGACCCTGAACCATGACTCACACCGAGGCCCAGCCCAACCCTGGCCGAGCTGGATGGTGCCAAGCCACCTTGCCGAGCCATCTTCCCATCGGTTATACTAGGAAACCCTAGGCTTCCTTAGCCAACTCGACTCCAGCCTTTGTTTTAACTGTTAGTGACTCTTTTCCCCTCGCTTAAACACCTCCTATTGGCAGCATGTCCTGAGGAATCATAGCGTTAAAGTAAACAAGCGTAAAAACATCAAAACTTTGAAAATAATCGTTATATCGTTAAACCCATAGAAAATAAATATATTTCATGCAAAATAATTCAAACATGCATAATATTGTTTTAATGATGCGTCAAAGGGATATAGATACGTGCCTTTGCGTTTTAGAACGCTCGAATATGCGATCGTCGATGCGGGGTCCGAAGAATAAAGAACGGGCAACGAAGACTTTTCTTCCCTCAAAGTTTCGAAAATGTGTGTGTGTGGTGTGTGTAGTATTTCAAGCGGGTTGTGTGCACAAAAGGATTAGGTTTTCTATTTTATAGATTTTAATTTGCATGATAATGGGCTTGTGTTTTGGGCTCTCAAGTTTAGGAGGAATTGAGGCTAATCATCGTAGGTAAATTAGGCCCAATAATACCTATTTAATTGAAAAATAAAAGCTTATAAAAATTAGTTTTTAAAAATAATTCATTTGATATTTTAAACATCCCTCGTTTGCCCAAAACTGGCTTCCCGAATAATATCATGCTCGTCTCGTAAAATAATTTGAACTCTACCATTTTTAGAAAAAATTCATTATTTTTAATCATATTAAGAATCCTTGAAAACATTTATTGAAAAATATTTATTTTGTCTTGGTCGTTCCCAGTCTCTTTTCCCTAACCTATTATCGAATGTTCGGACAAAATCTTCAATTCTAATGAAATCATGTCGTTTAATCATTTAATCATGCAATTATACTTTTATTCATATAATATGCATCATGCAAGCATTTAAAATTAATTATGAAAAGTAAGTCAGCAATTTAAATCGTTTGCATGCATGTGGTTTACATAGGTTGGCTTTTTGGATGTTACAAATCCTCCCCACCTTAAATAAAATTTCGGCCTCGAAATTAAGACTTATCGAATAATTCGGGATATCGACTCCTCATCTCTGCCTCGTTCTCCCAAGTGGTGTCTTCCTCCGAGTGATTCAGCCACTTGACTTTGACCATCTTTATCACTTTGTTTTGCAACTTTCTCTCTTGTCTATCCAAGATTTGAGTAGGCATCTTCTCATATGACAAGTTTGGTGTAAGTTGCAGTGGCTCAAAGTTTAGTACATGTGAATGGTTTGACATGTACTTGCAGAGCATCGATATGTGGAAGACATTGTAGACTCCTGCGAGATTAGGTGGCAATGCCACTCGACATGCTAATGCTCCCACTTTTTCGAGTATCTCGAATGATCCAATGAATGTTGGACTAAGTTAGCATTTCTTGTCAAATCTCATAACACCCTTCATAGGTGTTATCTTTATAAACACGTGATCACCTTCTTCAAACTCGAGATTTCATCTTCTTTGGTCTGCGTAGCTCTTTTGTCGACTTTGAGCAGTTTTCATTCAATCTTGGATTTTGGCGACCATCTCAGCGGTGTGCTGAACTATCTCGGGTCCCAACGTAGCTCTCCCTCCTATCTCGTCCCAATGGAGAGGCGATATGCACTTTCTTCCGTAGAGTGCCTCGTATGGAGCCATTCTTAAGGATGCCTGATAACTTTTAATGTAAATGAACCCCACTAGAGGTAGTTTCGATTCCCAACTCCCTTGGAAATCCATCACGCGTGCTCGGAGCAGATTCTCTGAAAATATGTATGACTCTCTAAGACTGACCGTTGGTTTGAGGACGAAACGTGGTACTGAATAGTAGTTTAGTCCCCAATGCTGCATGTAGACTCTTCCAGAACAATGAGGTGAAACGTGTGTCTCTGTCCGACACTATAGACACTGGAATCCCATGCAGTCTAACTATCTCTCGAATGTATAGCTCTGCTACTGCGTCATGAAAAAATCGCCTTCACTGGTAGGAAGCGTGCTGATTTAGTAAGACGGTCCACTATCACCCAAATGGCATTGAGTCCTTTCACTGTCTTTGGCAATGTAATGCCCGAGAATTTTATCCTGGTAATCTGTAATTATCGATTTATGATTTGATATGATTACGAGGGAATTAATCGGGACACGATTTGACTCAGCATGAGAAGATGTATGTGCGAGGACAGTGCCTTTCGCGCACATGCGCGACGTGATGCGCGCACATGCGCAAAACGGGTAGAAGGCCTCGCGCATATGCGCGAGTTGTGCGATGAACCAAGTGCAATTCCAGAGAACCTCGCGCATAAGTGCCGAGTAGAGGCGCGCATATGCGCGAGGTGCTGTGCCGATGACGCGCCGAGACATATGGTCTCGCGCATAAGCGCCGAGTGATGTCGCGCATATGCGCGAGACGTGTTTTACAAAGGGTGAGCCACCTAACCTTTACATGCAACGTGTGAATATATACTACATACAAGCCTTCGTTCAGAGGAAAGGAAAGAGGAAACAAACGGAGGAACGAAGCCAACTTCAAGTTCTTGATTTAGATTTTAATTTGCGATAAATTCGTCCATTAGGTTTTGAATCCGACTTCGGTATTGTATTCCTATCGATGCAGGCTACAACTAGACGTAAGTTTTATTGAGTTTTAGGTATCATTTGAAAATATGATGCTGTAGGAATTTGATATGATTCATATATGGTGTTCTGGATATGTTAAACATCGTAGAATCGAAGTCAGAATGAAAAACAGACTTGATTATGGAATTGATGTGATTTTCTGATTATATTGATTTGAAATCGGACAGATTTGGATTATGAATGAATTACAGATTGTATCGGATATGAGTTATGATTTGTAATTGATGTATGTTGATTTGGTATTGACGGGGATACTGAGATTGTACCGTTATGCCGTTGATTTGACTTAAATCCAGATTAATCAGATTCAGTGTTGAATTGAGAATAGAACATTGATATTATGATTCTCGATATGTCAGTTTCAGATTTACAGAGACAGTCTTGAGTTCAGAACTGATATTGCTTCAGACCGGGACTACAAACGAAAGGTATAAGTCAATGTGGTACTGGGAGATCGACTCAAGTAGGATATACTTGAGTTTCCCTAAATCACATACTTCTTATTATTATGTTCATTGCTTTGACTTGATATGCTAGTTCTATGGATGTATAGAAAGCAGGTATTAGTCGAGTGATCTTGTGACAGAAGTGCCTGATAGTGGTGGGATCGCCACGGGCACATTGCACGATGTCACAAGATAGTGTATTGGCGATAGTGCCACAGTCTGTGACGAATAGGTCAAGACACTGGATGTTTGGTTATATCGACGTGGATAGAATCGGAGTTTTTTCTATTACTGTTGGTCGATATAGGAATACCAACGTCTGGAAACCGGGATCCCTAGACTAGGATTGAGTCTAGACTGAGTCGTGGAGTCACGAGTATGATTGATAGTTTTATATTAATTATGTTTCAGATTTTGATATATATCTGATATCTGCTTCATGCTTTATATTGACTATATAATTGCATGTTCGATGATTTATACTGGGATTATATTCTCACTGGAATTATCCGGCTGTTGTCGTGTTTGTATGTGTGCATGACAACAGGTGGGACAGGATCAGGGTCGAGGAGATGAAGAGAGATCATGATTAGAGTGGAGACCACGGACTTTGATGTTGCTGTAGGTAGGGTTTGAACACTTGATAGCTAGTTGTTGAACCTTCGTCTGTATTAAATGTATGTTGTACAGGACTTGTACCTTATGTTATACTGATATGTATACTAGTATGATTTCCATTACGTTCCGCATTTTAAAAAAAAATGTAGACCCTGTTTATTATAATTGATTAAATGGTCCCAATGACGATTATGAACTTGATTAGCGTCCGGGTCCCCACAACAGGTGGTATCAGAGCGATAGATCCTTTAGATTGAGATAGGAGCTAGTGAGCGGGGTAGAATGTGTGTTCTTTCCTGCTTTTGAATGCTAGCATGTCTTACTGCTTTAATATATGTTACTTGCTTATCTGATTTGATATGGTAATATGTTTTATTGAGAATGAATCAGCACCGATTCTAGATCAGCAGTAAGATGATCGGAGGAGGACTGAAATAGAATTATTGTTTGGGGTTACTAATCCTTTTGATTATCAGATATGCCTCCGAGAAGAATATCAGAACAGGGTAGTACTTCGAATCCTCCGATGGAAGTTATAGCCACTCCTATGGAGACATTATTGAAAAGGTTTCAATCGTTCCATCCACCAACTCTGAAGGGTACTGAGACTTTGGTGGATTGTGAGAGTTGGCTAGACGATATCGAGATGTTTTTTGAGTCCTTGGACTATACTGATGAGAGGAGAGTGAAACTAATTGGACACCAGTTGCACGATATTGCAAAGAACTGGTGGATTACCACGAAGAAGGCATTAGAGCATCGAGGTACGACTATTACCTGGAATGTGTTTAGAACTGAATTTTATCAGAGATTCTTTCCAGTGTCGTACAGGAAGGACAAAGGGGCCTGAGTTTGCTAATTTGAGATAGGGCCAGCTAAACATTGAGGAATATGTGGCCATGTTCTCGACCTTGTTGCGGTTTGCTCCACATGTGGCTTGAAAATGATGAGGCCGTTGCTGATCAGTTTATTAATGGCCTAAATCCTGAAATCTTTACCTTGGTGAATACCGGGAGGCCAAACAATTTCACTAATGCCTTGAACCGAGCTAAGGGAGCCAAAGCAGGTCTGATGAGACAGAGAGGAGCTTCGTTTGTGCCTCCGGCACCGAGACCAGAACACCCACCTCCTCGATTCGAGAGTGGCGATGGTAGTGGAAAGAAAGACTTCCTAAAAGCTAGGGGAAAGCAGTTCAAGAAGTCTGCCAGCAGTTCTTCCAGTTCTAGTGGCTCAAGACAGACTGGTCAGGGCCAGAGTTATACAGGACCCTATTGCAGCACCTGTGGAGGGAAGCATTCCACAGAGCAGTGTCAGAGGAGTGTTTGGCAGCTGTCGTATTTGTAGATAGCAGGGACATTTTGCCCGAGTATGTCCACAGAGAGGTGCCCAGGGATCCCAGGCAGCAGAGTCATCTGGATCAGTGGCTCAGACAGGGAGACGACCATCTGCTGTTCATTCTTTCCAGCAAGCACCATCTACTCAGTCACAGCAGAGGTCAGGAGGAAGCCAGACAGTGAGCCAACCTCCGAGACAGCAGGCCAGAGTGTTCGCTTTGACTGAGGAGCAGGCACATGATGCACCTGATGATGTTGTGGAAGGTAACTGCTTTATTTCTGGTTATCCTGCATATGTATTGATTGATACTGGTGCATCACATACATTTATATCTGAATGATTTGCATTGAGTCATGCATTGTCTATTGAATCATTGTCTGCGGTAGTGTCTGTCTCTTCTACGTTGGGGACGGGTTTGATATCAGTGAAGTCTGTTAGATCGTGTATACTGCAGTATGATGGGCATGAAATTGAGTTAGACTATATTGTGCTTGGATATCTGACTTTGATTGTATTATCGGTATCGATATGTTGACCAAGTACAGGGCTACAGTCGATTGTTTCCACAAGATTGTAAGATTCAGACCTGAGATGGCTGATGAGTGGAAATTTTATGGTAAGGGTTCTCGAGCCATAATTCCTTTGATATCTGCTATGAATATGACTCGATTATTGCAGAAAGGAGCGGATGGATTCCTTGTCTATTCAGTTGATCTACTGAAATCGAGTCCATCATTGGCGAACTTGTCAGTGGTGTGTGAGTTTGCTGATGTCTTTCCAGATGAGATTCCTGGTTTGCCTACGATTCGGGAGATAGACTTCAGCATTGAGTTGATGCCAGGTACAGTTTCGATATCTAGAGCTCCATACCGAATGGCGCCAATTGAGTTGAAAGAACAGTTGGAGGATTTACTGGCCAAGGGGTATATCAAACCGAGTGTGTCTCCTTGGGGTGCTCCAGTACTGTTTGTGAGAAAAAAAAGACGGTTCGATGAGACTCGGTATCGACTACCGGCAATTGAACAATGCAACGGTAAAGAATAAATATCCGTTGCCTCGCATTGATGATCTGTTTGATCAGTTGCAGGGTTCTTCAGTGTATTCCAAGATCGATCTGAGATCTGGATACCATCAACTAAGAGTCAAAGATTCTGATATCCCAAAGACAGCCTTTAGAACCAGGTATGGACACTATGAATTTATTGTCATGCCGTTTGGTTTAACGAATGCACCGGATGTATTCATGGGTTTGATGAACCGTATCTTTCAGAGATATCTGGATGATTTTGTGATCATTTTTATTGATGATATCTTGATTTATTCAAAGAATATGATTGAGCATGCTGATCATCTGAGAACTGTGTTAAAAATTTTGAGGGCTGAGAAGTTATATGCTTAACTGTCGAAATGTGAGTTCTGGTTGAGACAGGTAGTATTTCTGGGGCATATTATATCCGGAGACGGTATATCAATTGATCCCAGTAAGGTTGAGGCAGTGATTTCTTAGCCGAGACCGACATCAGTGCCCGAGATTCGCAGTTTTATGGGTTTGGCAGGATATTATCGTCGATTCATCAAAGATTTTTCCAGTATTGCCAAACCGATTACACAGTTGACTCAGAAGAATGTTCCATTTGTTTGGTCTGAGGAATGTGAGACCAGTTTTCTTGAATTAAAGAAAAGACTGACCAGTGCACCAATATTGACTATCCCATCAGGTACTTGTTATTTTATGGTTTATTGTGATGCATCTCATCGAGGATTGGGGTGTATACTGATGCAGCGAGGACATGTCATTGCCTATGCCTCGAGACAGCTGAAACCACATGAAACTCGTTACCCAATTCATGATCTCGAATTGGCAGCCATTGTCTTTGCATTGAAGATATGGCGACATTATCTGTACGGCGAGAAATTTGAGATATATTCTGATCACAAGAGCTTGAAGTATTTGTTTTCACAATCCGAGTTGAATATGAGGCAACGGAGATGGCTCGATTTATTGAAGGACTTTGATTGTGAAATCAAATATTATCCAGGAAAGTCCAATGCAACAGCTGATGCACTGAGTCGAAAGGTATGTTCTTTATCCTTATTGACGATAGGTGTCTCGAATTTGATAGAAGACTGTTGTTTGTCTGGATTAGCTTTTGAAACAGATCGTCAGCCTTTGAGATTATGTGCTATTCGGGCTGAACCAGAGCTGATTTTGAAAATTAAAGCGGCTCAGAAAGTTGATCAGAACGTACAGAATTCGATTGCTATGGTCAGAGCTGGACATCAATCGGAGTATCAGGTTCGTGACGGTATTTTGTATGTGAATAATCGTATTGTTGTACCAAATGTTTCAGAATTGAGACACCGAATACTGACAGAAGCGCACAACAGTCGTTTTAGCATTCATCCTGGTGGCAGGAAAATGTATAACGATTTGAAGACACAATATTGGTGGAAACAAATGAAATCTGATGTTACTGAATTTGTAGCCAAGTGTCTGAATTGCCAATAGGTGAAAGCCGAGAGAAAGAAACCAGGAGGATTGTTACAGAGTTTGTCCATTCCTGAATGGAAATGGGATCACATTTCCATGGATTTTGTGACGCAGTTACCGAGATCCTCCAGAGGTTGTGATGCGATTTGGGTCGTGATTCATCGATTGACCAAATCTGCATGCTTCATTCCATACAAAATGACATACAGATATGACCAGATTGTCGATATTTATGTCCGAGAGGTGATTAGATTGCACGGAGTGCCGAAGTCGATTGTTTCAGATCGTGATCCTCGGTTTACTTCGCACTTCTGGCAGAGTTTGCAGCAGGCTCTCGATACGAAGTTACATCTGAGTACCGCATATCACCCCCAGACTGACGGACAGTCAGAACGGACGATTCAGACATTGGAGGATATGCTGAGAGCTGTAGTGCTTGACTTTAGCACTAATTGGCAAGATGCCTTACCTCTTTGCGAGTTTTCGTACAACAATAGCTATCAGACGAGTATTGAGATGGCTCCATTCGAGACGTTGTACGGAAAGAAATGCAGATCCCCTCTTTATTGGGATGATATCTCTGAGATTCCTTAGATTGGACCTGATATGATCAGAGATATGACGGAAAAAGTGAAGCTGCTTCAGAATAGAATGAAGGCAGCTCAGGACCGACATGCCAAATATGCCAACATCAGAAAGACGACCGTTGGTATTTGTGGCAGGAGACAGAGTATTTTTGAAGATTTCTCCTTTCAGATGTGTTGTCAGATTTGGCAAGAAAGGGAAACTGTCTCCACGTTATATTGGGCCATATGAGATTCTCGAGAAGATAGGAGATCGTGCCTATCGACTTGCATTACCGCCTTCATTATCAGGGATACATGACGTCTTTCATGTATCTATGCTGCGGAAGTATCTCCCTGATGATTCTCACATTATTCGGCCAGACGAGACGGAACTTGATGAAAGTCTAAGTTATGTTGAAAAATCGATTTGAATTATCGATCGTAAAGAAAAACAGCTCAGAAAAAGACAATTCCGCTTGTGAAAGTTCAATGGACTCGTCATGGCATTGAAGAAGCCACCTGGGAGACTGAATCAGACATGAGACAGGAATTCCCAGCATTGTTTCACTGATGTAAGTTTCTATTCAGTTTCTATTATACATTCCATCTTATTGATATGATTGAGTGCCTGTGATTTCGGGGACGAAATCATATCTTGGGGGGGAGAAATGTAATGCCCAAGAATTTTATCCATGGTAATCTGTAATTATCGATTTATGATTTGATATGATTACGAGGGAATTAATCGGGACACGATTTGACTCAGCATGAGAAGATGTATGTGCGAGGACAGTGCCTTTCGCGCACATGCGCAGCGTGATGCGCGCACATGCGCAAAACAGGCAGAAGACCTCAGCGCATATGCGCGAAATGAGGGCGCGCATATGCGCGAGTTGTGCGATGAACCAAGTGCAATTCCAGAGAACCTCACGCATATGCGCCGAGTAGGGGCGCGCATATGCGCGAGGTGCTGTGCCGATGACGCGCCGAGACATATGGTCTCGCGCATATGCGTCGAGTGATGTTGCGCATATGCGCGAGACGTGTATTAAAAAGGGCGAGCCACCTAACCTTTACATGCAACGTGTGAATATATACTACATACAAGCCTTCGTTCAGAGGAAAGGAAAGAGGAAAAAAATGGAGGAACGAAGCCAACTTCAAGTTCTTGATTTAGATTTTGATTTGCGATAAATTCGTCCGTTAGATTTTGAATCCGACTTCGGTATTGTATTCCTATCGACGCAGGCTACAACTGGACGTAAGTTTTATTGAGTTTTGGTATCATTTGAAAATATGATGCTGTAGGAATTTGATATGATTCATATATGGTGTTCTGGATATGTTAAACATCGTAGAATCGAAGTCAGATTGAAAAACAGACTGATTATGTTATTGTTGTGATTTTCTGATTATATTGATTTGAAATCGGACAGATTTGGATTATGAATGAATTACAGATTTTATCGGATATGAGTTATGATTTGTAATTGATGTTTGTTGATTTGGTATTGACGGGGATACTGAGATTGTGCCGTTATGCCGTTGATTTGACTTAAATCCAGATTAATCAGATTCGGTGTTGAATTGAGAATAGAACATTGATATTATGATTCTCGATATGTCGTTTCAGATTTACAGAGACAGTCTTGAGTTCAGAACTGATATTGCTTCAGACCGAGACTACAAACGAAAGGTATAAGTCAATGTGGTACTGGGAGATCGACTCAAGTAGGATATACTTGAGTTTCCCTAAATCACATACTTCTTATTATTATGTTCATTGATTTGACTTGATATGCTAGTTCTATGGATGTATAGAAAGCAGGTATTAGTCGAGTGATCTTGTGACAGAAGTGCCCTGATAGTGGTGGGATCGCCACGGGCACATTGCACGATGTCACAAGATAGTGTATTGGCGATAGTGCCATAGTCTGTGACGGATAGGTCAAGATACTGGATGTTTGGTTATATCGACGTGGATAGAATCGGAGTTTTTTCTATTACTGTTGGTCGATATAGGAATACCAACGTCTAGAAATCGGGATCCCTAGACTAGGATTGAGTCTAGTCTGAGTCGTGGAGTCACGAGTATGATTGATAGTTTTATATTAATTATGTTTCAGATTTTGATATATATCTGATATCTGCTTCATGCTTTATATTGACTATATAATTGCATGTTCGATGATTTATACTGGATTATATTCTCACCGGAATTATCCGGCTGTTGTCGTGTTTGTATGTGTGCATGACAACAGGTGGGACAGGATCATGGTCGAGGAGATGGCGAGAGATCATGATTAGAGTGGAGACCACGGACTTTGATGTTGCTGTAGGTAGGGTTTGAACACTTGATAGCTAGTTGTTGAACCTTCGTCTATATTAAATGTATGTTGTACAGGACTTGTACCTTATGTTATACTGATATGTATACTAGTATGATTTCCATTACGTTCCGCATTTTAAAAAAAAATGTAGACCCTGTTTATTATAATTGATTAAATTGTCCCAATGACGATTATGAACTTGATTAGCGTCCGGGATCCCCACAGGCAACCATACCATGTAATCCATAGTAATATTCTCCCAGTTCCACTCGGGAATAGGGAGTGGTCGAATCATTCCCGCCGGTCATTGATGCTCTACCTTCACTTGTTGACATGTTAAGCATTCAAATACAAAGCGCATAATGTCTCGTTAATTCCGGCCACCAATATAAGAGTTGCAAGTCTTTGTACATCTTGGTACTTCCGGGATGGACAGATTAAGGAGTACTTTGAGCTTCAGTCATAATGTCAATTCTAAGTGAATCACCACTAGGAACCCATAGTCGACCTCGATACTTAACTAAGCCTTCTCGAATATAACATGATGCCCTTCGATTCATCTCGTTGTCTCCACTTCTGCAATTGCTCATGATTCGACTGTCCGGCTCGAATTTTATCTCGCATAATGGAATGTACTGTCAATATAGCGGAATTAGGGGCCTCTCCCATAGCATAAAATTCAAGATCAAAGAGCTGGATTTCCACTTGTAAAGTCTTCTATACTGATAAATGTGCCAAGACTGTCTCCTTTCCACTCAAAGCATCCGCAACTACTTTAGCCTTGCCGGGTTGGTAGCTAATGTCACAGTCGTAGTATTTAACAAGCTCTAGCAACCGGCTTTGTCTCATATTCAAGTTCTTTTGGGTGAAGAAATATTTAAGACTTTTATGATCCGTAAAGATTTTTCATTTTTCACCATACAACTAGTGCCTCCAGATTTTCAACGTAAATACGATTGATGCAAGCTCTAGATCATGTGTTAGATAATTCTTTTCATGTATTTTCAATTGTCTAAACGCATATGCTATAACTCGATCATTTTGCATGAGAACGATGCCCAATCCAAGTTTTGAAGCATTAGTAAATACAACATATTCCCCTTGCTCTGTCGGCATAGCTAAAACTGGCGTGATAGTGAGTGCTTGCTTCATTTGATCGAAGCTATTTTGACACTCTGGTCCCAAAATAAATTTTTTATTCTTCTTCGTTAAAGATGTCAAGGGTACTGCAATAGATGAAAAACCCTTGATGAACTTATGATAGTAGGCAGCTTAACTGTAATATCCCAACCTCTTATTCTTCTATTGTCAATTATGTTATTCATGGTTATTGTATATTCATGGTTATTATTATATGGTATTGTTAGTTGTTATGGTTGTGAAGGTTTAATGGTGGAATTTGAATTGGTGGTTTTGATGGTTAAGTTGATATGATTGATTATTGCTTGTGGTGATGTTCATTGGAATGGTAAAAGTATGATTATTGTTTTGGTGTTATGCTCCAAATTTGGTGACGGTTTATGGAGGGGGATGAGTTTTTGTTGTGATGGTTTATATAGATGGTTCGAGCATGTATTTTAATGGTTTGTTGCATTGGTATTGCATGGAATTGGTAATGGAATTTTATGGTTATAGTGTATCATAGGTGGGGTTGCATTGTTTGTGTGGTGTAAGAGCAGCGCCGCAGCAACAGAGGAATGGCGCTGCAGCATTGATGGGCGCAGGAGGAGCTGCCAAACAGCGCCGCAGCACTACCAGGGCCGAAGCCCAAACGCACTGCAGCCCCTAGAATGGCGCGCCGCAGCGCCAAGGAGATGGCGCCGCGGTGCTAGATGAGGCGAAAGTGCTCTTGGTAATGCGATTTTGGGCATTGGAAGGCTTTTATATGCCATGTCTAGAAATTTCTACTCATTTCTATCCTTCTCCCTTCTCTTCTATCGGTTCTAGTTTCTTCTCCTTTCAAATTTTCTCTCCTCCATCTTTCCACTTCCATTTTCAAGGGTTCTAGTAGATTATTTGTTCCTCCTACCTTAAGTTCCAAGCTCCAAGGTAAAAACTCTTTATATTTTGGATTTAGTGGGTTTGAGGAGTTGAAGGTATAAGTTGGTTTGATTGATTCCTATGATCAATGGTAATGATTAATGGTTGCTTGTATGTATTATGTTGTAGGAATTACTTTGAGATCATCATAGCAATCATGTGCTTCTTGGGTTGTAAGTAGAGGCTCTTCTTCTTGCTCACATGATATATATATAGATATATATGTGTACAAAAGTCATGTTTATTGATGTCTAGCTCCTTCCATTAATATATTCTTGATATATGTATTGATATATATTCATAATCAAAGAATACTATTGAATTCATTGATAAAGAAGCTAGTAATCCATTATGCCTACCACATGTTTGTTATATTGCTTCAATGAAGTTTCTATGATTAAAGTGAAGAATTGATAGTAAATATCATGCATGTTATTGGCCAATTTCATGATAAAGGTGTATCTCTCACAGTTTTGATATTTATATCAAAGTACATATTTCATAGTCACATATCACAGGACTATCAATTTCTTTCTTTAATCCATGCCATTGAATACCATCTATAATACCTTGATATTTATTGTTCATCAAAGATGGTATTATATAGCTTTCATTGCCGTAGCCATGTTTTTCAAGCTCAAGTTTATGTATATGTATTTTTTATTCTTCGCTTTCTATTTACTGAGTCATAAACTCATTTCAATTAATATCATGTGATGCAGGTGACAAGAAAGAATGAAATGGATTGTTAAAGGTGGAAGAAGTCATATAGCGAGGGAAAAAAGAAATTTTGGAATGAAATACTTGTTATGGTATGGTAAAACGTTGGTAGTTATAGGTATCATGTATTTCGTAAATAAATGATACATGTTTCATGGTGAATTTTGATTATATTTTAATGTTGGTTTTGGAAATGGTTACATTAAAGGTTTGGTAACATATTTTTTTATTTATACGAGTTTCATTTTTATTTTTCCTTTTAAAATGTAATGCTTCCGTGTATGTTATTTTTTTAAAATTAAATGTCATAGGAGTGGGGTGTTTCATTAACCCAAGAAACTACGTATTTTCGTGACACTTTTAGGTGCAGGCCACTGCTTAACTGACTCGACCTTAGATGGGTCGACCTCTACTCCCTCCTTTAACACAATGTGGCCTAAAAATGCCATCCTTTCTAGCCAAAACTCGCACTTGCTGAACTTTGCATATAATTTCTGATCTCTTAAAACTTGCAAGGTCGTCCTCAAGTGCTGATCATGCTCCTCATGGCTCTTGGAATAAATCAAGATGTCGTCGATAAAACCAATAATGAACTGTTCGAGATATGGCTGAAATACGTGATTCATAAGATCCATGAAGATTGTTGGAGCATTAGTATATCCGAAAGACAGCACTAGAAACTAATAATGCCCAAACGTCGTCTTGTGTACATTCGTCTCCTTAACTCTCGATTGGTGATATTCAGACCTTAAATCTATCTTCGAGAATACCGAAGCTCCTTGCAATCGATCAAATAATTCTTCAATTCGAGGCAATGGATATTTATTATTCACTATCACTCTATTTAACTTCCTATAGTCGATGCGCAACCTCATAGTTCCATCATTTTTTTTCACAAATAACACTGGCGCGCCCCATGGAGAGAAACTAGGGCGAATAAATCCTTTATCTAACAACTCTTGAATTTGATCTTTTAATTCCTTCATTTCTGTAGGTGCTAGATTGGCACTGTACCGGGCATCAATTCAATAGCAAATTCCACCTCTCTTTCGGGTGGAATACAGGAAACATTGTCAGGAAATACATCCGAAAAATTCCTAACTACTTCCATATCCTCGATAGATCGACTGTCAGTGTAGGGTGCAGATACAATACTAGAAAGAAAACCATGGCAACCCTTTTGAATAAGCTTTTTCGCAGGCATGCATGAAATAATATGCGGCATTTGATTGTTTTGTGCCACCACATAGATAAATGCTTTCCCATTTGGTGGTCTAATAGATACAGACCTCCGCCATAAATCAATAGTGGCCCCATTCAGCGTAAGCCAATCCATGCCCAAAATAATATCAAACTCGGGCATAGGCAGTACTATAAGGTCCGCTCGTATAATATTCTTTTGCAATTTAAGTTCCACATCCTTAACCATGCAACTAGAAACAATATGATCGCCAGAAGGCATTGTAACTCTGAATCCCGACTTCACTTCTACTGGTAAGATTCTCAATTTCTTCACGAAGGATTCAAATATGAATAAGTGTGTAGCTCCAGAGTCTAGTAAGTAGTTATTCCCGCTAGCAATATTCGCCCTGGTAATATTTGTATTATTCTCGATTAAGGCCATACAAATTAGGAATTTCATACCATCTAAGCCCCTCTAATTTCCCATATTAGCATTTCAGCCCCTGATATTTCTAAAATTACCAATTGTCCCCCTTAATATTTTGAAAATTTCCATTTAGTTCTAGAATATTTCGAGATTTCCAATTAACCCCTTAAGCTTTCGCAAATTGCTAAATGACCCTTTAAATTTTTGCATTTTTCGATTAAGTCCTATGAAATTTAGAAATTTTCTATAGCTTTCCTCAACATTTTTTCGAAAATTGCAGTCTGGCCCCTTAGGTTTTTGAGAATTACTACTGGCCCCTTAAAATCCAAAATTTGCACTATAACCCTTCAAAATTTTTAGTTTCTTTTTGCCATTATACCCCTAGAGATTTTCAAAATTTCTTATTAGTCCTTTTAATTTTCAATGTTCTACGATTTGATCCATATAATTTAGTGTTCGCAAGAATTCAATTCCTTAAACCCTATAATTTGAACATGCAATTCTAAGTCATCATTTTCCAAACACCTCAATTCAATTCTAACATCCATGCTTATTATTTCAGGAGATAAGGCAGTTTTAAGTACTTGAATAGTCGGATTACCTGTAATAAGTGTCGTGTCTGGTTCCGCTTGCTTAGCTTGCATAACGTAAGCCCTTCCAATCGTGGGTTGCTTGAGCTTTGGGCAATCACCAGCCTTATGCCCCAGTGCTCCGCACTTGAAGCATTGTAGGTGTTCCACATGCACTTTCCATAATGATGGCGATCACACTTCTTGCACAATGGCTTCTCAGTAGTCTTCGGGACAATTTCTTTTGGTGCTTGTCCTTATGGTTTCGGCTGTCCCGGCCGCTTCGGTGGCCTCGTATAAGGTTTCTTATTATGCTTACTAGCTTGCTAGGTGCGATTCCTCTTACGTTGTATATATTATTTAGTGACAGCTCGGCTCAAAAAGATTTGGCAAAAGTAGTAGTATAATCGACCGGATCAGTGAGCATCACATCACGACGGATCGTGGGCCACAATCCATCAAGGAAGTGTCGTAACTTCTCCGTTGCATCATTCGCAATCAAGGGCACAAAATTGCAGCCCCTATCAAACTTCTATACAAACTCGACAACGGATAAATCCTCCTGGAGGAGACTCATGAACTCCCTCTTAAGCCTAGAACGGACGTCAGAAGTGAAATATTTATCTTAGAATACCCTCTTGAAGTCCTCCCAAGTCAATGTCGCTAGATTCACCCCTCGCTCCGCTCCTTCCCACCATAAAGAAGCATCTCCCTTCAACAGATAGATGGTCTCGGCCAGCGTACGCCATATCCATGTAACGAAAAATAACCTCCAAAGATCAAATCCATCCCTCAGCAATGAATGGATCCGTTGTGCTAGAAAAATCCTCGGGGTTCATCCTCCTAAAACGCTCGTAGAATGCCTCTGGTCGAACCCTCGCAGCATTTCTAACATGTTGCTCTAGTAAATATGCCATGCCCGCTAATACACGAGCGCTAGCGTCTTGATTAGGAGGAGGCTATGGAATCTCCTCCTCACATCCAACATCAATACCACTACGAAGAACTCGTCTAGGAGGCATCCCTGTACAAGTCGTCCCAACCACGTAACCAACACGCACTTAATATTTAAAATATCATGTACTTAACCTCTTTATCATGCATCATGAAAGCTTTAAAAGAGTTTTAGCATATAAAATATAAAGCAATAAGAACTCACATATTTGAGGCGTGACTTCTTGAGCTTCACGGAGTGACAGTAACACAACCTTTTGGGGATCCTTCGCTCTGATACCAACTGAAACGTCCTCCACTTCTTAAATTTAAAATCTTCGAAAAATATAATTAAAACCACTTAACCTTTCCATAAATCAAAATAATTTAACATTTAAAATCTCGAGAGCATAAAAATCCCTAAATCGTCAATTAACAAAATTCAACATCCACATCTTAACATGATCGAAACTATCCTCAAAATAAAGCATAAAAATATCTAATAAATCATTAACACAGATCTTTAAATCCTTTAACTATCAAGCTAATGCGAAAAATAATTGTCCCTCGGGAGTGTACTGCCGGACTCGATTCACTCAAGCGTTAGCGCCTCCCTCAATATCATAATCACATGTAGCATCCAACTTAGTGAGTCTAATGACTCAGCATGTTCTAAACATCAGTGTCAAATAATACATGTACAAGCACATGCATTGAAAATCATACTTTTATTCAAAAAAATTTGTAAGCATAAATAAATCGTAAATCGTCAACATTTATCATTTTGGGTGAATTTTGTTCCTTGAAAGTGGCTTGCCTTTATCCTCTGGTCGACTGATTAGTCTTAGCTCGCCATTGCGCATGGGGACGCGCATTAGGCATCGACGTAAAATGGAAATACGATCGTCGGGCTCCTTCTGGGCCTTCTCCCGTATTTGGGCTCCCACTGAGGTTTTTTCCCTCACGATATTCTCAAAAATCATATATCATATCCTCTTTGTCACAGTCAGTTCACATTCTTCAAATTATTTTTTCTTTTCCTTTTTAAATCATAAAATATCATGACTTTCCAAAAATAGCATTTTTACAGTAAAAATTACACAGTTTTACCATGAATTATAAAATATCATATTTTCATCAGAAATGTTTTAAAATATCATTTAACATGCGTTATGACCATTCGAGACGCTGACAACCCTTTAAGTAAAATAAAGGTGTAAAATGATCGTTTTGCCTTTGGACATAAAATTTCTCGACTTTGACCTTTTCTTAATTTTATTGACTCTAGACCATCCCAAATAATTATTTAAGCTTAAATTTAATTTTGAATTTTTATTTAGCTTAAATTCGAGGCTTTCGATTTAATTTCCTATTTACTAATTCATGAAGCGTTTAATTCCTGAATTAATTCAAACTTTAATATTTTCTTCTCAAATTTTAAACATAGACTTTTTATACTTAAACAACCCTTGTGAACCATGAATCGACCCCTTGGACCATGGTTCGACCCCTTGACCATTAAACTTCAATATCACGAACCCTAACTAGTTCCCTCGAGCCATCTCACGTTTTACTCGAACCACACCCGAGACACCTCGAGCCAACCCGTGACAAGACCACCTAGGGACCATACTAACCAGCCTTGACCCATTTAACCAGCCCCTAGCCCACGGTGCAAGTTCTGCGTGAGCCGCGGCCGATCCTAGGAGTTTAGCAAGACAAGACTCTTCTACTCGAGCCACCAGCGAACCTGAAACCTTCTGACCCCCACTGGACCACCCTGAGACCTAGCCTAGACCACCGTAGCCAAGCCCTGACCCTCCATGTTGTAGTCGATCGCGGTTGCATCCAATGCGCATGGGAAAGGTCCATGCGATCATGGACTCTTCCCTACCGGAAAAGCACAGGTCTCAGCCCTGATAGGACCCTCCCAGACCCTGAACCGTGAATCACACTAAGCCCCAGCCCAACCCTAGCCGAGCCGCATGGTGGCAAGCCACCTAGCCGAACCATCTTCCCATCGTTTATACTAGGAAACCGCAGGCGTGTTCTTCCTTAGCCAACTCGACTCCAGCCTTCGTTTTAACCCTTAGCAAGTCTTTTCCCGTCCCTTAAACATTTCCTTTTGGCAGCGTGTCCTTAGGAATCATAGCGATAAAGAAACAAGTGTAAACACATCAAAACTTTGAAAATAATAGTTATATCGTTAAACTCATCGAACGTAAATATTTTTCATGCAAAATAATTGAAACATGTATAATATTGTTTGAATGATGCATCAAAGGGATTTAGATACGTGTTCTTCCCATAAAATTTTTAAACATGTGTGTGTGGTGTATGTAGTATTTCGGCTGGTTGTTTACACAAAAAGCCTAGGTTTTCTATTTTATAGATTTTAATTTGCATGATAATAGGTTTGGATTTTGGGCTCTCAAGTTTAGGAGAAATTGGGCCTACTCATGCTAGGTAAATTAGGTCCAATAACACATATTTAATTGGAAAATAAAAGTTTATAAAAATTAGTTTTCAAAAATAACGCATTTGATATTTTAAACGTCTCTCGTTTGCCCAAAACCGGCTTCTCGAATAAAATAATGCTCGTATCGTAAAATAATTTGAACTCTACCATTTTTAGAAAAATTTAATCATTTTTAATCATATTAAGAAGCCTTGAAAACATTTATTGAGAAATTTTGTATTAATCGTCCTCGGTCTCCTTTTCCCAGCCTATTATGGAATGTTCTCACAAAATCTTCAATTCTCATGAAATCATGTTATTTAATCATTTAATCATGCAATTATACATTTAATCATATAATATGCATCATCCAAGAATTTAAAATTAATTATGCAAGCAAGTAAGCAATTTAAATCGTTAGCATGCATGTGGTTTACGTAGGTTGGCTTTTTGGACGTTACAAGATCAAGGGGTGGTTACTAGGGTAGTAAAGGGAGATACCAACAGGCCAAAGCACCTACAACAACTTGTCCAAAAAAATTATTTTGTCTCAATTGTAATAGACCACACTCATGAGTATGTATGAAGGGAACAAACAATTGTTTTAGGTTCAAAGAACCAGGACATGTAGCCAGGAATCGTTCAAAAGTAGCTGGCAAAGTACAAGGTTGTGATTTTGCCATGAAAAAGGAAGAGACTGACCTCAACTCTACGGTTATAACAGGTAACATTCTTATTTCGAGAAAAGTAGCTAGTACATTGATTGATACAAGATCTATTCATTCTTTTATGTCTGAAAATTTTTTGTGGGTATTGGGCATTGCATATAAGTACCAACCTCTACATAATAGAATTATGTTACCGCCGGGAGAAGATATCTATCCAACATGGCTGGTTAGAGCTTGTATCATGCAAGTGATTGATATGACTTTTTATGCAGATCTTATAGTCAACCCAAATGGTTGATTTAGATATAATCATGGGTATGGATTGGTTAACCAAATATTGTGTTGTGATTGATTCTCATGAAAAGACAGTACAGTTTATGACAGAAGGTAGTGAAGGGGTAACACTCACAAGTTCAGGTATGTAGTTTACAGTCTCTTTTATAACGACTTTGAAAGCATAGAAACTGTTGCAGAAGGAACATCAAGGATTCTTTGCTGCTATTGTTGATATGAGCAGGGGAATTTAAAATGAAGGTAGCAAAGATGGTTATTGTTCAATAATATCTAGACGTATTCCTAGAAGATGTACCAGGACTGCCACCTGATAGAGAAATTGAATTTGTATTGAGATTGCACCTAGGACAACACATATTTCTAATGCCTATCGAATGACCCCGACAGAAATGAAGGAACTAAAAGATCAGTTGCAAGATTCGTTGGACAAAGGTATCATCAGGACAAGTTTTCCCTTTGGTTGTGCCGGTGTTGTTTGTTAAGAAGAAGGAAGGGTCGTTGTGATTGTGCATTGGCTACAGAGAGTTAAACACGATCATGATAAAGAATAAATATCTATTACCTCAAATAGATAACTTGTTTGGCCAGTTACAAGGGGAAACAATTTTTTCAAAAAATTGATTTACGCTCAGGATACCATCAGTTAAAAATCAAAGAGGCCGAATGTTTCCAAGATTGCTTACAGGACCACGTATCGGCATTAAGAATTTCTTGTATGCCATTCGGTCTAACTAACGTCCCAACAACGTTTATGGAAAATGAATAGAATTTTCAAACCCTACTTGAATAAATTTGTTCTCATATTTATTGACGATATTTTGATATACTCTAAGACAAGAGAGACACATCGAGTACACCTAAATGTGGTATTGCAAAAGGTGAGGGAAGAACAATTATATGCTAAATTGAAAGAACATGAATTTTTCTTGGGGCAGATGATGTTCTTAGATCATATCATTTCCATGGATGGAAGAATCCCTTGACAATTTCAAAAGTATGAAGTTTTCTTGGAGTGTCAAGGTATTATTATAGGTTTATAGCTGATTTTTTTTAAGATAGATCTACCACTCACAATGTTGACAAAGAAGGATGTAAAGTTTAATTGGACTGAAGCCTATGATCATGGTTTTAAGATGTTGAAAGATAAACTGACCACAACTCCAATATTGGAACTCCCGGAAGGAACAAAGATTTTTTGGTGTACACAGATGCACAGAAACAAGGACTAGGAGCGGTTCTAATGGAACGTGGGAATGTAATTGCTTATGGATCACGAAAGTTGAAGGAATATAAAAAGAATTATCCTACCCACAATTTAGAGTTAGAAGCTATTGTTTTTGCGTTGAAAATAAGGCGCAATTACTTTTATGGAGATAAATATGAGATTTTTACGGATCACAAAAGCCTTAAGTAATTGTTTACATAGAAAAAACTGAACATGAGGCAACGAAGATGGTTGCAGCTTGTGAAAGAGTACGATTTCACCATTAATTACCACATGCAAGGCAACTGTTGTCCTTGATTCATTGAGTCGAAAGTCAGCCTCAACGATGAATACCATGGTTCAAAAGCCTCTATTATGGGAGCTGCAAAAAAGCGAGATAGCTATTGTGTTTAAGGGTACGATAGAACAACTTTCAGCTGACTGCGCGATCCACTTTGAATGACAAAATCAGAAATAAGCAACAAATTGATAATCAGTTGGTGGAAATGAAATAAAAGGCTGAATATAAAGGAAATTCAGAATATGGTTATAACAATGAAGGGTTGATCACTTTCAGAAGTCGTATATGTGTTCCTAACACTGAAATTATACATAAGGATATTATGATTGAAGCTCATACCACGCCATTACTTTATGCATCTGGGTAGTACCAAGATGTATCAGGATCTACGTCGCTCTGTTGGTGGCAAGGTGTGAAAAATGACATTGTACAATTTATTTCTCAATGTATAACCTTTCAGCAGGTCAAAATTGAACATCAAAAGCAAACAGGCTTATTGCAATCCCTACAAATACCTCAATGGAAATGAGAAAACATCACGATGAACTTCGATGCAGGTCTTCCTAGGACACAGAATGGCTATAACTTCATATGGGTAATCGTGGATCGATGCGAAAAAACCATATAATATTAATCAATATCTTGAAGAGTATATACATAAAGGAAACAGTATGAATACACGGGATTCCGATGTCTTGTTTACTCAGAACCTCTTTATACTCCTTTCCATGATGAAGAATGGGAGTATCAGCTCATGATTGTATGAAACTATTTGAGCTACTGGTGTTCTTGCAAGCGTTGGCAGAATTTTCCTTGCTAGTGATACTTATTAAGAGAGCGACATCCAGGCTTAGTTTTCCGATTCTCATATATATCATTGGTTTTTAACTCTTGTGCATCTTCTCACTTGCTTTATATTTTAAATAAACTACTTTTGTAGAAGGCTATTTGGTGAATATGATCCAACCGTAGTTGCAAATCTTGATGCGGACTATGAAGAGATTGATGTCAATCAGACTGCATGGTAACACATTTCTATCTGAACCAAAACTTCGTGCAGTTGTGACGAATGCGATGCAGCTGCTTAAGGTTCTCACCTTAGAGTAGATGCTCTACAAGCCAACAGTTTGCTAGGGAAGTTATCGACTCATTGGTAATTGATAGTCTTTATTTTAATATAATTTACGTTTCATGGTTTCATTTTACTTTATCCATATACCCTTGCAATCTGCATAGATAAAGTCCTTGATTATGTTTTAATACAAATGAATTGTAATTCGATCTTGAAACTCATCTGTAAACAATGTATATTCTAAATTGTTCCTAGTCTTCGCCTAAAAATAAGGATAAAGGCCGTTTTGAGCATGAGACTAGCATTTGTGATGTTGTGTACTGTGTATTATGGTAAGGACATAGAGATGTCCAATCATGCAGATCAGTAATCACACGATGATTGCACCGAACAACCCTCCCTAGGAATTTCCAAGTGCTTATCATTTATCGATAAGAAAAGTCAGTGGTTGTGATTGTAAATCATTAGTCCTTACGACCCGGGACAACACTGAATCTCTACACACTAGGACTGTGCTTTGACCCGTTTACCGACTCCACGAGGGTCAAGAGATGGTGATGTTGGGTGCGGTTGCGAAGTGTGTAGGAGTCAATGCATTGTAATCGAGAATTCACCGCTCACCTAAGGGTGTGGATATCCTATGTGTTCTAACGAAATAATAGTGCATGAAATCTCTTTCCAGAGTGTGAGATGTACGTTAGGGAAAGTGTTCTCTAGTTGTGCATGCAATGACACTATGAATATTTCATGATTGTTTCACATAACTATCGAATTTAATATGCAACCCTCGATGAATCAATGGTTGCCGATTCAATCGGGATATATGAGATGAAAGGACCGTACTATACGTTAATCATAACCGATTGGTTCTTACAGGCATTATCAGTAATACCTAGGGAATAATGGGGCAATGCTACTAGACGCTCTTATCATGATTCGATGGGTTTAATCAGAAAATGATTTCTGAAATTCTCATTATCAAATGTTGATGCAAGGAATGGGGAAAATTAGGATAAGCCCGAATAAAGGAAAATGTCCTGAATGACAAAGTGTTGTTGTAAGGTTCAAAATGCGATAACATAATCCAAATGCATGCAAATCTAGGAAAAATAGAAAATTCCTAATTTAAATTATTTTAATTACATTTATTGAATGTTGTGGGCATGTTAAAAATTAGATTTTCTATTATAATGCATTAAAACTGTGTTTTAAAGGTTATTCGAGACGCGATCGAGGAACGGAGACCGGGGACCATAAAGGAAAAATATTTTTATTAAATGATTATTTTTCATTATTTAATATATGGTATATTTTAAATGGTGCTTTTTGAGATGTTTTACACGTCGAGTCGTATTTTAAACTGGTAATTGGTTTTTGACAAAAATATTGACTTTTGGATGCTCGGTTAATATTTTTGAATACTTTTCTAAACGAAATAATTTTTCCTACTATCTAATGGGCCTATTATACCTAGGTTATTGGGCATAGCTTACTACAAAATTATTTATATCAAAACTTGAGTAGCAAAACCCTAACCTACACATCAAAACACACGCACACCAAGCTTCAAAAAAACACTAGGACTCTCTCTCGAACTCATGGCCACACACACACACACACCACATTTTCAAGGAATTCACATCGGTTTTTGAAGAGCAAAAACGCAGCAAGTTCTCGTCCCTCTCCGCCAACGTTCTTCGCATCTCAAATTGTTTTTCGTGCGTGAAATATGCAAAGGCACACCTTAATCTTCTTTCACTCATCGTTCATACCTTATTATGTGTATTTAACATGATTGCATGAAAAATATGACATACTTTCTAATATTTTTTTTTATGGCATGTACATAGAAAAACATGGTTTTTCTTGCACAAATCTTCATGTTAATCATGCACAAAGGGGATTCCATGGTAGGGACATTAAAAGGAGACATATTTCAGTAGGTTTAAGAGCCCCTAGGTGTCGGCTAAAGGCTGGAACTATTGAGGATAAGGGCTGCAGCGTTTCTTTGGTTTTAAAGAAGCTTGGGTTTCGATTTTGGGGTTATGGAAGGGTGCGGCTGCTAGCTACTGTAGGGTCATGTCAGGGGTCCTAAGGGGGTCTAATCATGGACTTAGATAGGCTAAGGGAAGGTTGGTGCGAATGCTAGGGGCCGTTGACGCTAGGGGTGGTCGCGCACATCTCGTAAGCGATGGGTTTGTGGTTGTGCTTTCATGGCTAGGTAGGGCTGGTCCAGTAGCTTGTTAAGGGCTCGAGAGTATGGTCTGGTTGGGTCGGTCAAGAGCTAGGGTCGAAGGGTTTGAATATGGCTTAGGGCTATGGTTTTCGAACATGGGCAATAAAATTTAGTAGGCTTCCTAGGCTTGATCCAGGGTTTTAATTGGATTGATTTTGGTTTTATATGGTATGGTTAGGTGTTAATAATCTATGGTTCAATTTTGGTAAGTTTTGGTTAAGTTTCGAGTCGATTCAGGTTAAAACCGAGACATAGGTTCAAGTTTTAAAACGAACTGAGAAATTAGTCGAAGAGCTTAAGTTTACGTCTAAAAAATGCTTATGGGTGTATTGTAAGATGTTATGTTAAGTTTGGATGGATTGAGAAAGTTAGGATTTCAGGGGCAAAACGGTCATTTTACACCAGAAAAATGTTAGATGTGCTGACAGTACCCTGAATGCTGTAATGAATGTTAAAATTTTTATTTTAAAAGTTTATGGGATTTTATTTTTAAAAAAATGATATATGATAAAAGACGTATTGCCTGCTTGGTTTAAAAGAAAAATTATATACATGCATGAATTTTTATAACTGATGAATATAATGAAAGATTGAAGGAGGTGATTTGATTGTGATTAATACGAAATAATATGATGATATATAAGGCCAATGCTCAGTTGACGGGTAAGAGTGTCGCTGATGTCTCCATCGCCTGGTACCATGGTTATACGTAGATGGATCCATCGACCAAAAGCTGAAACGAAGGTGACAATTAATAATCTGAATTCTATAAAAGGGAAACATATACATATATGATGAAAGGAAAAATGATTTAAAGTTATGTATGTTCATGAAATGCAATTTTTTTAAATGAATCTTTCACATTTACTTGTGAATGTATAAATATTACTTTTTAGCATGGTTAAAGTTTGACGAGTCAATTTACTCACTAGGTGTGAATGATGCAGGTGAGCATGATTTTGATGATGTTGGAGGACTTGATGATTGAACTAGCTGGACTGAGGGTGCACATAACCGAAGACCTTTGCAAGTTTTCCGCATTAAGATTATTTTAAAGATTTTATAACTTTTATGCTTTTGAGTAGTTTTGAGAGGATTTAAGATATTTATGCTACTTTTGAAAAATGCTAGCTTTAGGTTTGGTTTGACGATTTTACGTTTTGCACGGCGCCCTTTTGGATTTTTAAATGATGAGTTGGTGAATTATTTTAAATGGTGCAACAATATATTTATGTGTATATATATTCGGCTGAAAGCATATAAGAAAGCTTATAGAAAAAAAAAATTAGTATATTTTAAAGAAACACGAGTAGTAGGCATTCCAGTTGTGAACCCACGGCTTGCTATATCTCTGAACCATTGAGGGTCACACAAGCACTGGATCATTTGTTCCTGTTGAGAGAATAAATTCAAGGAGTTAAATTTATATAAAATTACGATATAGTAAATTCAAGAAGTTGAATTTATGATAATTAAAATTATGAGATAATAATTTAAGAAGTTGTATTTATGATAATAAAAATTTTGAGAGAATAAATTCAAGGAGTTGAATTTATAAAATTTAAGAATTTAAATAATTAAACTCAAAGGTTGAGTTTATAAAATATTAATGAAAACAGTGTATGCATAATGGGCTTATAGGAGTACAAGTTCAACATGCTAAATAATTAAAGTTTTAATGGACTTTAATTAATCAAACTAGTTGGATTAATCTAATTAATTAATCAAACTCATTAATGTTAATTAAAGAACCTAAATCTACAATTATGGAAATTAAATCAATGGTTCAAATTTAAGGAATGAAGCCACAAACCCTAGCCACCATACCATTGGAATTTTCGAAAATTACACCTAAAAATTCTCTCCAAGTTTCGGCCTCCATCAAAGTAAAAAAGGGATTTTGAGCCTCCTCTTGTTTTTTATCTCTATGTGATTGATAAGTGCAATTTGTGCACTTAAATTATTCTTATAATTCGTATAGATTATAGTTATTTGGGAGGAATTACGTGTCTTTTGTTATTTTTTATGTGCTTGCAGGAATATAGGTAAGGCGAATACATGGGCGTAAAAAGGAGCGAAAATGACGCTTGGAGGAAAATGGCCCTTCTCTGAAAACAGAAAGACCCGCGCATATGCGGCGGTCTAGGTCGCGCATATGCGCGCAAGAAACAGAAGACACAAAGCAAACCAGAGAAGCTCGCGCATATGCGCCTGTCACGGGCGCTCATATGCGCGCGCGAAGGAATTTCAGATGTAACAAAACAGAAGGACCCACGCAATATGCGCGGAGCTGGTGCGCGCATATGCGTGCGACGCGGAATTCAGATTCATTAGGTTTATCGTCGGCTTTAAAAAGAAAAAATAAGTCAGAGCGAGAGAGCCGACATAACACATAAAATGGTTGCAAAAGTGAAAGCGGAGGGCGGAACGCGAAGAACGGAGACAGAAGACGCTTAATCCGGACACGGAGACTCACTTTCATTTCTCTTCAACACGTTTCTAATTCGGTTCTTTACTTTTACATTTTTAATGATTACAAACAGGTTTTGTATTGATTTAGGTTCGAGTATGAACTAATTCTATTTTCTATAGATTGACGTAGTCGGTGTCGAACCTATGTTATTTACGTTTTGAATTTTCATTGAATTAATTCATCGTGTTTATTTTGTGATTTCTTGTCTTTAAATGCTTATGGATTACTGGCCATAATTCGATTGATCAAATAATTAAGATCTAACACTCGAGAGAGAGGATTGAAATTAGGACAGGGGAAATCACATCGTCATATGTTTATAACGTGCAAAAAACGTATAACTCTGGTAAAGCCATAATAAGAACCTTGTTTGCATATATTATGTGTTACGTGATTTTGAATAGACATATTGAAATCAGTAATAGATAATACAGTTCTATTGATCACTTGAAAAAGGGAATAGAAAATTTGCGAGTTCTTGGTTAATAAATATGATGCAATTTAATAATATGTTTGTCAATTTTAATTTAGAATAGGGGAGACCAGACGAAATCATATCTCTAGATTGATATACTCATTGAATTTCAACTGCGTGCTAAGAATTACAGGATTCGTTATTTTTATTGAATTTATTATAAGCTATCTTTTGATTTTCTAAATAAAATAGATATTATTTTAGTTACAAGCAATGATATAAGTTTATCTACACACTTCTCAGTGGGATCTACACTTGTACTCAAAAATACATTTTACTATAACTTGACGTCAGTGCGCTTGCGAGCAATCAAGAGAACACGCAACAAGTTTTTGGCGTCGTTGCTGAGGAGTGTCAAAATTTGAATTTATATTTGTATTGTTACCAATTAGTCTAGATTTTAATTTAGATCATTTTATATTTATTTTTATTGAGTTGTTCGTTTTCTCTGCTTGACAGTGCATGCTAAGGTCGCACAACCGAGATTTGCTTATTTTTTATCTGGAGATCGAAAGAACTGCGAGAAGACTAAGAAAAGCGAGACGGGAAGAAATCCAAGCAATGGCTGAAAACAGAGAGGATGCGAGATATAATCCGCCAGACACTATACCTATTATAGATCACTTCAGACCAGTGATCAACACACATTATTCTGGCATTGCTCGGGGGACCATAAATGAAAAAATTTCGAGTTGAAGCCTGCACTAATAAATATGGTTCAACAGAAACAATTTGCTGGAACTGCCACTCTGATCCTCACGTTCATTTGAGGATTTTCCTGGAGATCACGGATACGGTAAAAATTAATAATGTTCCTGATGATATTATTAAATTGTGTTTGTTTCCATTTTCTCTTAGGGACCAAGCAAGAGGATGGATCCAATCACTTCCATTGGGGAGCATCACGACATGGCAAGAGTTGGCAACAAAGTTTCTGTCTAAATATTTCCCCCTGCAAAGTCTGCACAGTTGAAGATTGAGATTAGTACGTTTAGGCAGACTGACTTTGAGAAACTTTATGAGGCGTGGGAAAGGTATAAGGAGTTGTTGCGGAGGTGCCCGAATCATGGTTTTGAAGACTGGGTACAAATTGAGCTTTTCTATAACGGGTTGAATGGTCAGACACAGACAACACTGGATGCAGCGGCAGGTGGCACGATTTTTGCCAAGTCTCCTACTCAAGCCTATGACTTGCTTGAGCAAATGACTATTAATAGCTACAATTGGCCGTCTGAGAGGTCAGGAGTAAAGAGGTCAGCTGGGGTTTATACTGTGGATCCTATCACATCATTCACTGCGCAAGTATCAGCATTGATTACGCAGATAACAACCATGAATAAAGTGAGTACATCAAACATTGAGGGACCATCGGTTGTCGTTGAAGAATCGCAAATTCATGAAGAAGTGCAATACATCAATAACAAGACCTTTGGAGGATATGGAGTATATCGAGGTAACCCTCCCCCTAACGCTTATCATCCTGGTTTGAGAAACCATGAAAATTTTTCATACGCAAATAATAAAAATGTGTTGAATCCTCCACCAGGGTTCAATACATCAAATGGGGAAGGGAAGCCGTCATTTGAGGATTTAGTTTGGACATTCGTTTCTGAATCTGACAAGAGGATGGCTAGGACTGAGTCTAGGCTTGACAACCTAGAGACACACATGGTGAATATTGGTGCTTCCTTGAAAATCCTAGAGTCGCAAGTGGAGCAGATAGCGAAGCTGAAACGTCTGCTTATTCGTTTTATTAAAAAGTACTAGAAATTTTTTTAAAAAAACCTCACTTAGCATCGGCCGAATTGCATACACAAGCATAAAATATTTTTGACATCATTTTAAAATAAATCAATCAACTAACATTTGAAAAGTATAGCACATACTATAACCTCTTAAAAACCACTCATAACATAAATAAAAGTTGTAAAAATATCTTTAACAACACTTAAAATCAAGAATCCTAAACTAGTGCGGAAAACTAGCGTTGGTCATCGAGTTATGTGCGCCTTCAGTCCAGTCAGATCAACCATCAAGACCTCCCTAAACATTATTATCATAATCACTTGCATCCATCACACCTAGTGAGTCTAAGACTCAACACGTCATAATCTTGGTAACAAGTAATACGTAATACAGTCAACATATAACAGTGAAAAATACTTGTACTTAAAATATCGTTTTCATGAAGATGCATAAACTTCAAACATGAACATTTTCGTAAACCTTTTATGATGCATGAACTTTAAATAGAAACATTTTCATAATCTTATGCATAAACATTTTCATATTATCATAAACATATACATATCATCATCATCATCATATACGTATTCATATTCATGTTCGTGTTTTGTTGAATTCAGATCGTTGATTGTGACTTTCATATACGTGTTAGGCGATGGATCCATCTACATGTAACCACAGTACTGGGCGGCGGGGACACCAGCGACACTCTCACCCGTCAACTGGGCATTGGCCTTACGTATTAACATATCATCATATACATATACATATCCGTATCCAAGGAAATACGATCGTCGGGCTCCCATTGGGACAATAACCCTCACGATATCTCCAACATATCATCATGCATATAACATTTTTCATTTTAAACCAAGCATGCAACATGTCTTTTAACGTTATCGTTTCATCATAAAAATCCATAGACATTTAAAATGAACATTTTAACATTTTAAATCATAAAAATCCATAAACGTTTAAAATCAACATTTTAACATATTAAATCGTAAACATTTAAAATAAACATTTTGACATAAAAATCCATGAACGTATAAAATTCCATAATCATTTTAAAATAACATTTTGGCATATGAAATCATAAAAGCATCCATAAATATTTAAAATAATCATGTTAGCATATAAAACAGCCATCAGGACACTGCCATGACGTTTACTAATTTCTAGGTGTAAAATGACCTGTTTTACCCCTAGACGTAAAATTTCCCGTTTTTGACTTTTTCTTAATTTCATTGACTCTAATATGTCCCAAATAATTATTTAAGCCTACAAAATTTTCTTATATTTTTATTTAGCTTAAATCGATGACGTTTAATTTAATCTTTAAATGTGACGTATTAATGCGTTTTAATCTCGAATTAAACCAAACCTTAATATAAAATTCCCAAATTAAAAACTTAGACTTCCAATACTTATTTGAGCTTAAATATAATTTTTCATAATTTTATTAAGCCTAAATCTATGTGTTTCCCTATTCGTTTTTAAACTTAGATGTACTTCCCAGTTTTGACTCGTATGGACTCGAAACTTAACCAAACTTTACCAAACTTGAACCAAAGCTTAATAACACATAACTAACCCATATAAAATCAAATTCCAGCCCATTAATTCCCTTGAATATGCCTAGGAAGCTACTGAATTTTTCTGCACAAGAGTCCTAGTCCTAATATGATTCGAACCTAGGCTAGCTTCGCCTCTAGCCCTTAACCACCATGTCCAGCCTCTACCCATCCCTCCTATGCAGCCCAATTAAGTCTAGTAGGACCCTCCCTAACTGCATCAAGCAGCCGTGGACCCTCAAAGACTTCCTAGTCGAAGAGTCCTTTCCCTTAAGGAGTCTATTTTCGTTTTTATTCCTTTCCTATTTTTTTCAGCCTTTAAACATACACCTAGGGACCCTTAAACATGTGCAAAAACATCCCTTCAAGTACCCCAATCATGGCAGCCCCTTTGTGCATCATTATGAAGAGTTTTAAAAAAGAAAACTCTTGTTTTGTGCATGTATAGCCATAAAAACGAAAATATAAAAGTTGTATCATGTTTTTCATGCAATCATGTATCAAACACATAATATGGTGTGAAAGATGAGAAAAAGGAGATTAAGGAGTGCCCTTGCGTATTTAACGCACGATTTTACGCTGACGATGAAGAACGACGACGAGGAGGGCCTAGGCTTTGATAAACCCTTGAAGCTTTGAATTTTTCTCTTCAAAAAGATGTGTGTGTATCGTGTGATGTTGGGGAGAAATTCTGAAATCTGGTGGTGGTGTGTGGCGTGTAACAATGAGGGTGGGGAAGGGTGGGGTTTTTGTACTTTAAATACTCTTAATTAATCACTAATAAGGCTTAGACACATTAAGTAAGTAATTAGGCCCATTAGTGCTTCATTAAGGTTTCAAAAATAATTTTGTTTAGGAAAGTTTGTGAATTTATTAGCCGGGTTGCTAATATGTTCATATTTTTGTTGAAAATCCAACTCCGATAAAATTTATGTCCCGACGTATAAAATCATCTCAAAACCCCCTTATTTTCAAAAATAAGAAAAAGCATCACCCATATTTTAAATAATTAAAAACAATGATTTAATAAAAATATTTTCTATTTTTCAGCCTCCGGTCTACGTTCCTCGATCGCAACTCGAATACCCTTTAAAAATACATTTTAATGCAATCATGTAGAAAAATATAATTTAAGCATGCAAATATGTACAACATAATTAATTAATGCAATTAAAACATTTAATTAAAATACAAAGGAATTTAATAATTGCATGCATGTGGTGGACCTTCAAATTTTCGGGGCGTTACAATCTTCCCCATTAAATTGAATTTCGTCCTCGAAATTCGCTTATCTTTAATAATAAAAAGTTTAGACTTAGTTCTAGTATCCCTAAAATCCACGCTTCCGCTGTACTACTCTGACAAAACTTAAACTCTATTTAGAATATCCTACGTATCCTTGATTCCAATTAAATTTTCCTTCTAAATCCTTATTTGCGATTTGCAACTTAAGAAAACCTATAATAACTTAGTGCTATACTATTATAACCTCGAATTTAACTTTTCTTACAATTTCCAATAATAAAATATGGATGATGATACTTATCATATATTATTTTCCTTATTTTATACTCAAAATATTCATCAACTTATCAATTTAAAATTTAAAATCCCAAACACATCTTCAAATTTTTAGATTTTTCAAGCCTAATATCGATTAATCCTTAAAAACCCATGAACAACATTCCTTATAACACTATAACCATGATATCCCAAGGTTCCAAATATTCTTAAAAGTCTAAATCATCAAAAACTCTTATCAATTAACACATTTAATCCTCACTTATTGATAAACTAGTCCCCAAATTTCGTAATAATTAGCAAAACAAATTCTTAATTTCCTCAAAAATTATCCTAATTGATCCTTAATTTCGAAAATCTCACGATTAACCCATAAGTTCTTGGCATTCTTAATTTCCTTCTACAGATTTTCCCATAACATAATTTCGATAAATTTAACCTTATTTACCAAAAAATCAATCCCTATAACCAACCTTACCTTTCATCAAACTTAAGATCCCAATTTATATATTGCTACACTCCCAAATATCATTGCAGTCTTCGAATCATTATTCCTTACGTCTAATTTCCAAAAATTAATTCAACTAATAACCACGAATCATAAGTATTTTCTTAGAAAATCTACGTGTCCCAAAAGCATTCATAATAATCACGATTGACTTATGGCCCCAAAAGTAGAACGTCAATACGAAAACCCAAAAATCAACATAATCCAATTCCATGACAAAACCAACATGCGTTGAAATCAAATAATTTCTTATTTCATATCTTATCGCGTATAAAATTCCAAAGCATATAAATCATATAATATCATAAAGCTATTAAACATGTGACGTAAACATATAATCATGTACTTATGCAGGTAATATCATAAAATCATATAAAACATGTAAAACTTACAAGTTGAGGCTTGACGACTGAGCTTTCTGGCGTTGATGGTGGCACAACCCTTTACAGGACCTTTGCTCTGATACCAACTGAAACGTCTGCTTATTCGTTTTCTTAAAAAGTACTAGAAAATTTTTTTTTAAACCTCACTTAGCATCGGCCGAATTGCATACACAAGCATAAAATATTTTTGACATCATTTTAAAATAAATCAATCAACTAACATTTTAAAAGTATAGCTCATACTATAACCTCTTAAAAACCACTCATAACATAAATAAAAGTCGTAAAAATATCTTTAACAACACTTAAAATCATGAATCCTAAACTAGTGCGGAAAACTAGCGTTGGTCCTCGGGTTATGTGCACCTTCAGTCCAGTCAGATCAACCATCAAGACCTCCCTAAACATTATTATCATAATCACCTGCATCCATCACAACTAGTGAGTCTAAAGACTAACACGTCATAATCTTGGTAACAAGTAATACGTAATACAGTCAACATATAACAGTGAAAAATATTTGTACTTAAAATATCGTTTTCATGAAGATGCATAAACTTCAAACATGAATATTTTCGTAAACCTTTTATGATGCATGAACTTTAAATAAAAATATTTTCATAATCTTATGCATAAACATTTTCATATCTATACATATTATAAAAGTGTGAATCAAGGTCAAAGTTTTTCTATTGTGTATTGTCAACTTTGTCCTTAGTTTGTACATACAGGAAAAATTTAGTGAGGATGTTTTTGTCAAATCAGTTATTATGACAAGGACAAAACTGTCAAACTACATTTATGTTAGATAATGATCAAGTTGCCAAAAAAGTTGAAACTTTAACATTCTTTGATTTTTATTTTTTTGTAGATGAATTGAACAAACTTTTTTCACAAAAAATATTAATTTGAAAAGATTGAAATACCAAAATATATTGGTTTTATTTGCTTATAGATGAAATGAAAAAGAATTTTTTCACAAAAAACTTAATTTGTAGATTTTTTCACAAAAAATTTAATTTGTAGAAGATTAAAATAACAAAATTCTTTTGTTTTATTTTCTTGTAAATAAAGTGAAAATATTTTTTCCACAAAAACTTAATTTGTATATGATGTTAAATATGTTTTATTTTACGTTCATTAAAACTAATTATTTTAAAATGAAGAATTAAACTAATGAAGCCAAATAATTAAATTAATTTTGTTTTTGTTTTAACAAAGTTGGTGTCATGAAGAAGGTTCGATATTTAATTACATTTACAAAACGATACAAGAATATCAGATATAAATATAGATAATCCTAATAAATATTTCATTTATATTTATTTTATCTCTATTTCTTTATAAAAAAGAAAGTTAACTAATATTTTTCAAAGCCTTGGTTTATTATGAAAATTTAACGATATAAGATTGAATAATATATTTGTATTAATGTTAACTATATTTTCCTCTTTTTAAAGGTTAGAAACTATAACAATTATTTTATGAGAGATTCTTGCAATTAACGAATGATTATTTTTATAAGAGATATATATTGAAAAATCAGTTATAATTTTTGTAAAATTAAAAGATATATCTTTGTATGTAAATTTTTAAAATTATGATAAATAAATTTTTATAAAATTTATTCATTAGCAATACTCACTACTTCTCCATAGACAAAGTCAAAGTTATTTGGTTTTTATTTACTTGTAGATGAAGTGAACAAATATTTTCACAAAAATATTTGTTTGAATGTGATTTCTTTTATTTTGTAGATTTATAATCTTTTGAATGACTTTATATATGCAAGAAGTTTATCTTTAATTTGGTGAGGAAGTTTTTGTAAAATCAATTATTATGATGATGTCAAGATTATCAATCTACGTATGCTAGGCAAGGATCAGCCAAGAAGATTGAAACTCCAAAATTCTTTGGTTTTTATTTTCTTGTAGATGAATTGAACATATTTTTTTCCGCAAAATATTAACTTGAGAATATTGAAATACAAAAAATCATGGGTTTTATTTGTTTATAGATGAAGCAAAAATAATTTTTTCCCAAAAAAATTAGTTTGTACAATATTGAAATAACAAAATTCTTTTGTTTTATTTGGTTGTAAATATAGTGAATTTTTTCCCAAAAAAAAACATAATTTGTGTAAGGACATGATATTAAATATCATCTATTTTGCATTAAATGAGAATAATTAATTTAAAACGACGAATTAAAATAATGAAGCCAAATAATTAAATCATGTGGGTTGGTGTTATGAAGAAGGTTCGACGGTTAATTACATTTTACAAAAATGATACAAAGCATTATTGGATATAGAAGAAAAATGACCTTATAAATATTTCGTGAATATTTATTCTATCTATTTTTCTTTATAAAAAAATCCAACTAATATTTTTCAAAGCCTTAGTTTATTATTAAAATTTAACAGTATATGACTGAATACATACAGTTTTACTAATTTTAACTATTTTTCGTCTTTGTAAAGATCAGAAACTATAACAATTACTTATTTGATTATCTTGCAATTGACGAAGATGTATTTTTATAAAGGATGTATATGAGTAAATCAATTATAGATTTATGTAATCTGAAATGACATATCTTTGAAGGTAAATTTTAAAATTATTATGAATAAATCTTTACAAAAATTATTCATTATTGCTCAATATTTCTCCTTATGAGTTATGATTGATAATAAGAAATGTCAAATTTATTTGTTTTTATTTGCTTGTAGATGAAGTGAACATATATTTTTCACAAAATATTAAATTGAATATGAATTTGTTTTATTTTGTAAATCTATAATCTTTTGAATGAGTTATATATGCAAGACGTTTCTCAGAAAAAATTAATATATACAAATTTAATACTTTCAATAATATAGTATGAAATATAAAAAAAAATATGTTATCGTAATTTTGAATTTTTGTATTTAAATAACATATTGCATAAATAAGTTATATCATTAAGAGTTGAACACTTTTTGATAAATATAATAAAATATTAATTAAATCATATTTTGTCAGTTGTCTAGAAGATAGAATAATCAAAATTCATTGGATTTTATTTGCTTGTAGATTAAGTTAAAATATTTACAAAAAATAAATATAATTTGTAGAATACTGAAATAACAAAATTCTTTGGTTTTATTTGCTTGATGAATCAAACTTTTTTTCTACAAAACACTTAATTTGTGTGGAGATTTGTAGAGGCATCAAATAGAAAAGAATATACATTTCTTCTCATAAGATTTGCTAATGAAGATAGCGAGAATATTGTTTTTTCACAGAGAAAAAAAAACTGATGACAAAAAAAAAATCGTGAAAGCAATATAAATTGAAAATATAAAAGAAGAAAATATTTAACGCAATAATTTAATTTAAGGTTTAGAATATATTATTTATATTATATTTTTATTTTTCATAAATCAATAACACGTGCTAAAATAAGTGATCAACGTTATGTATTATACTTTTTTCTTCTCTCAAATTTAATTTTAATAAATATTGTGATATCAATTTTATATTATACTTTCTCCAATGTCTAATTTATACAAAATTATAATATTTATTACTAATATGTTTTTCAACAATTATTAATTTATTTAGATTGCGCTTGGATAAATTGATTTCAAATTTATGGATTAGAATTATAATTTTATTGTTAACAATGAAACAATATATCAAATCTTGAATCTACACATTACTTATTTACATATTATTATTTATATAAAGTAGAATAAATTTCAAATAACATTATTATTGGGTGAACTTGAAAAATATCATAATTAACATGAAATACTACTATATAAACACGAAATGAGTGGATTTGAAGTTTATGATGTTACTTCTCTAAATAACAAAAATACATTTGAATGTATTGAAATCCATGGATTTGAAATCCTTCCATTCAAGAATAACCTTAGATTTATAACACATAAAATTTTTAAACAAATATCTTTTGCACTCATTTTATAATACATGTAGTACAAATTATATTACATTGAATTTCCTACGAATAATGCTAAAGATACAACCAATATATCGTACTGCGATATTTACAACAATTATATCGTGAGATTTTGTTATTATCTAATGAGATTTTATATTTAATTTATCATGAGATTTTGATAAATGAAATTTCTGTATTGATTTTTTTAAATGATAAAAATTATTGTACAAATTTGGTTGCACATGTAGTATTACTCGTTTTCAATCGACTAATATAGCATGAAATCATTAATATATAATTTTTTGTAAATTAATCCTTTCTGAACTCATTTCTTTAACAACAATTTTTTATAATAGAAATGTATTTTCACGTGCGTTGCACGTGTCTTTACCTAGTTATCATAAACATATACATATCATCATCATCATCATCATCATCATCATCATCATCATATACGTATTCATATTCATGTTTGTGTTTTGTTGAATTCAGATCGTTGATTGTGAACTTTCATATACGTGTTAGGCGATGGATTCATCTACATGTAATCACAGTACTGGGCGGCGGGGACACCAGCGACTACTCTCACCCGTCAACTGGGCCTTGGCCTTAAGTATAACATATCATCATATACATATACATATATGTATCCAAGGAAATACGATCGTCGGGCTCCCACTGGGACCATAACTCTCACGATATCTCCAACATATCATCGTGTTAGTCACAATTCTTTCACATCCTTCCACATTGTTATCATCACTTAATAAAAATCATGCATATAACATTTTTCATTTCAAACCAAGCATGCAACATGTCTTTTAACGTTATCGTTTCATCATAAAAATCCATGAACATTAAAAATGAACTATTTTAACATTTTAAATCATAAAAATCCATAGACGTTTAAAATCAACATTTTAACATATTAAATCGTAAACATTTAAAATAAACATTTTGACATAAAAATCCACAAACGTATAAAATTCCATAATAATTTTAAAATAACATTTTGGCATATGAAATCATAAAAGCATCCATAAACATTTAAAATAATCATGTTAGCATATAAAACAGCCTTCAGGACACTGCCATGACGTTTACTAATTTCTAGGTGTAAAATGACCGTTTTACCCCTAGACGTAAAATTTCACGTTTTTGACTTTTTCTTAATTCATTGACTCTAATATGTCCCAAATAATTATCTAAGCCTACAAAATTTTATCATATTTTTATTTAGCTTAAATCGATGACTTTTAATTTAATCTTTAAATGTGACGTATTAATGCATTTTAATCTCGAATTAAACCAAACCTTAATATAAAATTTCCAAATTAAAAACTTAGACTTCCAATACTTATTTGAGCTTAAATATAATTTTTCATAATTTTATTAAGCATTAAGTCTAGGTGTTTCCCTATTCGTTTTTAAACTTAGACGTACTTCCCAGTTTTGACTCGTATGGACTCGAAACTTAACCAAACTTGAACCAAAGCTTAATAACACATAACTAACCCATATAAAACAAAATTCCAGCCCATTAAGTCCCTTGAATATGCCTAGAAAGCTACTGAGTTTTTCTGCACAAGAGTCCTAGTCCTAATATGATTCGAACCTAGGTTAGCTTCGCCTCTAGCCCTTAACCAGCATGTCCAGCCTCTACCCATCCCTCCTATGCAGCCCAATTAAGTCTAGTGGACCCTCCCTAACTGCATCTAGCATCCGTGACCCTCAAAGACTCCTAGTCGAAGAGTCCTTTCCCTTAAGGAGTCTATTTTCGTTTTTATTCCTTCCCTTATTTTTTTCAGCCTTTAAACATACATCTAGGGACCCTTAAACATGTGCAAAAACATCCCTTCAAGTACCCCAATCATGGCAGCCCCTTTGTGCATCATTATGAAGAGTTTTAAAAAAAAAATAAAACCCTTGTTTTGTGCATATATAGCCATAAAAACGAAAATATAAAAGTTGTATCATGTTTTTCATGCAATCATGTATCAAACACATAATATGGTGTGAAAGATGAGAAAAAGGAGATTAAGGCGTGCCTTTGCGTATTTAACGCACGATTTTACGTTGACGATGAAGAACGACGACGAGGAGGGCCTAGGCTTTGACAAACCCTTGAAGCTTTGAATTTTTCTCTTCAAAAAGATGTGTGTGTATCGTGTGATGTTGGGGAGACTTTAAATACTCTTAATTAATCACTAATAAGGCTTAGACACATTAAGTAAGTAATTAGGACCCATTAGTGCTTAATTAAGGTTTCAAAAATAATTTTGTTTAGGAAAGTTTGTGAATTTATTAGCCGGATTGCTAATATGTTCATATTTTTGTTGAAAATCCAACACCGATAAAATTTACGTCCCGGCGTATAAAATCACCTCAAAACCCCCTTGTTTTCAAAAATAAGAAAAAGCATCACCCATATTTTAAATAATTAAAAACAATGATTTAATAAAAATATTTTCTATTTTTCAGCCTCCGGTCTCCGTTCCTCGATCGCAACTCGAATACCCTTTAAAAATACATTTTAATGCAACCATGTAGAAAAATATAATTTAAGCATGCAAATATGTACAACATAATTAATTAATGCAATTAAAACATTTAATTAAAATACAAAGGAATTTAATAATTGCATGCATGTGGTGGACTTTCAAATTTTCGGGGCGTTACAGAAGCAACTCACGTCTCAACCGTCAGGTCCAGTATCAAAGACTGCAGATCCAAATCTGAGGGAACTGAATGTTGTTTTTATTCAGAATGAGGAAATTGATAGGGTAGACATAGAAGAGAAAAAGGCTGATCACACACCCATCCAGGAAGATAAGTCAATGCCGAGCAAAAGAGTCCGAGGTAAGAAAAGTGAGAGGTATGACTCAAATCAAATATTTCTTTACTTCCCTACCCCCAGATATTTTTACAATTAAATGCCGAATTTCAAAAGAAAAAGGGTCTTGAAGATCTCAAGAACCTACATAATAACATCGAGTTTGCATATCAGGTGGAAGGTGAATTTACCTAAGGAACACAAACAAATCTTCCTCATAAGCCGCAAGATCCCGGTGAATTTATTGTACCATGTGAAATAGGGGGTCATTTAGTGAAAAAAGCTATCTGTGACTCAGGAGCGAGCATGAATATAATGCCAAGTTCTCTCTACGAGAAACTTGGATTGAGCTGGATGAAGCCCACAAGACTAAGATTACAGATGGCAGATAAATCGATCAGGACACCGTTGGGTATTGTGGAAGATGTTGAACTTCGGATCGATAAACTGAAGGTTCTAGCAGAGTTCATGGTACTTGACATGGAGCGATTTCCACCTATAGTTCCAGAGGATACGATGTTTCCCCAGCCACCTGTATGGTCACCCCAATAAACCAAGCGCTGTGTGGGAGGAAATCCATAATTATTTTTAGCATTCCTTTTGTTTTTATTATTTTATTTTATTTTAATCCCTTATTTGTTAATTTTAATTTTGTTTATTCACGTATTGATTTGAAGTGTTTTATTTTTGCAGGTGTTTAAAAAAAAAGTTTTTGGACAGAGTGAATCGCGCATATGCGCGACTTATTTCGCGCACATGCGCGAAGCCAAACACGGAGGACAGATACATATGCGCCTCTCAGGGGTGCGCATATGCGCGATATGACAAGGCGGATTCACTTCAGGCAGAGGACTATGCACATATGCACCGGGAAGATGCGCGCATATGCGCGACATGCAGAGGCAGAAAATTCGAGGCAGAAACTTTGGCGCATATGCACCGGGTTGAGACGCGCATATTGATTTAAGGAAAAAAAGAGAGAATCGCGAACCCTTCCTCAGAAATACACAGCAGCCGCCTTCCTCAGAAAACAAGCCGCCTCCCTCCTCTAAAAAACATCACTGCTGCTGCACGCCTTGGAACGCCGACCGCCGCCTCCGATCAAAGCTCCGACCACAGCCCAACCTTCGACCGCACTCCGATTTCTATTCACTCTCTGGTGCAAGTAAGGGTTTTTATTCAGCTTTTGTTCAAATCTTTCGAGTTTGGTTAGAATTGGTGTTCAATCTCTACGGGGAATTTGTGAGGTTGTGAATTGGGTGTTCTAAACTAAAGTATTTGGTGACTGGTTTTGTACCTTGCGTTGCTAATCAGATTAATTGGTGCGGTGAGATTATAGTTGTTCTAATGCAAGTTTGGGGTCCGATTATCTGTGAGTTTGACTCTTCGGTTGGTTGAATTTAGTGTTTGGGTGTGGACATTGCATTATTGTATTCCATGGCGCCTGAAAAAGAAATCAAAAATGGTGCCTCTTCCTCCTCCAGTTTTGTTCTCATAGGTTCTGGAATGAGGAGGCCCAACAAGTATATGATAGCTCTATGATAAGGCCCATCATCCCGGAACGGGGATTCAATTTTTCAATTCAACGTGGTGTTATAATATTGGAACTGGAACGCCTAGGATGGGTTGAATTTGCTCAACACCCTTTGGATGCCGTTATCTCGGTTGTGCGAGAATTCTATGCAAACCTCCGGATTCGGCATGACGAGTCTAAAGTTTTGGTGCGAGGTCAATTGGTGTCGTTCGACTCTCGAAAGATCAATATGATATATCAGATGCTCAGCTTCGACCATGACGAGTACAGTGAATTTCTCGAAGCGGTGGTTGATTATACAGAAGTCATCCGGACCATATGTCAAGCCTGGCGCTACCTGGAAAATGAGTTCGAGCGGGCCTATTTCTTTAAAGAAATCCGACATGGGCCCTAATGCAAGTGCTTGGACATCCTTTGTATTGGCCCGGATTTTCCCGTCCTCGCACTATTATGATGTGACCAAAGACAAAGCTGCATTGTTCTATGCTATTCTGATGGAAAAATCTGTTGATTTGGGGAAATCATCTATGGATTGATTAGGAGAGCCGGCGCAGGGTTATCCACGCTTGCTCTTCCATTACCGTATATCATTACTGAGATATGCCGACAGGCCGGCGTATCATGGGCCCTTGATGAACCAGTGCTAAAGCCGAAGGCCCCCATTGTTGCCTTCTTTGGAGCCGCCTCCTATGTTCCCCATGAGTTTCCGGCCGAAGAGGAAATCCCACAGCTTCTGCCACCACCACCACCTGCAGTAGCCAGACAGAGCAGGGGAGACAGATTTCGGCGGCTAGAAAACGAGATGCAGGACCAAAGGAGGTTACTGGTTGAGCAGCTCCAGGTGCTGGATTCACTTCAGTTCCGCACCGACCATTTTATGGGATATATGATGGACTTCACTTCCGTGCTCGCTCAGCGATTTCCACCTATAGTTCCAGAGGATACGATGTTTCCCCAGCCACCTGTATGGTCACCCCAATACCTGGGACCTGCTCCAGCAGGCCCCACCCCAGCACATGGATGGGGATGACGATGATGGTGACGGCGAGCACTGACGCTCGTCGTTGGATGTATGATTGTTCTGTTCTTTCCTGTTATACATTGAGGACAATGCTTACTGTAAGTTTGGGGGGGTCAATTTGCTTGATTGTTTGAGTTTTTAATTCATTGTTAGTTAAATTCGTTGTTAGTTATTTTCTGCACAGTAGCTTTATTTTTTTATTGCATGCTAGAATTGTTAGGAAAAGTCATGGATACGTCGTTGTGTGGCCAACGATGAAAATGAAATAGTGGTTTTAATTCATATATGTATTCATGATAACTTAGGAGTCAAAAATATCTTTGCACGGTCATGTTTATTGATACTATCAATGCTTAAGACAATTTACATACTTGTGATGCTAAATAGACAATAGAGATCTGAATTTTAGTATTTCTCACATGACATTAACTGACACATTTGCAAACACAGAGATGACCTAGGCAATCTTTCTGCAATGTCTTGGGACCTGTTTTCGTTGTTATTATCGTTTGTTAGCCCATTGAGCCTTGAGTAGATTGAGATGCTTGATTTTTCTTTGTGCACCTATTTCATATATCCGTTTTATTGAAAAATTCATGTGATTGGTTTTTACGAGTTGACTAATAGATTGACGGAAATCTAGAACTTGCTTGAACACTTTTCGAGACGAAATAGGGATAATATGTGACATAGGAATGATTTAGGCAATCTTTGGAACCGTTTGAGCCTTTGAGCCTACCAAATCAACATGAAATATCTCTAGTGTCCCATTTTGAGCCTGCTAAAAAACCAAGTGGTGTGTGTCGATGACATACAATTAGCCCTCACTTGTATTTATTCTACATCCCACAACAACTACCTAATGAAGCTTATACACTTAGAGTCTTACCTAAATTTTGAGAGAAATAAGTTTATTGGTGTTGTAATGATTCAAATACTCTTTGAAAAGAAAAAGAAAAACTGAATGTTCAAAAACGAGTTCAAAAAGAGACGAACAAAAAAAAAAAGAAAAACAATCAAAGGAAGGAATCAAAAAGTGGTGAAAAGAAAAAAATATGGGAAATAGAGGATATGATTGGGAAGAAAACAATAAAGTGATGTTGAATAAAATGAAAGAGGAGATGATGAAAATTTGATTATTTCTCTCAAATTTTTATTGCCATACCTTCTATTGCAGCCAAGAGTCATAGCCTAACGTTACAAGCTTACAAGACCTATTAACCTTGTCACATTTATCCAATATACTAGTGGAGAAAAGTTGTTCAAGTCAAGCTTATGGATACCTGATAAACATGGTTAACGAGTATAGACTTTAATCATTTGCATGAAAGCATCTCATTGTGTGACTTCATCTTTGGTATACTTGTGTTGAATATCTTATGAACCAAATAATCACCAATAAAGTCCTTTGTGATCTGTGCAAGTAAATTTGTATGTTAATGAAGTGTGGGTTAAACTAAATTGAAAATCTTTTGAGTTTATAAGGCTCGTAATTTTTGTGAACCTATTTGAGCAGTTGATTGGGTAAATGAGCATTGACATAGCACACACGCATGTGACTCTTGAATAATCATAAATTACATGAAAATATGTGAGTCGGAGGACAATATCACTTTTGCATATCCATGACTTTAGTTGTTAGCGTTAATTTTTCCGTGAAGCTTATTTTTTATTGTTATTTTTGCTCGGGACTAGCAAAAGTTCAAGTTTGGGAGAATTTGATAAGTGCAATTTGTGCACTTAAATTATCCTTATAATTCGTATATATTGTTAGTTTCTTGGGCGGAATTATGCGTCTTTTGTTATTTTTGATGTGCTTGCAGGAATCTAGGTAAGGCGACTACATGGGAGTAAAAAGGAACGAAAATGGCGCTTGGAGGAAAATGGCCCTTCTCTGAAAACAGAAAGACCCGCGCATATGCGCCGGTCTAGGTCGCGCATATGCGCGCAAGAAACAGAAGACACAAAGCAAACCAGAGAAGCTCGCGCATATGCGCCAGTCACGAGCGCGCATATGCGCGTGCTAAGGAATTTCAGATGCAACAAAACAGAAGGACCTGCACATATGCGTAGAGCTGGTGCACGCATATGCGCGCGATGCGGAATTCAGATTCATTAGGTTTATCGTGGGCTTTAAAAAGAAAAAAGAAGTCAGAGCCGATATAACACAGAAAAGGAGAGAAAAAGTGAGAGCGGAGGACGGAACGCGAAGAACGGAGAATGAAGATGCTTAATCCGGACACGGAGACGCACTTTCATCTCTCTTCAACACGTTTCTAATTCGGCTCTTTACTTTTACATTTTTAATGATTACAAACAGGTTTTGTATTGATTTAGGTTCGAGTATGAACTAATTCTATTTTCTAGAGATTGACGTAGTCGGTGTCGAACCTATGTTATTTACGTTTTGAATTTTCATTGAATTAATTCATCATGTTTATTTGTGATTTCTTGTCTTTAATGCTTATGGATTACTGGCCATAATTCGATTGATCAAATAATTAAGATATAACACTAGAGAGAGGGGATTGAAATTAGGACAGGGGAAATCACATCGTCAGATGTTTATAACGTTCAAAAGACGTATAACTCTGGTGAAGCCATAGCAAGAACCTTGTTTGCATATATTATGTGTTACGTGATTTTGAATAGACATATTGAAATCAGTAATAGATAATACAGTTCTATTGATCACTTGAAAAAGGGAATAGAAAATTTGCGAGTCCTTGGTTAATAAATATGATGCAATTTAATAATATGTTAGTCAATTTTAATTTAGCATAGGGGAGACCAGACGAAATCATATCTCTAGATTGATCTACTCATTGAATTTCAACTGCGTGCTAAGAATTACAGAATTCGTTATTTTCTTTGAATTGATTATAAACTATCTTTTGATTTTCTAAATAAAGTCGAGACTATTTTAATTACAAGCACTGATATATGTTTATCTACACACTCCTCATGGGATCGACACTCGTACTCAAAATTACATTTTACTATAACTTGACGTCGTGCGCTTGCGAGCAATCAAGAAAACACGCAACATCGATCTTCTTTACTTTCTAGTGCAAGTTAGTATTGGAACAAGTTCCGGTCGTGGACCTGATTTGGAGACTGAAGAAAGGATTTTCAAAGAATACTGTTCGTAGATAATTCAACAAGAGCTAGTTCCACTATTCTCATAATAGTTGGAGCCAAGTAATTAATTCACTAAAGGTAAAAATTATAAACTCCCTACGTATGTTCTTAGTGTTTAAACCACACGAATATCTAAAAGTATTTTTGAATGTCGAATAAAATTATTAAACTTTCGCTTCGTTTTAGATACAAGAAAACTGATTACCCAACAATCAGTTTAGCGGTGATGTGTTTCTTTCGCCTTTTGCTCGTAAAAGTAAACCAACTAGGGCCCGTGATTAGTGACGGTATAGAAGTTGAACTCTGGTGAGCGTTACACTTACATTCATCTCCGGTTCTTGTTGTAGATCCAGCAAGAGTATGGTTCTTTTAGCGCCTACTGCTGGCATTTTGTAACCACAGACAGGTAAGAAGCATGTTTCGTCAGTGCAAGACAAGTACCAACTAAAACACCAAAATCAGAACTCATAAGCAAATAGGGATGGCAATTTCCTCCGAACCCGTTGGAGGATCCGATACCCGACCCGAATAGAAGAGGATATGGAGGGATTTTTAGACCCGATTAAATAATTGGGTAATCGGGTATAGGGATTTTCGGGTTTGGGTATGGAGGCGGGTTTGATATAATCCGACCCACACCCGACCCGAATACCCGTTTAAATTAATATATATATAAATATATATGTATGTATATATATGTGTATATATATATATATAAATTATATTTATTAAAGATTCATCTTCTCAAATCCAAGTAATTTTGTTAAACTAATATAAACTATTTTTAATATTTTGTTATTTTTTCTATAAAGTTTATTTTGCAAATTTTTATCATTAATAATTTTTTTTATTGTTTATTTAAATAATTTTTTAAATATTCATAACTTCAATGAAACAATTTAAATTTGAAAAAATTCAATTGTATATGATAATAGGGTATTTGGGTAGGATATGGGTATCCGATAATCCGATGGGTATGAGGATGGGGATGAAATTCAATACCCGATGGGTATGGGGATGGGTATGGGGGTGAATTTAATAAATGGGTATGGAGATGTATGTATGAAATCCGACCCATACCCTACCCATTGCCATCCCTATAAGCAAAGATCTAATGCAGAGAGGCTTGCGTTGTCTGGGGCCGACGGTTGTGTATTCGTTGATGCAAATGGCCGGGATACTGAACAAGTGATGCCGGGAGAATCCGACAACCCTGCATGAAAAGAAAAAATTCTTGAGTAAGCTGTGAAGAAAACAAGCGTAAACGATGGTTTATCAGTGACATACTTGAAACTGTACTTTAGTCTTTGATCAATCGCATTCTGTTTTACATTTTAATATAAATACTAATTTCATTTCATCATGTAAATTTTCATGTGATAGTTGGAAGAGCTTTGAGTATGTTGTGGTCGAGTTGTCTTTTAACTTTGGGCCTTCTGAAAAATTTCAGCAACATTTTTTTTATTATTGCATTACGGTTTCGAGCAGAACAATAAACAAGAGAGGAAATTAAAACAATGAATCAGAATTGTTATTTCTTCTGAACTGAGCATTCCTATTAAAGAGTATTATAAATTTTTAGAAATATTATCTTGACATGTATATATATTTTGTTCATAAATACAAGGTAAAAAATGGATAACAATCCTTTTATACTTAGGAAAGCTATTTATGATAAAGAAAAACATTTCCAAATTTGTTATTTAAACATCAATTGTTTCCTAAATCTTTGACAGAACATTTTCTACAAGTTATTATTTTCTGTCAAAACATTAAAAAGGGAAAGAGGAGTAGTTCACTTGAAGAGAAGGTACTAAAAGTGCATATACACCAATTCATTATGGGAAGGCTTTGACTGAAGAATGATGCATATGTTTACAATGCAAAAACTTGTATGAGACAATTTTACGGATCGTATTTTGTGAGACAGATCTCTTATTTGGGTCATCCATGAAAAAATATTACTTTTTACGCTAAAAGTATTACTTTTTATCGTGAATATCGGTAAAGTTGACCCGTCTCACAAATAAAGATTCGTGAGACCGTCTCACAAGAGATGTACTCTTTTGACAAACTAATATACAAATCTTGCATGAAAAAAAAATCGTAACAGAGATTTTAAATCTCAAAAGTCACATTCTTCGCTATACAACTTAAGTTCTTTGTAAGTCATACAAGACTTATTCCACATATCTATTCATCTAATGTACACACAAAAATACAACAATCACCATGTCTATGAATAAAGACTATAATTCTAAAAACAAAAGATTCAACTGAGGTGATACTCAGGAAAAAAACAATCAACGAAAGCAAGCTGAAAATATACCACATGGTAATTAAAAAAACATTCTTCACCAGTATAGACTAAATATCAAGCTGATTTATTAGCTTGTGCCCTCTTTCTAGCCAAGAACATGAAAAACCGTGGGAAGAACGACTTCTTCTTTTTCTTGGTGGGAGCTCTTACATCGGGTGATGAGTCGGTTTCTGTGCCACTTTTGTATGACCTTGGACTCAATGTCTGATGAAGGGTGGAAACATCAGGGATGCTGACGAAATTTCTGGGTTCATAAGCTTTTGACTCCTCAAAACTTGCTCGTGGGCTTTTACTTGCATTAATTTCTGGTGGAACAGATTCACTATCTCTCCGTCTTTGCTCATGCTCAGCCCTCCACTTTCTTAGTTCCTGTTCTACACCTAGTTTTCCTTCCTTCGCTTGCTCAGCCTTAAGTGTTGCGATTTCTAGTGCATTTTTCCTTTCAGCTACCTCTTGTGTGACTTCCTCAAGCCTTTCCAAGGCCCTCAACTCGGACTCCTTTGCCACATCAATTTGGGAGATAGCAGCCGCCACTCGTATGTTGGCTTGCTCTTCTGCTTCATGAGTTCTCTTGCTAAGCTCATAATACTCTTCTAATGAAAGAGTTACTCCAGTAGGTGAATCCTCGTCGCTGTTTATTTGAGCAGATTCACTTTCTTGCAATGCATTTATAGCTGCTAGTGCCAACATTTCGGAAGCCTTTGCTGCTTCAATTTCCCTTTGAGCTGCACGCAATCTACTCTCCATTGTACTTGCACCTGCTTTCACCTGTTCTGCCTCTTCCTTGGCCTTTCGAAGCTCTCCACGAGCCATTTCAACAAGTGCCTTCACCTGATCGGATTCCTGAGCTGTCTCTTGTAGTTGCTTGGGAAGTTCAACCATTTTCTCTCGCACTTCTTTCTCCTTCACCTGAATAAGAGCAATTTCGGAATTTGTCCGATTCAGCTCAGCTTCAAGAGATGAAACAGCAATCGATGCCATTCCTTCCCTTTGTTGAATGTCGGCAAGTTCTGCCTTTTCTTGATCCAGTTCTAATTTTAGTGACGTAGCTGCCACCCTCAAGATTTTAACTTCATCCGTTGCTTTTTCCACGCTGAGTTTAACTTCCTCAAGTTCCTTCTTTGCCGAATCAACAGCGGCCTGAATATCACCACGAGTTTTATTTTCTGGCTCCTTTATTTCTGTACTCACTGATGACTCCATGTAAGCTGCCAATTCGTTTTTCAAATCCATTAGTAATGTCGTTGCAATGTCTAACTTAGATCTGAGATCCTTTGTAGATGCAATCTGCTCTTTCAGTGTCTCCAAGTCCTTCCCCGCTCGCTTTAATTCTTTCTCCCAATTGAGAGTGTCTTGCTCCTTCGCCATAATTGCTCCAATTCTATGTTCCTCTGCCTCCAGATGTGCTGCATGCGCAGATTCTAAGGATTCCTTAGCAGTAATTAATTCGATGGTCAAATCCTCCACTGACTTCTCAACTTCTTTTGCTGCAGAGACAGCTTCTTCTGCCTTGCTCACTGCTGCATTTTTCTCCGTCACCAGCACAGCATAGTCTCTTTTGAGCTGTTCCAGTTCATTTTTAGCGCTTTTAAGCTCGGTAACCGCAGCCGCACGCCTTGCTCGGGCAACTTCAAGCTGCGCCTTGGCTGCAAAGCTAGCTTCATCAGCAATCCCTTGCTCCATCTCTTCGACCCTTAGCTTAGCAAGTTCTGAATCCTGTCTTGCTTGGTGCTCTTCTGTTTGTGCTCGTTCAAGATTAAGCTTCAATTCTTCTATGAGCCTTTTAGTGCTGTCTAGTTCTTTTAGAACTTGAATTTTTGCCTCTTCAGCAGCTTCCGATTGTTTCTTGTATGATGGTATCTCCTCCTGTGCTTTCTCCAGTTCTTGTTCTATGAACTTTCGTTTCTGCATGCAACCAGAATCACTTATTCTAAGTATACTGGAGAACTTTATGTAGGGTAATGCACAGCAGTTCCTTGGCCTCTATATCTCACACTATCAGGTGTTTGCACAGCATAAGATAGGACACAGGAACACACTAAGATGATTGTTCGCATTGTTACAATATCATTGGAAAAATCAAATATTTTGGTGGAACAAATTTGTAGGGGAGAGAACATTGTTTCACAACATTATAAATTAAAGCGGCAACAATTTCTCTACATTTGATAAATCACGAAATCATTCAAAAAAGTGTTATAATGATGCATAAGAATCATAGATACAGAAATGAAAACCAATTCCTTCTCATAAAAAACTTAAAAGAATACCCCAAATGAAAGTTAAAAAAGGAGCTAAAGAAATTTATACCTCGACCGTCTGAACACGATGAGCTTTCCAGTCAACAATTCCACCAAACTTCGAAACAGCAGCCTTGACAGATTCAAAAGGTGCTGCTATGTCAATTTGACCTCTGTTAAGTTTCATATTATCAGCTCGATTAGATTGTCCTGTGGGTTTCTGACTCTCCGAGGAACTTACTGGAACTTTTGCGATGAGCTGAGCAGCATTACCATTTCTGACATCGGGAGAAGAAACAGAAGGAGCATCCTTGTCCTCTGGAGATGGCCATGCGACTATTTTGACTTCTATACTTTCTTCTTTTTGAGGCCTAAGTGTGTCCAGATCCCTGGCTGATGCAACTGAGGCATCCTTCTCAACTGCAGATCCATCAGGATTATTGCCAATAGACTTTGCAGATGCGTTGCCAATATTTTCTTCCAATCTATTAGATGAACTCTGTGGCAATAGAATTTCCGAGATATTGACTTTCTGACTTTTAATATTCACTTCTATTGGATGTGAAGCATCACTTCCAACCACAGGTGTATCAATATCATGTTCTGAAGGTTTCATTTCCCTCTGTGCAGCTGGAGAAGTTGAAACCACATTATCGGCTAATGGCGATTCCATACTCTCTTTCACGGCATCATTTACAACTGTAGGTACAGAAATATTCGGCTCTGATGCTTCTAGTTCGCCATTTACTACTGAAGAACTTGAAGTCATATCATCTGTTACGGGTTTGAGACTCTCTTCGGAACTTAACCCATTGAAATTATCATTCAAATATGTGTTTTTAGAAACTTCCATTTCTTCATTCCCGCCTTTGGTTCTTGAAGAACTGTCTAATTGACATTTATCAGGAGGTGAAAGGACTTGTGCACGAGAGGACTCAGGAGGAGCATTTTCTTCGAAGTCTTTAGCACCCTCCATTCAGATAAAAACTATGAAGAGTCGGTTTGGTGCCTGATTTTCAAGCAACAAAAAAAGTTTAGTGAAGAACTGATTTTCATACAAATGACTGAAACTAAATAAACAGCAGTTAAGATACTACAAAGCCAAGTAACAAATAATCCTCGTTATCATGATTAGCAAAAACATTGTTTTCTTTCGAACACTTGGCAATCACAAACATACAACAGGAAACCATAAGCTTTATACTTCAAGATCATCTACGTCAAAAAACGATTGAAGAACACTTCCACTTCAGAACACGATGATGTTAATTTATGGTATCAAGATTGGCAGGAGAAAAAAAAAGATATGGATAAATATGAGAAAGCTACAACAAATTCAAGTGAAATCATGATTGTTTCACTCCAAAGATAGGATAAAAAAAAACACGTAATAAAACGAAGCAAAACTTGGGAAACTTATTCACGATGACGTTGGATCCTGGTGCAGAGCATACTTTAGTAAAAGATTTTGGCAAGATATCATCAAGGCAAAACTTTGTTTTTTATTACAAGAAAATCTATCATACAACAAGGATTTCTTATACCGTGGAAATTATATCATTGAGAGTGTTTAGCAACAAACTAAATAATTGCTCCTTACCTTCAGATTCTCGTGCTTGTAGATACGTTTCTTTAGTTACGAAACTATTTAAATGCTTTATAAGGTCAAATCTGCACTTGAAAGAGTAATTTAACCATGCATGCATTACTTCCAAACTCTATGCTTCTTATTATAAAAAACAATGCCACTCCCTTCTTCGGCCTTTACATCTTTACCATTTTGTATTGAAATAATACAATTTTGTCACGCAAACTACGTCAATGCTCTGCCACCACATATTATCCCAACCCGTTCACCATAGCCAAGCACTGTTCGCCCACAAACATACGAAAGGATTAACCATGAAGAGAAGAAGTACAATATGCAAAGCAAAAGGGGGAAAAACCCTCATCAGTTTATGATACTTTATCGAAGGGTTATTGAATGGTCATATAGATAAAGAAGGGCTCTATTTTGAGCTGATGCAGGGCAGATACAGAAATTTATCTTCATCCGGACGTACTAGAAATCTAGATTTGAAACATGAAAATCGCCAAACTACTTGACATCATAGTTTCCACCAGTAGCATCAAGTACGGAAATAGAAGAAACAGCATTGATAATAGGATGAAGAAAAGGCGAGACTGGATTGCATGCATGATTAGAAAAAGTCAACATAGTTGATTTCTTGATTCAGGAAAACGGATTAATAAAATCACTTGTTTTTATCAAGTATCAATTAAATCCCACAGTACAAGGACTACGTGTTCGGCACGGGAAGTCATTTAGATCAACCATTCCATAAAATTATAGATTCAGGTCATAGAGAGCCACATATGACTTGAGGCAGTTGTCGCTCGCAGCAAATATCAAGATTACTCTCATAAACACCATATTTCACAATTGAAGTATTGAAAACAAACAAAACAAAAACATCACCGTAAAATCAAATTCCTCCATGTAAAACTATGATTTTTTAGAAACATAAATAATGACAAAAAATGTAAGCTTGATTCCATAACACCAAAATTTCAAGAGCAAAGCTAGAAATCCAGATGCCCACCAACAGAGCATGGATAAAATCAAACTAATTCAGCAGCAAATCAATATAATTCACCTTGATTTTCAAGAATCTTGATCTTATTTCCATGAAGAATATTACAATAACCAGCAATAAATTACTGAAACAATCCAAAATCTCTTATCCACTAATAATCCATTCAAGCAGCAAACAAACATGCAAAAAGATGGAAGGAAACCAGAAAACAGATAGAAAATTCAAAGCTAAAAAAAGGGTTATTCATAAATTTGACAAAAAAATAACCATAATAACTAATCAACTTCCAATCTCAGCCAATCAAAAAAGCAAGGAGGAAGAACATACCAGAAAGAAGATAGACCAAAAGTTAAATATCAGCTGAAAAACATAGAATAATTAAATAGGATTCAGGACTAAATAATTTGTGAAAATTAATAAAGGTTTTTTTAATTAATCATTATTTTTACTTTATATATTATATTACTATATGTATGTGACGAACTGGTGAAGAAGGTGTAATACACGTGGGGAGCCGACAGATTGTGCGAGGTTCACGATTTAAGGATGTCCATTGTCGACATTCTATTTGTAGTATTTTACTTTTTTCTTTTAAGTCCCATATTATATATTTTTTTCAATGACACGATAGTCTTTTTAGAAAATTGAGGTTCTACTCTCTTCTTATTTTTGGAATTATATAATAGTATTGCCAGGAGAAAATTTAAAATGTAATTTTGGTTGCCTAAACTTTAAAATCCTTTCTATTATAGATTTTTAAGAGTAATTGTGAAAAAAAATATAAAAAAATATCATAAATAAAAAAATATTTAACCAAAATTATATATCAAATTATCCCTATTACCAAAACTGCAATAATACAAAAGTATTATTGTCATTTTATTTATAAATGTAGATATTAATTTTTATTAATGGTATCGTTGTTGTTGTTCTTATTAGTATTATTTAAACATTATTTAAATTGTAAGTGGTTCACATGATAATAAGCATTAGAATTTTCATCATTTTATTTATTAAAAGATGGGAAAGATTCTAAAATTTTTCGAAATATTCTACTATTGAGAAATATATTAATTATTGGGTTTGAAATCAAAATTGATTAGTAGAATAAGATGAAAAACAATTTTGAGTAGATCTTACTAGTCTCCAATATTTAAAACTCCATCATTTGAAATACCACAACAATCAAAATTCCAATTTAAAACATCCACCATAATTTGCAAAAGTCTAACATAATATAAAAATCTCGACTTACTAGTCACCAATACTAAACTATAAAATTTGCTTAAAATAGTTTTAAACATGCATAATAAAAACTTTCGTGAACTAGTATATCATCGAGTTTGCATTGCCACTAGTCCAAGCATACTTAATGGTCACCGCCTCCCGCCTCCTCAACTACATCATCTGCATCGATCAAGTCTAATAAGTCTAATGACTCAGCATTTATAAACAGTGAATAACAAGAAATACGATAAAAAATTATGCAGTTTAAACATAGCTCGTATATAGCAAAATATAAGCATAAATATGTATAACGCGACTTTCCTACATAAACAATTTCTTAAAATCATATTTTCATCCTCATCATCGTAATCGTAAATCATTTTGCGTATAGTTCTGTTCAATGCAAGTGGCCCATAAAATAAATCGTTTGATCAGACTAAACCACAGTACTAGGCCGACAGGGATCACCACAGCCCTTGGACAAGATGTCTACTCCCTAACATAATATAATTCATTCGAAGAAGTTGGGGAAGTCCCCGTACACGTTTTCTGGCTTCCAAACCAGTAACATAATTTGGCCACAAGACAAATCGCATGACTCAAAAATAATTATTTTGCACGTCGTACATACTTACGAACCTCGTTGAATCGTCCTTGGACATGTTGCCTTGAAATACTAAAATTTATACCCAAAACAGCCCCTAAGGCGCATTCGGACACATACGACTCCCGAATTAAATTGAACCACTTAGGACGTACAAATCGACTCGGGACTTAATCCATACATAAAGTACATCACAACCTACTGCCCAAGGCTCTAAACCATCCTCGAACCATAAGTGAATCTCGTACCACGCTCAACGAACAATATAGAAATAAGCTGCCTAAAGAGTGACGCTATGACACTTATGCGTTCCATACCACTTCCTATCGATTCTAACTCGAACCAAGCCCGAACCAAGCCCTACACTCGACTTTTAGACATAACTTAAGCCTCTGGTTCATCCCGTTCCAGCCCCAAAAACACCACAACCCATTAAAAACTACAAAGCTGCAGCCCTGAATTGCGACTCCCCTTCATGCGCGCCAACGGAAGATCTCGACTCCAAGCAATTATTTCCACCCAGCGGACCCTAACCAACCCATACTAGGCCTACCTGGGGACCCTAAGACACTCCCTAGACCCTAGCCATTAGCCCTGGTCCAGCCAACACTGAATCCGACGTGAACCCACAATCTAGCCCTATGTGCACGGTGGCGTGCTTGTTTCGTTTTATATTGCACCAGAAGCCTCTTGCCCCATCATGAGCCACCTAATGACATCTAAACCCATAATAAAATATAACAATAGGTAGCAGCAAGCCATAGGTACTACCCAACGAAGGCGACGATCAAAACTCAAAGAAAAATGTTGAAGTTTATGCAATATCGAAACGAGTTTTAATCAAGTTTTAGCATGTATATAATCAAATCAATGTATTTTAATGTATATTTTATATAAAAATACAGTATATAACATGTTCAATGCATAAAAGAAAGGTTTAGACATGTCTTTGTGTTAAATTGCACGAAATATCGATAAACCAACGCGGGGAAGAGCAGAGGCGGAACGGAGATGGATTGCTGCATTTAGTGGCCTGAAAAGTGGCTAAAAATTTATCAAATATTGTAGTGTGATGATTGGCTAAGCTGCTGATGGAAGAAAATTGAAAAACTCCAAAGTCCTAGGCCTTGAAACTTTCGGCCAATGTGTGTGAAAATAGCGTGTGTTAGTGTGTGTTGTGTGTGTGCATGAGTTATGTAGATTTAGGACTAGGAATCTTGTATATAATACTTAGAAATATATTAGGTGTTTAGGTTAATTAACCAAGCTTTTAAATTACTAATTAAACCCTCTAATTTTTGAAATTAAGAGCCCTACAAATTTTAAATTCTACTCATATTAAATACTACATAATTGAATTAATTAAGTCATAAAAATAATTATTAAAATATTTTATTTTGAGTGGACGTATTTAAATTTCTTAAATTCGAAATTTGCTAATTAAAAATGATTAGTGTTTATATTTCACTCGATAAATTAATTTTAACCCTTAAATACTAAAATTTACAAATCTTTTAAAATACTAAATTTCTTGACTTAAAATATTAACACCTTAATTGTCTCCGGTCTCATTTCCTAGTTCGGCATCGAATATTCGTATGAAAGATAAAACTTGAGAAAACACTTTAAATTACATAAATAAATAAATATACCTTTTAAAATAATTTAACATATAGCATGCATTACCTAAATATTAATTAAATATTTAAATTATTTCAATCATGCATGAGGTTTACGTGTACTGATTTTTTGGACACTACATAATACCATAAATTTCAAATTCACTGTTGCATATTTATATAGTATATTTCATGTTAATTAAGATGTATTTCATGTACCCAATAATGATGTCATTTGAAATTCATTGAGATAATATGCGATAAATAAAAGATAAATTTCATTGAGATATTTATTGTTAAAGATAGAGTGGTAAGATCTTATCAAACCTATGTAAATAAATAAATATATTCTATCTCATAAACTATGAGCTTCCACTACCTCAGTATCCACCACCTCTCTTCTGGTATTCACTCTTCTTTTCTTCTACTGCTTCTCTTGTCCTGGCTTTGTCTAGCCGCCGTTTATACTTTTCTTACCTTTTCTCTTCTTTTTGCTCCTTTTGGCATCACCTGACTAAAAATGATATAACATTAATTGCAATTGGGTACCAGGGGTAGTCTAAAGAGTGTCGGTACGAGTCATAAGTCTATGTTCAATTTGTGTTAACTTTTAGACAATGTGACTATGACATCGCTGGTGTATTTCATTGAGCTTTTGAATTCATCCATGCAACTTTGGATATCTGATTTCATTTATGAGACATTGCGCATGACAACTTGGCGAAGATTAGAGATTCCGACGTTGAAGGCTACCAAACAAGCATAAATATCGACCATGAACTTTTGAATATCCTCAAGATGGAAGTTGACCTCACCAAAGTGTGCATCAGCCTCAATTTTATCAGGTTGACTTGGTGGTTCAGCATCAAAAGTGTCTTTGGAATCCGACTAGTTGTCTGTATTGGGATTTTTTGTCTCCTCAGTGCTCCAAGTCTTTTTCTCCAGAGGTGCCTTCCCGACTATGGAGGATGGGAGAGGTATAAACTTTATTCTTAAACTCGATCTGAAACATCTACTACTTAAAATGCTACTAATTTTTTTTACAAGCTCATTCTCGAAAATTCATAAATTATGCATGCATGCAACACTGCTGAAAATTTCATCTTTCAAAAATAATAGTAATCATCTACCGGATGAAAATACTGCAATTTAAAAAGTAAAAAAATATGAACGAGTAAAAATCATGATAACCAATAACATAATAAAATAAATGAGTAAAAGTATTCATGTCCAGTCCTATCTCATAAATGTGACGTGCGGAAGAAATAAGGTTCTCGTGTTCGCGTGCGCACATCCAACTCCGACCACTTAGTTTTCGGCACCTCCAATCTCTTGATCAATTTGCTCACCTGCATCATTCACACCTTGTGAGTTTAAAGACTCAACACACCTGTAACGTTATAACGAATAAATATACATAACATGCAACATTGAAAAATACTGTAAGCAACATACATTTCATAATCTTAAAAGCATAAACGTAAACGTGTAGTAATATAGCATGACGTGCCAAAACATGTCTCATCACATCATCATATATGTATAAATTTTCTTAATTGAATTCAATTCAATAGTTGTGACTTTTGTATCAACTATATCGTATCAGCTCTATTCGATAGATCCATCTAATATAACCGCAGTACCCAGAGGCGAGGACATCAGCGACAGCATTACCTGTTTACTGAGCCTTGGCCTCAGCTCATAATATCTCATATAATTGTAGTAGTTACAACCAACTCTCATCTTTCAAAAACGTGTCATCATATTCATCACTTATAAAAACATGCATATAAGTAAATTTTTTCTTAAAATCAAGCATGCAACGTATTTTTAGTAATTACGTAAAAATTCATATACGTGTTATATAAACATTTAAAAACATGAAAAATTGTCCTCAGGGCGCTGTCAGGACTAAAAACTCGACCCAGGTGCAAAATGACATTTTGTCACTAGAAACCCAAAATGACTATTTTACACATGGACCTCAAAATTTTGACCTGAAGCTTAAAACACCTCAAAACACCTCAAAACATAATTAAGAATATTTCTTATATGTAAACTCGAGCCCGTATCAAAAATTATCGATTCGTTTTAAAACTTGGACCGGGATCCTGGTTTTAACCCGAATCAACCCGAAACTTTATTAAATTTTTCCCAACCTAAAATACGACTTAAATCTATATGTTCATCCTCTAAACCACCTGTTCCAGCCCACTTATGACTGTCGACCAGCCCCGGAAATGTTGCTGGAATTTTCTGCTCTAGCCCAAACTACAAAACCCCAACGCCTCAACCATGAACTGCGACCCTAGCCAACACAAAGCCGGACCAGCCTCAAACCAGCATACTCTAGGACCATGAATTACCACGTAACACCCTCCCTGGTCTACCCTAACCATGCCGAATCCCCAAGCATAAGCAAGGCAAGGCCATGACACGAAAAAATGTCAACAAACCTAGCCGCCACTACTCAAAAACGTTATGCCCCTCACCAAAACAACCAAGGTTCGACTCCAACAAGGAATCACCTTCAATCCTATCCTGAACAGCCCTCTAACACCAAAATTTGGCAGCCCCTTGCACAAGGACATGAAAAACGTGAGTTGCACACAAGACATACACATGTAGTTGTCAATACCTTTGCAAAAACGATGCTATGAGATGCACCAACGAAATTTCATGCAAAAACATAAACAATAGCATATTAACATTAGCGATTAGGTGATCAAAAACTTGAAGAACTATGCACGGGATTAGCACCGAATGAGCGGGGAAGAAGCTTGCTTTGAAAATTATGTGGGAAAACGAGGTGGCTGCTGGTTGCTGCTGAAAACCGAGGTATGGAGGCTTCTGAATGAGAGGGAGGGGGCTGCCACTTGGCGATATTAGGTTTAGGGTTTGTAGGCTAGAGTTTAGGTTAAGTTAAAATACACTAATGGGCCCTATAAAATAATTAAAGGAGTTAAAAAGGGTTTTAGGCCCATTAAGAAATAAAACAAAGCCGTCAAGCCTAATAATACTCCCACAAAAAATTTCGTTTAGGTGCGGTTTTGGAAATAATGCCCGAACCCTCAAAAAGTCCTCCGAATCAATAAAATTTGCGCACCGACTAAAATATAACCCGGTAGGTAAAAATACCCAACCAAGACTCAAAAAATCATACTTAAAAACATCTCATATTAAATAATTCAAAATAATTATTCAATAAAAATATTTTCCTGATTATCTCCGGTCTCCATTACTCGTTCGAGCGTGAAATGCAACTTAAAACCATAATGCACGAAACTCTAAAATAAGCCATGAAATAACCCTAACCATGCAATAACCATGCATTAAATTCATAAAAATCCTTTAACACATATTTTAAATAAAACTCTAGATTACATGCATTCAGGTTACGTAGTTTGAATTTCCTGAACCTTATATGATCAGCAAAGAACATATACGAGGAGAGTTAGCTCGAGTAGCTATCTTTGGAGATGGAGGGAGCTAAGGAGCTTCTTCTTTGAAAACAATCTTAGGAGTTGTACTCTTGGGACCGATATGTTGTTCAGTTTCAATTGGGATAGACCAGTCACCAAAGAGGTCGAAATTCGTCATAGATTTATTTCATCACATAATCTACTGAAGTCAAGGGAACCACAAATTGGTGTTTCTCGATATCAGCCACGGTGGAATGCTCTGTTTCAGGGTTATTGGGAGAGGGGGATAGAAAACTGTACCTCTGGTTGGGTTTTCCCAACGATTTCAACGGGAACAAGGGTAGAATAGGGCTCTTCAACCGCCAATTTTTCTGCTGCAAAGGAAGGAACCTCTCTTTTTGAGACAGCTAATTCATCCCTTGTTCGTTCATTCTATCGTTTTTCTTCTTCTTCTGTGCCCATTTCCTTGAGCATTTGATCTGCCTCTCTGGCATAAACCTCAATGGTTTTGTCCAAAAACATCTTTGGCATTTCAAATTTTGTTTACTGATAACTGATCTTGGAGGTCATAGTGATAACATCATGCACCAACTTTTAAATAACAACAACATCATCGAGAGCAGTCCGGCTGTTGCCATCTCAATTATTTTTCTGTTGAATAATAATAAGTCAAAAAAGACAATCCAGTAGTTGAAAATCAATAAAATTTCGACGACCGAGAGTGATTTCAATCTCTTCTGTTTCAACCCAATCCAACATTTCTGACCTTCAAGAATGTCCAGATTTTCTAGAAGATATTCCTCCAGAATGATTTTGAATGGTGTTGATGTGCGATGTTCAAACCATTCATCGAACATCTTCAGTTTTCTTGTCACCGCCTTAAATAATTGTGATAGATTTAGAGTTACATCTATCTGAACCATTGTAGGAGCTTTGGAAAGGGGTTGCATCTTCCCTTTGTCCTTAGGGTTCACTGAGTGATAGAATGAGTTGTTGAAGAAGCAACCTCAGACACAAGCTTTAATATCTTCTTCTTGGGTTGTTTAGCCTCATCCAACCATTTAGGTGGAGCGGTCGGAGTCTTGGGCTTGGTAAAATCTTGTTTAAGAGGGACATTTTCCGTGTCATCCTCTTCATCAGTCTTGGTGTAGACCAATTTTCTCTTTACTGATGCCCTATATGGTGTCTACTTTTTCGGTGCTGGAGCCACTTGGTCAGATGCAATAGAGCAGTCGTTCACTCCGAATTTTTTAACGAGCTCTTTGGTATACTCGGAATGATTATTGAATATTCTTTTTTCGAGTTGTCTGACTTGCAAACTAAAGAAGAAAGTAAGCTCTCATCATACTCATCTAGAATTTTTCTTGAAAAAACATAGAGAATTTCTCATAAACTTGGGGTTAGTTGACTTAAAAATAATATAGTCAACATAAATTTGAACTAACAGGACATGATCTCCCTTGATAAATTTGGACAAGGTCTTTTCTACCGTTCCTATGAAAAAGTCATGATCAATTAAAAATTTAAGGAGAGTATCATACTGGAACGTCCACTACTCGTTTGTCTTTAAAATATACTAGAATTTTTTTCCTTCCTATACTAATCGGCCATAACATATCTATACATATATATATTTTTCTGACAAAATTTAAAAATAAATCAACCAAATATTATTTAAAAATCCAAAAGGAATTGATTTCAAAACATAAAATCGTAAATCCTCCCAAACCTAACTTTAACATTTTCAAAAATAACTTAACTCTAACATCCTCTCAAAAACCTCTGAAAATCCTCATAGATCATAAAATATTAAAAGTAACTCAAATCATTTAGCATAAGTCATAAACATAAATCATAAACGTAAGCGGAAAAACTAGTGTTGCTCCTCGGGTTGTGTGCACCTTCAGTTCATCAAGATCAACCATCAAGGTCCTCAATAACATCAACATCATGCTCACCTGCATCAATCACATCAAGTGAGTCTATTGACTCAGCAAACCTTAAGCATGATAAAAAGTAATATATATACAATCACATCGGGCTCTCTCTAAGGCCTTTTCCCTCACGATATCTCCAATCATATTATCGTATCATCTTATTAGTCACAATCACTTCACCTCATTCAACTTTTCATATTTTCATCCCTTATAAAAATTCATGCATATATAAATCATTTTTCTTTTAAACCAGGCATACAACTTGTCTTTTAACATTAACTTTTCATCATAAAATTACATAAACATTTAAAATAAACATATTAACATTACTTACATCATTCAGGGCACTTCCAGAACGTCTAACATTTTCCAGGTGTAAAAAAATTTTTTTACCCTTGGACTTAAAATTTCTCGATTTTTACTTTTCTTACTTTCATTTACTCTAGACCATTCCAAATAATTATTTAAGTTTAAATTAAATTTCTAATATTTTTATTTAGCTTAAATTCAAGGTTTTCACTATTTTTTATTTATTAATTCTTAAAGCGTTTAATTTTCCGGAATAACTCAAACTTTAATATTTTAATCCCAAACTTTTATCATGAACTTTTCATACCTAAGATACCCTCGTGGCCCATGAATCGACCCTGTGTAATCCTTCAACTTCAAGAACCCGAACCCTAGCTAGTTTCCTTTGTCCCATCTCATGTTTTCTTCGAACCACCGCCGAGACACCCCGAGCCAACCCTGACCAGACCACCTAGGGACCCTACTGACCAGCCCTGACCCATTTAACCAGCCCATGCCACAAGTCTAGCACAAGCTGCGGCCGATATTGCACACTAGGACTCCTAACTCGCCGAGGACCCTTCACTCGAGCCACCACCCGAGTCTGAACCCTCATGACCCTCACTGGACTACCCTTAGCCAGGAACCCCTGGCTAAGCCGTGACATCCCTCACACAGTTGCTGCCCTCGGTTTGCATGGGAAGAGTCCTATCTCGCATGGACTCTTCCCCAGCCGATGTGCATAGGACTCTTCCCCAACCGATGTTCTTGAGTCCTAGCCATGCCAGGACTCTTCGTCACACTTAACCACGCCCAGCCCGGGCCCTGGTGAAGCACTGGTCGAGCCACACGCTGAGCTTCCTCCTATCTGAGACCCTAATGCACCAAACATACAATTTTCGTTCAAGCTTTCTCCCATACGTGTGCAGCCTTTGTCTTGACATCTATGTACCCTTAATATGCTGGAACAACATCTCTCCAAGGTATCCTACCATGGCAGCCCCTTTGTGCATCCTTCAAACAATTTTTATATCATCAAAACATGAGTTATATGCACGTATGCCCATGAAAACGAAAATAAAACTTGTGCAACATATTTTTGATGCAAGGTTAATCAAATATACATAATATAGTGTGAACTATTTTGAAAGAAAGTTAAGGCGTGCCTTTGCGTTTATTACGCACGAAAATGAGTTGGTGATGCGAAGAACAGCGACGTAGAAACCCTAGGCTGAATTCTTCCACAAAGCCGTGGATCTCCCTTCTCAAATTCTCGTGTGTGTGCATGTTTTTGGTGCTAGGAGGATTCTTTTGTGTGTTGTGTGTGGTGTGCGTGTGCTTTAGGGTTTTGGGGTGGGGTTTAGGGCTTTTTATTTGTTCATTAAATCATGTTTGCAAGCTTAGGCCCATTAAGTAATATTTAAAATATTTTGTTTAGGAAAGTTCGTGAAAATATTAGTCGAGTTCTCAAAAGTTCACATTTTCGTCGAAAATCGAATACCATTTAAAAATACGTCTCGACATATAAATCACCTCAAAACACCTCATTTTCGAAAATACCATATAACATATATCATGTTTTAAATAATTAAAACTAATTATTTAATAAAAATATTTTCCCTTTTTCAGTCCTCGGTCTCCGTTATTCGATCGTGTCTCAAATAAGCTTTAAAACACAGTTTTATGCATTCATGTAGAAAAGTATATTTTTAAACATGTAAGCATGCACATCATAGTTAATTCATGCAATTAAAATCATTTACTTAGTCATTTTCTATTTTCTCTATATTCGCATGCAGTTATGTAAGGTTATCGCATTTTGGACATTACAATTCCTCTCTCCCTTAAATAAAATTTCGTTCTCGAAATTAAAACTTACCGAATAACTTTGGGTAGCGACTACTCATGTCCCTCTCAGTTTCCCAAATAGCTTCTTCTTCCGAGTGATTTAGCCACTTGACTTTGAGCATTGCTATGACTATGTTTCACAGTCTTCTTTCTTGTCTTCCTAGGATTAGTGTAGGTCTTTCCTTGTATGACATATTTTGAGTCAACTGCAGCGGTTCATAATTTATTACATGTGAAGGGTTCGACATGTAATCGAGATATGGAACACGTTATGTACTCCGGCTAGCATCGGTGGCAACGCACTCTATAAGCTAGTGTTCCAACCCTCTCCAAAATCTCAAACGGTCCTATGAACCTCGGACGGAGGTTGCCTTTCTTACTAAATCTCATAACACCCTTCAGGGTTGCTACTTTCACAAATACGTGGTCTCCCACTACAAACTCCAACTCTCTTCGACGCATATCGACATATCTTTTCTGTACGAAATTGTGCAGTCTTCTTCCTATCTCGAATTTTGACTACTAGCTCCGCTATTTGTTTGATCAAATCCGGACCAAATTCTCCTCTTTCAGCAACCTTGTCCTAATGTTTGGGTGATCTACACTTCCTCCCATATAGTTCCTCGTAAGGAGCCATTCCTATTGATGATTGATAGCTATTATTATACGTAAACTCTACTAGAGGCAACTTCGGTTCCCAAATTCCTTGAAAATCAATCACGCAAGCTCGAAGTAGATCTTCCAATATTTGAATCAGCCTTTTAGACTGACCATCAATTTGAGGATGGAATGTTGTACTGAATAACAACTTAGTCCCCATCGCTGCATGCAAACTCTTCCAAAAAGACGATGTGAATCTCGGATCTCTGTCAGAAACAATGGATACCGGAATCCTATGCCGTCGAACTACCTCTCGTATATATAGCTCGACATACTCTGTCATGGTGAAAGTCGTTTTGATAGGTAGAAAATGTGCTGATTTCGTAAGACGATCAACTATCAACCATATAGTATTAAACCCCTTCATAGTCCTTGGCAATCCCACAATAAAATCTATAATGATATTTTCTCATTTCCACTCAGGAATAAGAAGTGGCTTAAGTTTTCTTGCTGACCTTTGATGATCTACTTTAACTTGTTGACATGTCAAACATTCGGATAAAATCGTAAGATATCTCGCTTCATGCACGGCCACCAATGCAATAATCAAAGATCTTTGTACATCTTCGTGCTTCCATGGTGAATGAAATATGGAATATCATAATCTTCCTTCATAATGACTTCCCTCAAAGAATCGCCACTAGAAACCCAGAGTCGATCTCGATATCGAACTATATCATGCACCTCAGAATACCGCTTCCGACCCTTAGCTTCATGTCTCAATCTCCACTTTTGCAATTGCTCATCAGTAGATTGTCTCTCATGGATTCTATCTTTCAAAGTTGACTGTACTTTCATGGTGGCAAGATTAGGGGCCTCGCCCCTCGCATATACTGCCAGCTCAAACTGATGTATCTCGGATTGCAGTGGTCTTTGAAATGACAATTGAGTAATGACTGCTGTCTTCCAACTCAATGCATCCCCTACTACGTTAGCTTTGCCCGGATGGTAGCTAATGTCGCAGTCGTAGTCCTTTACCAACTCTAGCCATCTCCATTGCGTCATATTTAACTCCTTTTGGGTGAAGAAGTATTTCAAACTTTTATGGTCGGTGAAAATCTTGCACTTCTCCCCATATAAGTAATGTCTCGAAATCTTCAATGCAAACACTACTGCTGCAAGCTCTAGGTCGTATGTCGGGTAATTCTTCTCATCCACCTTCAACTATCTAGACACATAGGCTATAACTCGATCATTTTGCATCAGAACTACGCCTAACTCAAGTTTCGAAGTGTTCATATAAAGAACATACTCTCTTTGTCCCGATAACATCGATAATATTGACGCTGAAATCAAAGCTTGCTTCAACTTGTCAAAATTTATTGGCATCCGGATCCCATAAAAAATTTGCATTTTTCTTTGTCAAGGCTTTCAAGGGTACCGCAATAGAAGAGAATCTTTGTATGAACTTTCGGTAATAGCCAGCTAGTCCCAAGAAACTATGGATCTCAGTTACGATCTTAGGTATGGGCCATTCTTTAACTGCCTCGACTTTGGTTGGATCAACCTCAACCCCATCTCTAGAAATGACATGGCCTAAGAATGCAACTCTCTCAAGTCAAAACTTGCAGCTGTTGAACTTAGCGTATAATTTCTTATCTTGTAGTATTTGTAGTGATGCCCTCAAATAATAACTATGCTCCTCTTTACTCTTCGAATAGATCAAAATATCATCGATGAAAACTATAACAAATCGATCAATATATGGCTTAAATACGCGATTCATGATATCCATGAAGATCGCTGGAGCATTAGGCAACCCAAATGGCATGACCATAAACTCGTAATGCCCATATCAAGTCCTAAACACTGTCTTATGAACATCCGACTCCTTAACCTTTAATTGATGGTATCCATAACGAAGATCTATTTTTGAGAATATCGATGCTCCTTGTAATTGATCAAATCAGTCTTCAATTCTATGTAGAGGATATTTATTTTTGATGGTGACTCTAATAAGCTCTCGATAATCAATACAGACTCGGATACTTCCATCTTTTTCTTCACAAATAATACAGGTGCGCCCCACAGAGAACAACTAGGAAGAATAAAACCCTTTTCCAGCAATTCTTGAATTTGATCTTTTAACTATTTCATCTCGGCGGGTGCTAGAAGATAGGGCGTTTTAGAAATTTGTACAGTGCCCGACATCAACTCAATAGAGAATTCCACCTCATGGTCCGGTGGAATGCCATAAACGTCCTCAGGAAAGACGCTAGGATAGTTTTTGACGACCTCAACATCCTCTAGCTTCTGACTGACAGGAACATCTGCTGAAATAACACATGCTAGGAAAGCTTGACATACTCGTCTCATAAGCTTCCTCGCGCACATACAAGAGATAATATACGGCATTTTCTTGTTCCTTGCTGCCTCAAAGAGAAAAGATTTCCCACTAGGCGGTCGAATAGACACTGACTTCTGCCGAAAATCTATCGAAGCTCCATTCAATGATTACCAATCCATGCCAAGTATTATATCAAATTCAGGAATTGAAAGTACGATAAGATCTGTCCCAACCACATCTTTTTGCAAACGAAAGTCCAGATTCTTTACAATACTCGAAGTGATCATTTGATCACCGGAAGAAATAGAAACTTTGAAGCCAAATCCCATATCCTCGGGTATATTATTTAGTCGTTTGACGAATGTCTCGAATATGAATGAGCGTGTAGCTCCCGAATCCAGCAATACGTAGATAGCTACTCCTAGAATAAATACCTTTCTTACGACGAATACACTGTCAAATCTATTCGTGTTGAAACTTAAGGAATTTATATCACTATTTTTTTCCAAAATTTTCAAAAATCAAATGATTAGAACCTAATATTCCTCGAAAAATCATTTCCATCCCTTAAATTTTCGAAAATTGCTTTATCATCCCCAAAATTTCGAATATTGCATCTTAGCCCCCAAGATTTTCGAAAATTCTTATCCTTACACCATAAATTTCGAATTTAATAATTTTTAGCCCTAAACTTTCGAAAAATCATTGTTTTGACCATTAAGATTCCGGAAATTTCTAAAACAACCCCTAATTACCTAAGATTTTCAAAACAGCCCCTAGACTTTTAAAAATTTATGATTTAGTTCCAGATTTTTTTGAAAATTCCATATTCAATCCTATAAATTTTGGTTTATCTCAAATTCAGCCCTTGGAATTCTCAAAAATTCGGATTAGCCCTTTAAATTCTCAGATTTGCAATTAAGCCCTTAAGTTTATAATTTTGCAATTTGGTCCTCATAATTTTCGAAAATATCCATTCGTGCCCAAATTTTTACTTTTATAAATTTTTAAGCCTTAACACTCTTATTTGGATTTAATTACCTCCTTTGCATAATTAAGGCTCATAATTCATGTCCAATTCTTATGGTTCGTAATATCATTCCTTAAATTCAACTAAGGTAGAGCATGCAACCTAATTTCCACTAGGTTCTTCTTGATCCCAAATCAATTCTAATAACCAATTTAACATTTCATGCAATAGAAGCAATATAAAAATATCAAATAACTAGGTTATCAGTGAATAAGGTCGTGTCTGGCTCCTCCTCAGCCTCCTCAACGTGCATCACATAAGCTCTAACTACAGTTGGTCCTTTCTTCTTCGGGAAATCAGCAGCTTTATGTCCTTCCTCCTTGCATATGAAGCACTTATATGTCCCCCACATGCACTTGCTAAAATGTGAGAAATTTCTCTCTTTGCACATTGGCCTCTCTACAGGTTTCAGTGCTCCAGATTGTGGTGGCTTTGGTTGTCCCGGCTTCTTCGCTTGCCATTGGGGCTTCTGCTACCCTTGAGCTCTAGGAGGTCCCATAAATGGGTTCTTATTCGGCTGAGAGTTCTGTAGGTGCTGCTCTCTATTGAGATGCATCTCATAATCAGTATCTTTTGGAGCTTTCTCAGCCTGAAATGCATAGGCAGTGACAGCTGCTGCATAGTCCATCGGTCGCATCATCATCACATCACGGCGTATGGTAGGTCGAAGGCCATCCATGAAGTGCCTTAATTTATCCGCAGTATCGTTAGCAATGAGGGGCACAAAGTGACAACCCTATCGAACTTCCTCACAAATTCAGCCACAGTCGTGTCCCCCTGGTGGAGACTCGTAAATTCTCTCTTCAAGCATCCTCGGACATCGGCAGTGAAGTATTTCTCATAGTTATGTCCTTGAATCGAGCCCAAGTAAGTGTAGCCAAATTGATCCCATGTTCCGAGCCTTCCCACCAATGGTAAGAATCATCTCTAAGCATGTACGTGGCACACCTAACACGGTCAGCATCTCCAATAATTAAATAACGGAAGTGAACCTCAGGTGATCAAATCCAACCCTCAGCAGCAAACGGGTCCGTGGTGCCAGAAAATTCCTTATGACCTAGCCTCTGGAACTGATCATAAACATCAAGTTGTGGCCTCAGAGCTTACTGAAACATTGCTCAAAGAAACGAGCCATGCCTTCTGGTGCACGAATAGCAGCATCCCCATTAGGAGGTGGGGATGCATTCCCTTGATGATCCTCAGTATTCTTGACTTGCCTATCGGTACTTGGTGCGTGTCTAGAAGGTTTTATATATGAATGTTTTCCAAATTCTAAATGTAACCAACATGCATTTAAATATAAGTTTCTAACCATGCAACATATAATAATCCCCTTTTTGAGCAATTTTAAGCACATATAACGTTTAACCTCAAAAAGCTTTTAAACATGTAAAATAAATATATAAATCATGTAAACATACATGTATAATCATAAAAATCATGTAAAGCAATTAAACTTACAAACTTGAGGCTTGACGATTGAGCTTTCGGGAACTGGCGGTGGCACAACCCTTTGCAGGAGCGTTGCTCTGATACCAACTGAAACTTCCACTACTCGTTTTTCTTTAAAATATACTAGAAATTTTTTCCTTCCTATACTAATCGCCCATAACATATCTATACACACACATATATATATAATATACTAGAGATTTTTGAGAGGATGTTAGAGTTCATCATAAGTCAAAATATCTTAAAAGTAACTCAAATCATTTAACATAAGTCATAAACGTAAGTGCGGAAAAACTAAAGCTGGTCCTCGGGTTGTGTGCACCTTCAGTCCATCAAGATCAACCATCAAGTCTCTCATTATCATCAACTTCATGCTCACCTGCATCAATCACATCTACTGAGTCTATTGAATCAGTAAACCTTAACAATGATAACAAGTAATACATATAAAATCACATGCAATAGTGAAAATACTTTTAATAAAATAGATTTTCATGAACATGCATAAACTTAAAAAATTTTCCCTTTCATCATATCATTTCATATTTCTTTTAATCATGTACATATACGTTTTTTTTTATTGAATTCGGATCGTTAATGGTGACTTTCGTATCAGCTGAAGGTCGATAAATCCATCTACGTATAACCATGGTACCAAGCAGTGGGGACATCAGCAACACTCTCACCCGTCAAATAAGCCTTAGCCTATCATATCATTATATCATGTCGATGGAAATACGATCGTCGGGACCCCTTTGGGGCTTTCTCCCGTAAACAGGCTCTCTCTGAGGCCTTTTCCCTCACGATATCTCTAATCATATCATCGTATCAGTCACAATCACTTAATCTCCTTCAAATTTTCATATTTCATCACTTATAAAAATTCATTCATATATAAATCATTTTTCTTTTAAACCAGACGTGCAACATGTCTTTTAACATTAACTTTTGATCATAAAATTCCATAAACATTTAAAATAAACATATTTACATTACTTACAGCATTCAGGGCACTGCCAGGACGTCTAACATTTGTAAAATGACCTTTTTACCCTTGGACATAGAATTTCTCGATTTTGACTTTTGTAACTTTCATTGATTCTAAACAATCTCAAATAATTATTTAAGCTTAAATTAAATTTAAAATATTTTTATTTAGCTTAAATTTGATGTTTTCGATTTAATTTCCTATTTATTAATTCGTAAAACATTTAATTCTCGGATTAACTCAAACTTTAATATTTTAATCCCAAACTTTTATCATGAAATTTTCATACCTAAATTACCCTCATGACCAATGAATCGACCCCGTGGACCATGGTTCGTCCCCTTAACCATTCAAATTCAAGAACCCGAACCCTAGCTAGTTCCCTTCGAGCCATCTCATGTTTTCTTCGAACCAACCCCGAGCCAATTCGAGCCAACCCCTAACCAGACCAACTAGGGACCCTAGTGACTAGCCCTGACCCATTTAACCAGCCCCTAGCCCATGCCACAAGTCCAGCACGAGCCGCGGTCGATAATGAACACTAGGACTCCTAACTCGTCGAGGACCCTTCACCCGAGCCCGAACTCTCATGACCCTCACAAGACCACCCTCAGACATAGCCAGGACCCCCTGGCCAAGCCTTGACATCCCTCGCACAGCTGCTTCCCTCGATTTGCATGGTAAGAGTCTTATATCGCATGGACTCTTCCCTAGCAAATGTGCATGAGTCCTAGCCATGCTAGGACTCTTTCTCACACTTAACCATGTGTAGCCCGAGCCCTAGTGAAGCCCTGGTCGAGCCACACATGGAGCTTCGTCCTAGTCGAGACCGTAACGTACAAAACATACAATTTTCGTTCAAGCTTTCTCCCATACGTGTGCAACCTTTGTCTTGACGTCTGTGGCACCTTAATATGTTTAAAAAACATCCCTCCAAGATATCGTACCATGGCAGCCCCTTTATGCATCCTTAAAACAAGTTTTATATCATCAATATATGAGTTATATGCATGTATGCCCATAAAAACGAAAATAAAACTTGTGCAACATATTTTTCATGGAAGTTTAATCAAATATACATAATATAGTGTGAAAGATGTTTGAAAGAAAGTTAAGGCGTGTTTTTGCATTTATTACGCACAAAAATGAGTTGGCGATGCGAAGAACGGCAACATAGAAACCCTAGGCTGAATTCTTCCTCAAAGCCGTGGCTCTCCCTTCTCAAATTCTCGTGTGTGTACGTGTTTTTGCTGCTAGGAGGATTCTTGTCTGTGTTTTGTGTGTGGTGTGCGTGTGTTTTAGGGTTTTGGGGTGGGGTTTAGGGCTTTTATTTGTTCAGTAAATCATGTGTGCAAGCTTAGGCCCATTAATATGGCATATTGGGCCCATTAAGTAATATTATTTTGTTTAGAAAAGTTCGTGAAAATATTAGTCGTGTTCTCAAAAAGTTCACATTTTCGTCCAAAATCGAATACTGTTTAGAAATACGTCTCGGGGTATAAAATTACCTCAAAACACCTCATTTTAGAAAATACCATATAACATATACCATGTTTTAAATAATTAAAACGAATTATTTAATAAAAATATTTTCTCTTTTCCAGCCCTCGATCGCGTTTCGAATAAGCTTTAAATCACAGTTTTATGGATTCATGTAGAAAAGTGCATTTTTAAACATTTAAGCATGTACACCATATTTAATTCATGCAATGAAAACCATTTACTTAGTTGTTTTTCATTTTCTCTAGATTCGCATGCAGTTAGGTTACATTATCGCATTTTGGACCTTACACATACCAAGTTTAAGTGCTTGCTTAAATCCATATATAAGGATTTATCTAATTTAAAGGCATGAAAAGGATAAGCAAGATTGATAAAACCTGATGGTTGTTATACATAAACTTCTTCTTACAAAAGACCATTTAGAAATGGTGAATTTACATCAATTTGATAGACTTTAAAGTCCTTAAAAGCAGCATATGCAAAGAAGATTTTTATGGCCTCAAGTCTTGCAAACTGTGTGAATGACTCATCAATGTCTCCCTTTTCTTGGTACCTTTAGACTACAAGACGGTATGTGTTTTTCACAACCGTTCCATTCTCATCCAATTTTTTCCTGGACACCCACCAGGTACCAATAACATTTTTCTTATTCGGTCAAAGAACTAGATGTCAAACTTTGTTGCACTCAAACTGGTTGAGTTCTTCTTGCATGACTTCTCCAGTTATCATCCGCTAAATCTTCATCGATCATTTTAGATTCAATCTGGGAGATGAAAAATACACTCAAGAATTCATCAATCATTTGCCTCCTAGTTCTAAGAAGAGCAGAAGGGCTACCAATGATTAAATTGGTTGGATGGTTTCTACTCCACCGGTAGTTTGGTCCAAAAAAGCTTTGGCCAGAAGAAATAAATGCATCTTGTTACACTAAAAACACATCTATGATTAACAAAAGACATAACAAGACTCCTTATGAGATTTGGAATGACATAAAACCGTATATTTCTTATTTCAGGATATTTGACTACAATTGTTTCATTCACAAAAACGGAAAAACTTTCTTAAACACCTTCAATGCTAAATCTGATGAATGATTATTTATTGGTTATTCGTTAACAAAGATTACAGAGTCTTTAACAATAATTCTGACCATTGAAGAAACAGTTCATGTTATTTTTTATGAATCTACTGTATGTACAACTCAAAAACAGACAAACATCAATGAAATAAGTAAAATATTGAAGAACATTAATTTCATTTATAAAAGTGACAGTGAGATCGAGCTTATGAGACAAAATGAAGAGATTCTTGTAACTGGCTTAGTAACTGTTGAGAACAACTCTACGAGACCAAATCAAGGGTTCGAGGAACCGATCGTGGAGAATGATCCAATAAGTGAGGATGAATAAATTATCATTGAAGAGGAAAATCAACCTCAAATGGATCCACAATATCTTGAGGAAATGATAAATGATGATGACATGAATGATTATTTTCCTGGTGGGCTCGTCCTCTGGGTCCAAGTATGGTCCCAAATGCGAGGTTAATTAAGAAGCGTTTTTTCCTTGCTAAGAAGGACAAGACCAATAAAAAGCCAGAGCCCGACAAAAATGAACAAGTTTGTAACGTCCCAAAAATTTGAAGGTCAACGTAAACTACATGCATGCAAGTTATCAAATTTCTTATGTATTTTAATTAATTTATTTTTATTGCATTAATGCATGATTTTAACATGAATATCTACGTTAATTATTGGTTCATTAATATTGCATGATATAAGGCTTTTAGCTATATTTCACACTCGAACGAGGAATGAAGACTGGGAACAATTAAGGAAAAAAATGTGTTACTAAATAATTACTTTTAATAATTTATTATATGGTGTAAATAAGGGTGATTTTTCGAAAATAGACCTTGTTAAGGTATTTTTACTCAACGAGTCATATTTTTAACCGGTACGCAAAATTTAGAGTGTCTCGGGACTTTTTGATGGATCGGTAAATATTTTAAAAAATGTACCTAAACGAAATATTTCTCAGGAGTGTTTTTGGGCTTAATGAGATTATTTTATTGCTTAATAGACCTAACCTCTTTATTTTTAATTAAAGGCTCATTAGTACTTGTGGGGACCCGGACGTTAACTCATCTTCTTAATCATCATTAAGATTAATTGAGAACAATTAAATAAACTGGGTCATAATTTTTTTTTAAAATTTTTGAACATTATATAAACAAGTGTACAAAATCTGTAATAAATTAGGTCCCATCTCATTCAAATACAAGATCAAGTTTGATATCTACAAAAGATCAAAGTATAAGTTTGGTTCAAAAGGAAATCATAACAAATTAAGGTTCATTCACTACATATCAAGTGATGAAATCAACTCTATTTCTAGGTATGAATCTCCACTCTAAACTCAATCTCTCATCCTCCTCTCGACCCTGATCCTGTCCCACCTGTTGTCATGCACACAAACAAACACAACAACAGCCGGATAACTCCGGTGAGAAATATATTCTCAATATAAACAACGTATACATGCAGTCATATAAACATATATAAAAGCATAGAACAGTTATCAATAGCATGTATCATAATCTAAAAAACATGAATCAATATAAAACTGTAAATCAAACTCCTTGATTTCTAATCTCTGACTCGACTCTTATCTAGGGATCCCGGTTCGAATAAGAACGCAACAGTCTCCCACCTACTCTTCCAAGCTAGATGGTCGTACATTCTTATTCCCAGACTTTGGCCTTCTATATAGAATCGCTACAATAGGAGTCGATCTACTCCCAAGCAACATCGATATAAACCGAATGTCCAGTGACTTGGCACCTCTGCCAAAGACATGGCACATCTGCCAAAGATTCTATGCATGCTTTGCTATAAATCAATAGACTAAGCATATCAATCTCATGAATTATAAACATCAAAGCAATTACAAAAATGTACGTGGTTTTGGGAAACTCAAGCTATCTCTGACTCGAGTCGTATCTTCCCGGTTCAACATTGATTTATACCTTTCTTTTGTCGGGGTTCGGCTTTGCTCTGTCTTTGAAATCTTCAATACCAATCTGGCATAACATTCGAGGAGTACAATGTCAATATACAACTCAATTCAAGACATGAATCGATAAATCTCAATCTAATTCTGTTTTGACGGCATAACGGCACAATCTAGAGATACCTGCAATACAATATCAACAGATACAAATCTCAACAACTCATAATCGATCAATAAACACAATTCCAATACCAAATCTGTATATTCTCAATCAAATCAAATCTGGAAAATGATAAAAATTTCATATGATATCCGTTCTTCGATCCGGTTTCGATTATAAGATTACCACAATCTCAGGAACAGATAATAACAATCATATCATGATTTCTTCAACATCAAACTTTTGAATCATACAAAAACATAATAAAACTTACGTCTTTTTGAAGCCTTTGACGAGAGGATCACGGAAATAAACTCGGATCGAAAATCAGACGGTTGGATCTTGCATAACACTCAAATTCCTAGAATGAAAAGCTGGAGGATTTCTCGGTCCTTTCTTCTTGCCAAACTGAAGGAATGCAACTTGTTTTACATTATATATGCATGGCTAGGACAAGTGGCTAATTCTTTGTGTTGCACGTCTCGCGCATATGTGCGCCCTGTCTCGCACATATGCACGAGATCTACTGTCTCTGCGCTTGGGAATTTTACATGCTCGCGCATATGCGCGCCTCTTCTTGTGCATATGCGCGAGACTTACTGTCTCGGCATGTGCTTCTCGCGCATATGCGCGCCTCGTCTCCGCGCATATGCGCGAGACCTTCTGATCTCACACCTTGCAATCCACATGTTTTCTAAAATCTGGTCTCGGAGTTGTCATTCTATAATTACATCAATTTATCAATTAATAATCTCAGATTAACAGAATAAAATCTAAGGCATTACAATTCTCCCTCTCTAAGATCTGATTTCGTCCTCGAAATCACAGGCAATCAAATCACATAAAGAAGGAGATATAACAGAAACTGAATAAGAAAACTCACATCAATGAAATAACTCTGGAAATTTCTGTCTCATATCTGATTTAGTCTCCCAAGTAGCTTCTTCAATGCCATGATGACTCCACTGAACTTTCACAAGCGGAATAATCTTCATTCTGAGTTGCTTTTCTTTACGATCTAGAACCTTGGATCGGTTTTTTAAAATAACTCAGAGTTTCATCAAGTTTTGCCTCGTCTGGCTGAAGAACACGAGAAGCATCAGGAAGATATTTCCTCAACATAGATACATGAAAGACATCATGTATACCAGATAGAGTAGGCGGAATAGCAAGTCGATAGGCACGAGTACCTATCTTTTCCAGAATCTCATACGGAACAATATAGCGAGGAGATAATTTTCCTTTCTTTCCAAATCTGACAATGCCTCTGAAAGGAGAAATCTTCAGAAATACTATGTCTCCTTGTTCAAATTCTAACGGTCTACGTCGAATATCTGCATATTTGGCATGTCTATCCTGAGCTGTCTTCATTCTCTGCTGAATCAGCTTCACTTTCTCAATCATATCTGGCCCAAGTTCAGGTACCTCAGATATCTCATCCCAATAAAGAGGGGATCTGCACTTCTTGCCATACAACGCTTCAAATGGAGCCATCTCTATACTCGTCTGATAGCTGTTGTTGTACGAAAATTCACAAAGTGGCAAAGAATCTTGCCAACTAGTGCCAAAATCTAGCACTACAGCTCTCAGCATATCTTCTAATGTCTGGATAGTCCGCTCTACCTGTCCATCTGTCTGAGGATGATATGCAGTACTCAAATGTAATTTCGTACCTAAAGCTTGTTGCAAATTGTGCCAAAAGTGCGAAGTAAATCGAGGATCATGATCTGATACAATAGACTTAGGCACACCATGCAATCTGACCACTTCTCTTACATAAATCTCCGCCATCTGGTCGTGTCTGTACGTCATTCTGTACGGAATAAAACATGCTGATTTGGTTAATCTGTCAATAATAACCCAAATCGCATCGCAACCTCGGGTGCATCTTGGTAGCTTCGTAACAAAATCCATGGAAATGTGATCCCATTTCCATTCTGGAATCGATAAGCTACGCAATAGACATCCTGGTTTCTTCCTTTCAGCTTTCACCTGTTGGCTATTCAAACATTTGGATACAAACTCTGCAATATCTGCTTTCAATTGTCTCCACCAAAACTGTTTCTTCAGATCATTGTACATCTTTCTGCCACCAGGATGAATACTCAAACGACTACAGTGCGCTTCCGTCAAAATCTGCTGTTTCAATTCTGAAACATCTGGCACAACAAGTCGATTATTCACATACAATACATCATCGCGAACATGATATTCTGATTGATGCCCTGATCTGACCATCAATATCGAGTTCTGAACATTCTGTTCAACTTGCCGTGCTTCTTTAATTCGAAAAATCAACTCTGGTTCAACTTGAATAGCATAAAGTCTTAGAGGTTGACAATCTGTCTCAAATACTAATCCAGAAAGACAGCAATCTTCAATCAAATTCGAAACACCAATCGTCGATAAGGATAAAGAACATACCTTTCGACTTAGTGCATCAGCTGCGGCATTTGACTTTCTAGGGTAGTATTTGATTTCACAATCAAAATCTTTCAATAAATCAAGCCATATTCGTTGTCTCATATTCAATTCTGACTGAGAAAAGAGATATTTCAAACTCTTATGATCAGAATAGATTTCAAATTTCTCACCGTATAGGTAATGACGCCAAATCTTCAATCCAAATACAATAGCAGCCAATTCAATATCATGAATCGGGTAGCGAGTCTCATGTGGTTTCAATTTTCTTGAAGCTTAAGCAATAACATGTCCGCGCTGCATCAAAACACAACATATTCCTCTGTGAGAAGCATCACAATAAACAACAAAATCACCAGTATCTGACGGAATAGTCAACACTGGAGCACTGGTTAATCTCTTCTTCAATTCTAGAAAACTGGATTCACACGCCTCTGACCAAACAAACGGTGCATTCTTCTGAGTCAACTGAGTAATCGGCTTAGCAATACTGGAAAAATCTTTAATAAATCGACGATAGTATCCTGCTAAACCCATAAAACTGCATATATCTGGCACTGATGTCGGTCTAGGCCAACTGATCACAGCCTCAACTTTGCTAGGATCCACAGAAATACCATCTACAGATATAATGTGTCCCAAAAATATCACTTGCTTCAGCCAAAACTCACATTTAGACAGCTTAGCATACAATTTCTCAGTTCTCAGAATTCTCAATACAGTTCTCAGATGCTCAGCATCATCAATCATATTTTTAGAATAAATCAGAATATCATCAATGAAAATAATCACAAAGTCATCAAGATACTTCTGAAATATACGGTTCATCAAACCCATAAATACAGCTGGAGCATTCGTTAAACCAAACAGCATGACAATAAACTCATAGTGACCATACCTGGTTCTGTAAGTTGTTTTCGATATATCAGAATCTCTGACTCTCAGCTGATGATATCCAGATCTCAGATCGATCTTGGAATAAACAGAAGAACCCTGCAACTGATCAAATAAATCATCAATACGAGGCAAAGGATAATTATTCTTTAACGTAGCCTTGTTCAATTGTCGATAGTCAATGCAGAGTCTCATTGAACCGTCTTTCTTTCTGACAAACAATACTGGAGCACCCCAAGGAGAAACACTCGGTCTGATGTAATCCTTGGCCAGTAAATCTTCTAACTGCTCTTTCAACTCTTTCAATTCAATCGGTGCCATTCTGTATGGATTTTTAGAAATAGGAATAGTACCTGGTATCAATTCAATAATGAAGTCTATTTCTCGAATTGGAGGCAAACCCGGAATCTCATCTAGAAAGACATCAGCAAACTCACATACCACTGGCAAATCTTCCAATGACGAGCTCGATTTCAGTACATCTACTGAATACACAAGGAATCCCTCTGCTATTTTCTGTAATAATCGAGCCATAGACAAAACAGATATCAAAGGAATTCTAGCTCTAGAACCCTTACCGTAAAATTTCCATTCATCAGCCATTTCAGGTCTGAATCTCACAATCTTCTGGAAACAATCTACGGTAGCTCTGTACTTGGTCAGCATATCAATACCGATAATGCAGTAAAAATCAGACAAACCGAGTACAATACAATCTAACTCAATCTCATTGCCATCATACTACAGTATACAATGTTTAATAGATTTCACTGATATAAGACATCTCCCCAAAGGTGAAAAGACAGATACTAGAGCAGATAATAGAACTGAGGGTTGTTGCTGTTTCGGTGCTGCTACCACCACTATCAAATCTGGGAGGGGGTTGGTGGAATGGAACTGAGTGTTGTTGCTGTTTCGGTGCTGGAGCAACATACGAAGCTCCTTTCTGTCTAATCAAACCTGCTTCTGCTCCTTTTGCTCTATTCAAACATCAGCAAAGTTATTCGGTCTCCGTGCATTTACCAGCGTAAAAATCTCAGGATTCTGCCCATTAATGAACTGATCAGCAACTGCTTCATCATTCTCAGCAACATGAGGAGCAAAACGTAACAAGGTAGAGAACTTGGCCACATATTCTTTTATGTTTAGTTGACCCTGTCTCAGATTAGCAAACTCTGCACCCTTGTCTTTTCTGTACGATACTGGAAAAAAACTTTGATAAAATTCAGTCTTAAAGATTTTCCAAGTAATAACTGTACCTCGATGCTCCAACGCTCTCTTAGTCGTGAGCCACCAATTCTTTGCAACATCATGCAATTGATGCCCAATCAGTCTCACTCTTCGTTCATCTGTGTAGTCAGGGGAATCAAACAGCATCTCAATGTCTTCTAACACTCTCACAATCAACAGAATCCTAAGTGCCCTTCAAAGTCGGCAGTTTGAATGACTGAAATCTCTTCAGCAATGTTTCCATGGGTGTCGCTGTAACATCCATTGGATTATTGGAGGTACTACCCTGTTCTGGGATTTTTCGAGGAGGCATATCTGATTATCAAAATGGTTAGTAACCAAATATAACAAATCTGTTTCAGTCCTCCTCTGATCATCTTACCTCTGATCAAGAATCGGTTCTGATTCATTCTTTCTTTAATACATATTTCCAATCAAATCAGATAATCAGGTAAATATGTATTTTCAAAAGCAGTAAAACATGCAGGCACTACAAAAGCAAGAAAGAAAACTCAATCTACCCCGCTAACTAGCTTATATCCCAGTCTAAGGAACATATAACTAAAGCTCTGATACCACCTGTTGTGGGGACCCGTACGCTAACTCATCTTCTTAATCATCATTAAGATTAATTGGGATCAATTAAATAAACTGGGTCATAAATTTCTTTTAAAATTGTTGAACATTATATAAACAAGTGTACAAAATCTATAATAAATTAGGTCCCATCTCATTCAAATACAAGATCAAGTTTGATATCTACAACAAGATCAAAGTATAAGTTTTGTACAAAAGGAAATCATAACACACTAAGGTTCATTCACTACATATCAAGTGATGAAATCAACTCTACTTCTGGGTCCGAATCTCCACTCTAAACTCAATCTCTCATCCTCTTCTCGACCCTGATCCTGTCCACCTATTGTCATGCACACATACAATTACAACAACAGCCACATAACTCCGGTTAGAAATATATTCACAGTATAAACAACGTATATATGCAGTCATATAAACATATATAAAATCATAGAACAGTTATCAATAGCATGTATCATAATCTGAAAAACATGAATCGATATAAAACTGTAAATCAAACTCTGTGACTTCTAATATCTGACTCGACTCTTATTTAGGGATCTCGGTTCGAATAAGAACGCAACAGTCTCCCACCTACTCTTCCCAGCTAGATGGTCGTACGTTCTTATTCCCAGACTTTGGCCTTCTATATCGAATCTCTACAATAGGAGTCGATCTACTCCCAAACAACATCGATATAAACCAAATGTCCAGTGACTTGGCACCTCTGCCAAAGACATGGCACATCTGCCAAAGACTCTATGCATGTTTTGCTATAAATCAATATACTAAGCATATCAATCTCATGAATTGCAAATATCAAAGCAATTACAATAAAGTATGTGGTTTTGTGAAACTCAAGCTATCTTTGACTCGAGTCGTATCTTCCCGGTTCAACATTGATTTATACCTTTCTTTTGTCGGGGTTCGGCTTTGCTCTGTCTTTGAAATCTTCAATACCAATCTGGCATAACATTCGAGGAATACAATGTCAATATACAACTCAATTCAAGACATGAATCGATCAATCTCAATCTAATTCTGTTTTGATGGCATAACGGCACAATCTCGAGATACCGGCAATACAATATCAACAGATACAAATCTCAACAACTCATAATTGATCAATAAACAAAATTCCAATACCAAATCTGCATATTCTCAATCAAATCAAATCTGGGAAATGATAACAATTTCATACGGTATCCGTTCTTCGATCCGGTTTCGATTATACGATTACCACAATCTCAGGAACAGATAATATCAATCATATCGTGATTTCTTCAACATAAAACTTTTGAATCATACAAGAACATAATAAAACTTACGTCCTTTTGAAGCCTTTGACGAGAGGAACACGGAAATAAACTCGGATCGAAAATCAGACGGATGGATCTTGCATAACACTTAAATTCCTAGAATGAAAAGCTGGAGGATTTCTCGGTCCTTTCTTCTTGCCAAACTAAAAGAATGCAACTTGTTTTGGATTATATATGCATGGCTAGGACAAGTGGCTAATTCTTTGTGCTGCACGCCTCGCGCATATGCGCGACCATCACCGGCGCATATGCGCGAGACCTACTATCTCGGCATATAACATTACAGTTGCTCGCGCATATGCGTTCCCTGTCTCGCGGATATGCGCAAGACCGACTGTCTCTGCGCTTGGGAATTTTACATGCTCGCTCATATGCGCGTATCTTCTCGCGCATATGCGCGAGACTTACTGTCTCGGCATGTGCTTCTTGCCCATATGCGCGCCTCGTCTCCACGCATATGCGCGAGACCTTCTGGTCTCACACCTTGCAATCCACATGTTTTCTCAAATTTGGTCTCGAAGTTGTCTTTCTATAATTACATCAATTTATCAATTAATAATCTCGGATTAACAGAATAAAATCTCGGGCATTACAGTACTAATTATGTAAAGGCCCGTATTTTGTATTCATAATTTTGCGGAATTATTAAAATTTTTCTAAATAAATAATTATCTTGTCTTATTTAATTAAAATAAATATGTAAATAATTTTAACTTTAAAATAACAGCGGAAGCAAATATTGTTTTCAATCAATAATTTAAAAATAATCCAACGTAAACATCAACTTAAAAATAATCCAACGTATTAAAACTGAGTTTGAATAATAAAAGGTGCATAAATTAAATCATAAGGTCCTCGGGTTTACTACTGCTGTCCCAAGATCGCTCACTGGTCTCCGCCCGCGGTCTCGACCTCGTCAATATCTACAACAATCAAGTCTAGTGAGTCTAAAGACTCAACATGTATATATCGTGAATAACAAGTAAATATATCATAAAATCGCATGCATCATAAAAATAAAGTATCGTAGAGCGTATGGTGAAAATCGTATCATGAATAATTATAACTACGTGCATATCTGAAAATTCATATATAAAAGCTTTGCTCAATAGAGCTCTGTCATAACATATCATAATTTTTCTGATAGAGATAATGTTTCTAAGCAAGTGACCCATAACATAACGTGAGCGCCTGATCAGACTAAACCACAGTATACTGGGCGGTAGAGATCAATCACAGCCCTTGGACTGGATGTCCGTACCCATACATAATCATAAACCGGTCGTAAGTCACCGGGCGGAGAGGTCCTCGGTTGCGCCTACCGACTTCCAAACCCATAAACGTAAGGTGGCCACAAGACATATAGCATATATCTCAAAAATAAACATTTTATATTTTTATGCACGTAATATAATTATAACCTTATTTTTTACCGGATGAGTTGGATCGTTCCCAGGCTTGCTGCGACATACTACTAATATGTGACACATGCAATAAATCTTAACTTGACAAAATTTTAACAATAGAACAAAAAACGAGACGATTCGGACCAACAACTTGATTTTTAACCATGGCTTTGTACCAACCCGAACCAACATTAAACCGACGTTTAACCATGATTAAAAATACCCCAAACATACTGAAAAATATGCATAATAACTGTAAAACACGAAAATAGGTGAAAGGAATCCAAAAACATAAAACACTCTTTCGAGAGTCATTTTGGCACCTTTCACCGTAAATTCTCGTACGACCTCTAAACTCGACCCAATCACGAACGGCCAAAAACATGACTTTCCTAACTCATTGAGGTACTGTCCAGTCCAAGTCCATGGGCTAAAAGCCAACCAAGAACTCAAACCACCTCCAAAACCGAAGCTCAAAGTTGCTGTAAAAAAAAAACAGAATTTCAGCAGCGGCTGTGGTGCGTACGTGAGGTATATCTCTGAAACAAATGGACATTGGCTTGAACCACCACTCAGAGACCCTTACCAACATCCTAAGGCATGACTTGGACCATGGCTAAGGGCTAAAATCCAACCACAAACCAAGCCACCACCGAAGACAAATCACAGCCCAACCCGAGAGCACCACTTGCTGTGTGATGGTTTGTATTGAAATATTTTACTGTCTTGTCTCGTTCCAAGGGCCATTTAATCAACCATGGCTCGATCTAGACATGAAGGAGTGTTGTATGAACCATGGCTATGGGCTAGGAGCCAACCATAATCCACTCAACACACCAAGACCGAAACCACATTCACACAGAAACTGAAAAGGGAAAAACCGAGTGACTCTTGCATTGTTGATGTAAAAATCTGATGGATTCATGAACCAAGCTTGTAAATACCGATTTGGTCACACCCTAGACATGTTAAGGGAGGGTTCTAACCATGACTACAGTCCTTAGGACAGCCAAGGTTCGAACACTCCACTTAAACAACTCAATGGCATAAATCGTGTCTCATTCTGCACTTAAGAAGAACTTGCTGTCATTTCTTCGTGTGTGCGTGTATGGACTTGAACCATTGAACCAAAAATAACCTAACACATTCTAATTTATGCCTAGAAGCAGCCTTGGAAGCCTGGAACCGAGCAACCACCTGTAAACCACAAGCAACATCTCAAACGAAACATAAGTCAATGAAGAGAACCTGTGCAGATTTTGTTCAAAATTGTTGCTGTCAAATTTCGTTTTGCCTCATGAATCTTGATCATATAATGTTTTAAAATATCTATAGGACTTGATTGAAGAGAAAAGAAATAATATATACATGCCTGGAAATTTGTTTTGACAAAAACAAATCAATACGACGAATACGAGCGGCGTCACGGAGTTGAATCTCTTTTCTTATTCCTGCTGCTATTCTCTCGATTCTATGCTGCTTTTTTTCTGGTGTTTTTCGAAGATAAGAGCATAGGTTTGCTAGACAATGAAAAGGAGTATTATAGGAGGTGTTAAATGAGTCATAACATGCATTTAGTTGAGAGTTACAAGTGAGAATTTGATTGGTTTTGAATTTCTTCTCCTTCCTCTTGTTGCTGTTGTCTTGTTCTTATTTTTTGCTAGCATGATGGATTAAAGAAGAATTAAGGTGTATTTTGTATTTGAATTTACTTATAATTAGTGCATTAAAATTGGGAGATGAACACACCATAGAATACAGTTAAAATTGACTTGAATGGGGAGTTACTAGTCACTTTAGAAATGGTTTAAGGTTTTGACCGAATTTGCTACTCATTTTTGAATGGTATTTTATGGTTTAACTCAAAGGGTCCAATGAATCTCGGACTGAGCTTTCCCTTCTTCCCGAACCGCATGACACCTTTCATCGGTGCTATCTTCACAAAAACATGATCACCAACAGCAAACTCCAGATCCCTCCTCCTCTGATCCGCATAACTCTTCTGTCTACTCTGAGCGGTCCTCATTCTATCACGGATCTTGACTACTACATCAGCAGCCTGCTGCACAATCGCCGAACCCAATTCTGCTCTCTCCCCTACTTCATCCCAATGAATAGGCGATCTGCACTTACGACCGTACAGTGCTTCGTATGGAGCCATCCCTACAGACGACTGAAAACTGTTGTTATAGGTAAACTCCACCAACGGTAACTTTGATTCCCAACTCCCGGAGAAATCAAGAACACATGCACGGAGAATATCCTCCAAAATCTGGATAACTCTCTCGGACTGACCATTTGTCTGTGGGTGAAAACCCGTGCTAAACAACAACTTCGTACCCATAGCTGAATGCAGACTTTTCCAAAACGATGAAGTGAATCTAGGATCTCGGTCAGACACTATAGAAACGGGAATGCCATGAAGTCTAACGATCTCCCGGATATATAACTCTGCGTACTAGATCATGGAGAAAGTCGTCTTAATAGGCAAGAAATGAGCTGATTTCGTAAGACGATCAACAATCACCCATATAGCATTCGACCCTCTGACTGACTTCGGCAGACCGACAACGAAGTCCATGGTGACATTCTCCCACTTCCACTCGAGAATAGGAAGAGGCTTGAACAAACCTGCTGGTCTCTGATGTTCCGCTTTCACTAGTTGACATGTCAGACACTCGGACACAAAACGTCTGATATCCCTCTTCATTCATGGCCACCAATATAATAACTGCAGATCTTTGTACATCTTCGTACTCCCCGGATGAATAGAGTATGACGACATATGGGCCTCAGATAAAATGTCCTTTCGAATCGAATCGCTGCTAGGAACCCATATTCTGTCTCGATATCTCACAATATACCGTCTCTAACTGTGTACAAGATACTGCCCTTGGCTTCATCTCTCTGTCTCCACTTTGCCAATTGCTCGTCTGTTAACTGTCCACTGCGAATGCGGTCTAGAAGAGAAGACTGAATCGTCAAAGTAGCTAGACGAGGAACTCTACCTCGAGGGTACGTCTCTAGATCAAACCTCTGCATCTCAAATTGAAGAGGTCTCGAAACCGCCAAATGAGCCATCCCTGCGACTTTCCTGCTCAACGCATCCGCAACTACATTAGCTTTATCAGGATGATAGCTAATGTCACAGTCGTAGTCCTTCACTAGCTCCAACCAACGCCTCTGCCGCATATTCAACTCTTTCTGTGTAAAGAAGTATTTGAGACTTTTGTGGTCGGTAAAGATCTGGCACTTCTCCCCGTACAAATAATGCCTCCAAATCTTCAATGCAAATACTACGGCTGCCAACTCTAGATCATGGGTAGGATAATTCTTCTCATTAATCTTCAACTGACGAGAAGCATATGCTATCACCTTCCCATGCTGCATCAATACTGCGCCTAATATGAGTTTTGAAGCATCGGTATACAGAACAAAATCTCCGGGTCCTGAAGGCATGGCCAATACTGGCGTTGAAATAAGAGCTTGCTTCAATGTATCGAAGCTCTTCTGACATTCCTCGCTCCACACATACTTAACATTCTTCTTCGTCAATGATGTGAGTGGAACTGCAATGGAGGAGAATCCCCGAATAAACTTCCGATAGTATCCTGCTAGCCCAAGGAAACTACGGATCTCTGATGCATTTTGCGGCACAACCCAATCTCTGACTGCTGCAACTTTCGCCGGGTCTACCTCAATACCGCTGCTAGAAACGACGTGGCCTAAGAACGCCACCTTCTCTAACCAGAACTCGCACTTGCTGAACTTTGCGAATAACTTGTGCTTTTGTAGGGTCTGCAATACTGTGGTCAGATGTCTGCTGTGATCCTCTTGATTCTTTGAGTAGACGAGAATGTCGTCTATGAATACTATCACAAACTGATCAAGATACGGCTGAAATATGCGATTCATGAGATCCATGAAGATCGCTGGCGCATTCGTCAAACCGAACGGCATCACAAGGAACTCGAAGTGTCCATAACGAGTCCTGAAAGCAGTCTTGAGAACATCGGCGTCTTTCACCCGTAACTGATGATACCCAGAACGCAGATCAATCTCAGAGAATACGGAAGCTCCCTGCAACTGATCAAATAAATCTTCAATCCTCGGGAGTGGGTATTTGTTCTTCACTGTAACTCTGTTCAACTCTCGGTAATCAATGCAGAGCCTCATCGAACCATCTCTGTCGGTGCTAATCCGTATGGTGCTTTGGAGATCGGCGTAGTACCGGGCATAAGCTCAATAGAAAATTCCACCTCTCTCACAGGTGGTAAGCCAGAGACGTCGTCAGGAAAAACGTCTAGAAAATCTCGGACAATAGGAACATCGGATGCTGGCTGTTTGGGCGTCTCGGGAACAGATACAAGAGTAGCTAAAAATACTCGGCACCCTCTATGAATGAGATTCCTATCCTGGACACAAGATATCATACGCGGTAAATTAAAATACCCGTCTGGCTCGAATAAGAATTGTTCCATCCCAGGCGGTCGGATGAGAACAAATCTTTGCTGGAAGTCAATCAAAACTCGGTTCCTCAGTAGCCAGTCCATCCCTAGAATGATATCAAATTCTGGCATCGGCAGAACGATAAGATCCGCATACACAAGATTACCATGAAGTTCAAGGTCTATATCTCGGATCACATTAGTAGCTGTCATCTCCTCTCCAGAAGGCAATGCTATGGAATACGCTATGTCTAGCCCAATTGATTTGATCTTGAGAGAATTTGCAAAGGTTTCTGAAATGAACGAATGAGTAGCCCCTGAATCTATCAAGGCTCTCGTAGCTGAACCGGCTATAAAGATTCTCCCTGAAAGATTGGAATATTATGCTAAGCCCAATAGTTTTACAAGAACTATGCTTATAGACATGCAAAGGTCAAAGTTCTTCTAACCTAAATTCTCGTAGCTAACACTGATTAGAACATGCAATCCTATCATAAATTCTAAGTTCGAAATCTTAACCCAAAACATTAAACTTCAAATACAACTTAAGGATTTAGGATACCTGTCATGAGCATCGTCTCCGGATTAGTCTCCGCAGCATGTAGAGCAAAAACTCTGCCTTGGGTAGGCAGATTCTTCTGAGGGAAATTATTCAATATGTGGTCGGTACTACCACATTTGTAACACTTTCCCGAACCATACATACAAGTCCCAGCATGACGACGTGAGCTCTTGGCACAGACTGGGTACTCCACTGTCCTCGGGACTGCTCTTCCCTGCTGTTGCTGCTGCGGCCCTCTATTCCTGGGTGGACCGTGGAACTGTCTCTTATTCTGGTGCTGCGGCTGAGGGGGACGGTATGGTGCCTGAAATGGTCGTTTACCCTGGCGATCGCGCTCAATATCCTGCTGGTCCTGCTCTGCAGCTAGAGCTCTGGAAACAGCAACGTCATAGGTAGTAGGGCCAGCCACCCTAACATCACGGCGTAAGATCGGCCGCAGGCCATTCAGAAAATGCCTCAATTTAGCTCCAGCATCATTAGCAATTAGGGGTACAAAATGACATCCCCTCTCGAACTTACGGATGAACTCCGTAACAGTCAAGTCTCCCTGCCTCAGGGTCATGAACTCCGTGGTCAATCTCGAACGCACCTCCTCAGTAAAATATTTAGAATAGAATACCTATGTGAAGCGCGCCCAGCTCAAAGTAGTCAAATCCAAAGCCACAGATGCTCCTTCCCACCACAGGCGAGCGTCTCCTCCCTACAGATAAGTCGCACAACGAACCCTGTCTCCATCTTCGAGCCCCATGAACTCAAAAATAGCCTCAAGGGACTTAATCCATCCCTCAGCAGCCATATGATCGGACGTCCCTAAGAACTCCTTTGGTCGCATCTTCATGAACCGCTCATAGATAGCCTCCGGTCCCGTCTGTCTGGCTCCCACTGCATTGTTCCCCGCGAACTGTGCGAAGAACTGAGTCATCCCAGCTAGCATCTGGGCATTCATGTCTGGTGGAGGGGGTAGTGGTAAATCTCTCTCCTCGTTCTCCCCTTGTCTCTGATTCTCACCGTCCTCATGACGGCGCTCATCATCACCTCTCGGGCGTCCAACACGGCGTCTTGGAGGCATGTTGTTCCATCATTATAACCCATACGTAACCAACATGCATAATTCCACTATTTTCTTTAAATTTAAGTAAATATTGCATAATCATAATCTTGACATAAAATATTTCATGCAATCATGATGTAAAAATATTTCATGCTTTAAACGAAATGCGTAATCGTAAAACTTACAGACCAAAGACGTGACTTCATGAGCTTCTCGAGAGCAGTAGTAGTACAATCCTTTACAAGAACATAGGCTCTGATACCAACTGTAAAGGCCCGTATTTCGTATTCATAATTCCGCAAAATTATGAATACGAAATACGGGCCTTTACAAATTACATTATTAGGCCTACACTCAACCCTAAACCTAATTGTTTTAAACCCACTTGGCCGCCTCCATTCATCATTCCAGCAGCTTTTTTCTTCAAAAATTCCAGCAGCTCGCCCTCTAGAATTCTCTCAAGTTTTTCAAAGAAAATCATTCTCTGTCTCTCCGGTGCAACTTCTACGCATATGTCTCAAAGGTTTCGAGAATAATAACTCCCAAAATCTCATTTTTCTCATCATTCACATCATTATATGCTGATTTGTGTGTTTATCAATGAGAAATTCTTTGATCCAGTATGTGGTATCATTTTTGCATAGTTTTGATATGAAATATGCCTACACTTTTTATGTAAATAATGTTTTCATTGTGCTTGTGAAAGGGGCTGATAAGGATAGGTGTTAAAGGGTTGTACACGTTGAGGGCTAAAGCGTCAAGGGGATGGAGTCGAGAATCGGTTGAACCTTGGTGAGAGCCGATCGAGTCTAGGGTCTATTGTTGGTGCTGGGCTAGTTCGGGCATTGGGAAGGGACCGCTCTAGGGGAGTCAAACCAAGCCATGGTACAGTCCCTAAGGTGTTGAGACGTGGTCTAGGAGGGCTCAACTGCAGCTGGTCATGATCTAGTAGTCGGTCGAAGCGCAAGAATCGAAAAAGGTCGAGTTTGGACTTGTTTTCGGGCAGTTCACGTACGGCCGGATGCGTGGGCAGTATGCATGGGTAGGGCTGGTCTAGGAGGGAGTCCAGGGCTTGATCTTGGTCCTAGGTAACATTGGTACAAGGCTGGTTCAAGTTGGTTAGGTCTAGGATCAAGAGTTGGAGGGTTTAGGGCATTAGGGTTCGTAGGTTGTAACGTGCAGAAAATTACAGCAGGTAGCAGTGAGATTTAAGGGGTTAAATGGATGGAATTGTGTTGTTTAGGGGCTGGTAGGGTGTGAATAAGTTATGGTTAAAATTTGGGAAAGTTTGATTAAGTTTCGTGTTGATTCGAGTTAAAACCAGGAATCCGATCCAAGTTTTAAAACGAATCGTATAATTTATGAAACAGGCTCGAGTTTAGGTCTAGGAAATGATTATAAATGTTTTTTGAGGTGTTTTAAGGAGTTTGGTTGGATTTGGGTCGAAATTTTAAGGTTCAGGGGTAAAATGGCCAATTAGGGTTTCCAAGGGAAAAATGGTCATTTCGCACCCGACTTGAGATAACACTCCTAGCAACACCCTGATCACAAATTGACATGTTTTAAATGTACATGTGATCACGAACATGAATTTTTATGGAAATATGAAAAATACGTTGCATGCTTGATTTTAAGGAAAAAATTACGTATATGCATGATTTTTATAAGTGATGAACATGATGATATGTTTTGAAGGATGGGAGTTGGTTGTGACTAATACGAACACAAATATGAACATGAACATGTAGGTCCTAGGCTCAGTGGATGGGTAATATTGTCGTTGATGTCCCTGTAACCGGGTACATTGATTATACGTAGATGGATCCATCGACTAGAGCTGATACGAAAGTCACAACTAATGATCTGAATTCAAATAAAAAAATGAACACATATATGTTGATATGATGAGATGTGTTATGGATAAGTTATGCTTTGACATGCTATGTTTAAGTTCATGCTTTTAAGATCATGAAATGTATGTTAATTACGATACTCTTCACTGTTGCATGTTATATATATGTACTTGTTTTATCGATTCTGGTGTGTTGAGTTTTTAGACTCATTAGGCGTGAATGGTGCATGTGAGCATGATGATGTGGAGACTGGAGGCGCTGAAGACTGAGTAGGCGAAGCTGGGTGTGTACATGTTGACCCGAGGACCTTGAATTTCCCGCACTTTATGTTTTTGAGTCAGGGTTGATACATTATGTTTTCATGTTTCACATCGTTTTACATGTTGAGGTTTTGGCAAGAGTTCGAATATTTCCTTGAAGTTATTTTAAAACAGTAGTCTAGGAATTTGATGCTATTTATATTTTTATTTAATTGCAGAATTTTTATTCAGTATTTGAAATATTCTTTTTAAATGCGTGTGTTTCAGTAATTTTCGAAAATAGCTTGCAAAAAAAAAAACTAGCAGTAGACGTTTCAAAGTTTGTGTTCACTACAATCAAATTATACATTGGAGAAGTATATGGGCCAGAAGTATTTTGGAAATGATAAATGAATATCCAAAACTCTAACATCATTTAAAGGAAGCAAGATAGTCCAAACCCTGTACAAATATAGCACGCTATATTAGGTCATATTTCGCAAAAAATAATGAAAAAGATAGTGGGAGATGGCATGTTTGACTTGTCTGAAATAAAAACTCTACCAACTTGTGAGTCATGTCTTAAAGGAAAGATGACTAAAACCCCATTCAAGGGGAATGTATAACATCCACAAGGTATATTGAATTTGATTTTACTAACGTGTGTGAGACACTTAATATTAGTACTAAGTATGGTCATTCTTGGTTCATTACTTTTAATAATGACTATTCTAGTTATGGGTGTACATATTTGATGAAATATAAATATGAATCCTTTGAATGGTTCAAAAATTAAAAGATGAACTAGAAGTAAAAAATAGGAAAGATTAGTAAGTTGCTTCGATCTGATCGAAGTGGAGAATACATGAGTAATAAGTTTCAAGACTATCCAAAAGAGAATGAGATTTTCTCACAGTTGACTCCTCCAGCGGCACCACGGTTGAATGGTGTATCTGAATGTCATAATGGAATAATGATGTGCATGGATAAATTTATATTGGGATTCATTAAACTTCCACCATCGTTTTGGGTCTATGCGCTAGAAACGACGACAATTCTGTTAAATAAAGTCCATGCAAAGGCAGTGAATAAATATCATATGAGATATGAATGAGAAAATCTCCCAAGTATTATTAATTAAGAATATAATGATGTCCTGATTATGCGAAGCAGACAATGAGAGATAAATTGGATAGTAGATCTATTTTGTGCTATTTAGTAGGATATCCAATAAATTTTCTTGAATACTATTTATATTATCTCAAGAAAAAAAAATTTGTTTCAAAATTCTTGGAGAAGGAGTTTTTATTGGAGAATAATACGGGATGATAGAACTCGAAGAGATTCGAGAGATACCCACATTTGAGATAAGAAAACCCAAAACCAAAGAGCCAATAGTAAAACTACATGTGCCTAAGAGATCTTAAAGGATCTAAAGACCACCTAAGAGGTATGGTCTGCTTCTTGAAGAACGCCAAAATGAGCCTATCCATAGATGTGATCCAAGTACATTCAAGGAATCAACTTCAAATGTTGATTCATCTCGACAGCATGAAACCATAGAGTCTAAGATGGACTCCATACATACTTCCCAAGTGTGGACATTAGTGGATCCTCTTGAGGGAATTATTCTCATATAATGCAAATGAATCTACAAAAAAAAAATGTGGAGCGCATTGGAAGTGGTGTACTTCAAGACTAGACTAGTGGAAAAGGCTATACTCAAAGCCAAGAAATTGACAATGAGGAAAACTTTTTGTCCGTTGCGATGTTCAAATCCATTAATATTCTGCTAGCCATAACAGCATAATATGACTATAAAATATTGCAAATGAGTGTGAAGACAACGTTCCTTAAATGGATATATTCAAGAAGATATTTACATACACCTGAAGGATTCACATGAGTAGAAAGCGATAATAAGGTATGCTAGCTTTAAAGATCGATTTATAGTCTCAAAAAAGCATACAAAATTTGGAGCCTTTTATTTGATAATATATTAAAATATTTTGGTTTTATTAAAAATCCCGAGGAACCATGTGTGTACAAGAGAGTTAGTGGGAGTGCGGTGACATTCTTAATAATTTATGTCGTTGATATCCTCCTCATTGGGAATGATGTAAGATTATTTAAATTAGATAAATTATGGCTAGCAAATAAATTCTATGTAACATATATGGATGAAACACATTATGTGTTATGAATAGAAATCTATAGAGGTAGATCAAAAAGATTTTTCGGCTCACCGAAACCACTTACATCGATACCATATTGAAGAGGTTTTTTGGGTATGGGTCTAGGAGAAAACATCTACCAATGTGTCACGGTATTGTTCTATCCAAGTCGATGTGCCCCAAGACCAACGAAGACATAGAGATGATGACATGTGTTTCCCATGCGTCTGCTATTGGTAGCATAATATATGATATGATATATACAAAACCTAACATAGTGTATGATCTGAGTGTCACGAGCCGATATAAAGCCAACTCTGATCCAACGCATTGAAAATCTGTGATACATATTCTTAATTACCTGAGAAGGCTAAGAATATTTTCATGGTTAATAGGGATGGGAAATTGAGACTGGAATGCTACACTGATTCTAGACTCCAATATGATGTGGATGATTTGAAGTCGACTTCTGGATTTGAATGCACGCTAAATGGTGGTGTTTTCCCATGGAAGAGTTCAAATCAAGACTCGAAAATGGATTCCAAAAATGAGGAAGAATATGTTGCAGCATCAGCTGCCAAATGAGGTTGTTTGGATGAAAAATTTCGTCCAATATTTGGACGTAATTCTCATTGGAGTTAATCTTATCGCGGCGTACTGCAGCAACACTAGTATTGACTTCATTTGGTTATGTACATGTGACGTAGATTTCATGATGGCCTAAGGCTGGGCTAATTTCATCTGTGGTGACGGCAATATAGCCAATCCAATTGGATTCCCGGTCCTAAGAATCGTGAGACAAATAATGCATAAAAAGCAGCCTAAGGCAAAGCTTTTTGGATGAGAAATTGTGTTACGTCAATAGTTGGGCGTAATTCCTCAAGTAAAGGAAGACCATACATAACCAAAGAAGGTAATTTTATTAATGAAAAGTACAAAGCAAGGCCCATAAGCCAGAAGAGCAAAAAGAAAGAAAATTTTACAGCCGTATTCTACATGGTTCATGCTCTCGAACCCAGCATCCTCTTTCTTTTTTCCCCCTCGCCCTCCATCAGAAAAGAATCGATGGCTCGACCATAGTCAGGAAGCACTCCCTATCCTCTTGAAGAAGCCCAATTCTTCAAATTTCTCTTGGAACTTTTCGAGGACGGTACAGAAGAGGAGTAAGCTTTTTCTTCAACCGCCACCTTGAATTCCGCAGATTGAGGAAAGGAGGTCTGCCATTCCTCCTCGGATCATGTTGGGCCCTATGTTTGTTGAGCTCTTCAACCAAGGACTGGACTCGTGCCTTCTAGGTCGAAAGCTCAGTCCTAAGTGAATCTGTCGTGGCAATATCATCCTCAGCATCTGCATGAGCCTTCTTCATTCTCGATCGGGCCAAGTTGTTCTCAGGTCAATCGTCACTTCTTTGTGCAAGAGCCGGGATTGCTCTAGTTCACCTTGGACTTGTTGGTGAATCTCACTGGCAACCTGAGCTCGGTTTCCCTCTTTCTTGTCCATGGAAACAACCTCTTCATAGGCAGCTATCAACATCTGCGTAAACTAAAGATGAGAAAATCTAGCATTATTCATGGTAAAAGAAATAATTAAGGTGAGAAACTTAGTAAGAGAGCCCGAGAAATGCCCTAGAATAGTTTTTGGTCGGGACCCGGGCCCCGGAGATGAGCCTCATAGACAGCAGAGATCAAACTCTTTATAATTCTAACCTCGGCTAAAGAAATCCCATATAGAAAAAGGTTTCCTCCGTTTCCCAGTGGGCGGGCTGGTGCTGCTCTGCAGAGACTTGTATAGAAGAAGAAAGGATGAACTTAGTTTCCTAGGGAGAGCTCGGAGCCCCCTCCATAGTGTCGTTCAAGAGGACCGCCTCAGGGAAGACCATAGCTTTCTACTTCTGATGGAGGAGAGACGTGTGGTCTTCAGAATTCTCCAGGGAGAGTGCATGCCTAGACGCACTTTCCTCGACCTGAGCCTCTGCAACTAATCTCTCCTCAGTTACCCGAGCCTCAGTAGCTGCTCGGGTTTCATCGCATTTCCTCTTGGCCAATCCCTTATTCACTGCATCAGCTTTTCGAGCTGATTGTTACTTTTCTTCTTATGCTTTTCAGCAGGCCTTCTCTTGGCAAAGGATTTTTGCATCTGGGAATTATTTGCAAAATAAAATTGTTAACCGTCGAATATAAAAAGTTAAGAATAGAAGTAAGGAATAAAATAGGTATCGGGTTGAGCACCCGAGGTGAAGAATTCATCAATAACCCTGTCTATAGGGTTCTCAACCTGGGTACCCAACCCGTATGCCATGAGATTCTCCTCTATGATCAGGATTGAAGTACAAAACTTATATCCTTCAACAAGATCTGGATCCGGGTATAATGTTCTTCATATTTTTATGCCCGAGGGATTTTGGGCTGGGTAGGAAGGTGGGAAAGAAATCCTATTGGACATTTAGGAGGGTAAAGGAGATCAATAAAGAAGAACTGTCCTTTTCATCCTTTCAGTGAAGAAGGAATATTATCAAGGAAAATTTTATTAATCTGGGCAGTAAGAGAGAATACACTCTTATTAAACCGAAAAAGAAAATAATAATGAAGAATGGGGGATGAGGGGTGGTCAGGAGATTGTGCATTTTGAAAAGCATGAATGCGAAGCTAGTATGCAAAAGGAGTTGGGTGAGTTGGTTTATAAAAACCCCGAGGAAGCTGGACACCTCGGTATAGAAACTGGTGGATGAGGAACCAGAGGCCACTACGAACCTGATCCCGGAAAAAATGTAAAAACCCTCCGGGGTTGATAATCCCTTTCTGAAGGACCAGGAATGAGAATGGAGTAAGTGGAGAGGATATAACTGAGGACTCTGAGGTCCTCATCAGCCCTCTAGCAAAGGGTGCTCTCCATGATAGCAAAACATGGAGCACTTGGGGCCTTGAGTTCTGTTTTAGCAGAGCCCTACACTTTGCCCTTGCTTTTATTAAGGGCTCGGGAAGGCCCGACAGCCTAGCAAGTGATTTTTTGTTTTTCGAGTTTTTTGGAATGAAGGGCATGAGTGGGTTTTCTAGCGAGAAGAACATTGGAAGTACATCAAAGTTGTGGATGGAGCGAAAGCATGGAAGTTCCAAAGGTGAGAAAATGGAGAAATGGTGAGAGAGAGTCTTTAAATATAAGCAGGGGGCATACAATCCTAATCATTGATCTTAAAGTAAATGGACGAATGAGATATACCTCGGAAGTTGTGCAGGGTAGTCAAAAAGACGGGCCCGGAATGCAAAGCGACACCATCCTTCAGACTACTAGGGCTCGCGTCATGCTGACATCAGACCTAGACCGCTCAAATTCAAAATATCAACCGATTTACTACCCGAATCCAATTTGATAACCCGGGCCAGCAAGTAAGACTATAGCCCGACTATTTAAGGAGGGATTGGTGATATCCCGAGAAGTACCCGGGTCATACTCTAACTCAAGCAGTGATAAGAATCAACTCGGGTACCATCCCTGGAACTACAAAAACCAGAGAGGATAATCAGGCCATCATACGCTCGAATGAGTCCGGACTCTCCACCTAGCCTGGACAGTGTAATAAGACTTAAAGAGATCAGTGGTCCTGTTCACAGCTTCGCGTAACGATCATTGCTCGAGCACTCCGGGACAAATGTCAATCCTAGGCCCACAACTTGTATCTTTATAAATACCTAGGTTTCATTAATTGTGAAGCATTCAATTCAATTACTATTTTCCATAAATACTCAATATGCATTATCTATTGCGAGAAATACTTGACTGACTTAAGCATCGGAGTGACTACTATTAGAGTAGATGCCCTGCAAGCCAATTGTTGGCTAGAGATTTTATTGACTCAGTTGTAATAAACAATCTTTATTTTAAAATAATTCATTATTTCATGGTTTATTGTTTCTTTATCTGTATACCCATGTGACAAACATAGATAAATACCATGATCATACTTTAAAAAAATGAATCGCAATTCGATGTTGAAACTCATTTGTAAACACTGTATAATCTAAATTCGTTCCTAGTCGATTCAGCCGCCTTAAACATGGATAAAGGTCGCTTGAGCTTGAGACCAGCATCTGTGATGTTGTGTACTGCATTTCTTGGTAAGGGCATAGAGATGTCCAAACATGCAGATGGGTAGTCATATGATGATTATACCGAACAACCCTCCCTCGGACTTTCCAAGTGGTTATCATTCATCGAGAGGATAAGTCTGTGGTTATGATTGTACACCATTAGTCCTTACGACCCGGGACAACACTGATGCTCTATATGCAAGGGTTGTGCTTTGACTCGTTTACCGGCTCCAGGAGAGTCATCAGGTGGCGAGGTTGGGTACAGTTGCGACACATATAGGAGCCAGTGCATTGTAGTTGGGGAGTCACCGCTCACCTGCGGGTATGGATATCCTATGTGATCTGATGAAATTATAGTGCGTGGAATCTCTGGCCAGAATATGAGATGTACGTTAAAGAAGGAGTTCTCCAACCGTACATATGCGATGCCACTTTTTGTAGTTATCACATAGTCATCGAATTAATATGCAACCCTCGATGAACCAATGGTTACAGATTCGATCGGGATATATGAGATGAAGGGACCGTACTGTACGCTAATCGTAATCGACTGGTTCTTGCAAGCACTGTCAGTGATACCTACGGGATCATGGGGCGATTCTACTAGACGGTCTTACCATGATCCGATGGGTGCAATCAGTAATGAGTTCTGACATTATTGATCAAGGTGTTGATGAAAAGAATGGGGCTAACTAGGGTAAGCCCGAATAAGAATAAATGTTATTCTGAATCACAAAGAGTTGTAAACCCACGGCTAGCTGTATCCCTGAACCATTGAGGGTCACACAAGTACTGGATTATTTTGTCCCCATTGAGATAATAAATTCAAGGAGTTGAATTTATATAAAACGTTGATAGAGAAAATTCAAGGTGTTGAATTTATATTATGATATAGGAAATTCAAGGAGTTGAATTTATGATAATTAAATTTTGAGAAAATAAATTCAAGGATTTTAATTTATGAAATTTGGAGAAAATTAATTCAAGGAGTTGAATTTATAAAATTTGTGGATTTAATTTATTATACTCAAAAGTTGAGTCTATTAAATATTAAATTTTAGAGGTGATAAATTCAAGGAGTTGAATTTATAATTAAATATTAAATTCAAATGTTGAATTTATAAGGGATTTAAATTAAATGTAATGGGTATATGAATAATGGACTTGTAGGAGTACAAGACCAACAAACAAATTATTAAGGTTCTTAATTGGACTTTAAAAGATTATTTAATTAATTCAACTAGTTGGACTAGAATAATTAATTGATTAAGCTCATTAATTTAATTAATGGCCCTAAGCTTATACATATGTGTATTAGGCTTAGGGTGAAAAGGAATTCATTTATAATTTTTGAAAAACCCTAGCCCTCCACTCTCATTGTGTTTTTCGAAATTCCTCCAATTTTTCCTCTCAAAATTTGCCTCCATCAAAGAGAATTTGATTTATGTCGTCTCTCGATTTTAATCTCCAACGATAAATCCTTCTATACTTTCTAGTGTAAGTTAGAAGAGGAACAATTAATCCAGTCATAGACCGGGTTAGGAGTTTGAAGAAAGAAGATTTGAAGAACGTATGTGAGATTTACAACAAGAGCTACATTCGCTTATACCGGCGTAGTTGGAGCCAAGTGAAAGTTATTCACAAAGGTAAAAGTTTTAAACATCCAATGTATGTTTAATTTATTAAAAACATACGAATGCTCAAACAATATCTTGAATGTCAAGATCTAAAATTTTTTTTAAAACTTCCGATGCGTTTTGGGGACGAGAAAACCGAGATCCAACAATGGTATCAGAGTCAAGGTTTTTCTAAATCGTATGGTTTTGATATTGAATAATTTATTTCTAACCACACAAGAAAATTTTTCAGAAAATTGATGCACCATGAAAATTTTATTTTTCCAGAAATAAAAAAAGGGGCTGCCCGGAACTGTTCCGGGCAGTGCACTGCGCGCACAGTGCCGCGCGCGCAGAATGCTCGCAACAGGCGCGCAGCGGGCGCGAACGCTGTGCGAAGCGTCCGCACAGTGCGCGGTGGCATACGGAACATCCGCACGCTGCGCGCACTACGTGCCTCCGCGCAGCGTGCGATGCGCGCGCACAGCGTGCGGAACATCCGCACGCTGCGCGCACATGTTGGCCGCAACCTGCCCGATACGATCGGGCAACGAGCAAGCATCGCGGGTGGCTACCCGGGAGTGTCTCGGGAACCGTTCTGGATAATGGGCTTGAATTGTTTGGGCCTAGGGTGTGATTTTCTGATTTTTCAAATTTTTGGGCAAAATTGATATTTTTGAAAATTGGTTCAATTTTTTTTTAGAAAATTAATAATTTTCTTCTAAAATAAATAATTAGAATATGATTTTAATTATTTATGGTAAAATGAGTTTTACAATAAATCAATTATTATTGATTTAATTGAAAATTAAATAAAAGAGTTTATTTAATTTATTAAATTCTTTAATAATTGTGGTGGTTAGTGATAAAATTATTAGATATATGATTTATCAATTAATTAAATAGTTTAATTAAATTGATGTTAATATTTGATATTAAATGCATGAAGGATGATCGAGAGCCTTGACCAATGTGTTAGGTGTATGTTAGGATATTTTACTATTTTATTCATTTTTTAATATTTGATATTATTAAAGTGGGTCTGATTTATGGTCCGTTCCCACCCCATGAGATGTATCCCTTATGTGCCATGGCTATTTAAATGTAATTATTAGAAATAGTGGGAGATCAAGACTGGAAGATGGTGGGCCCGATGAACGAGATGAAGACATGTAAAATATTCTAAGCTCTTGTAATAGTTGCATTTGCATCCCTGCAGTCACCTAGGTTTTGGACCTGGATCCATGTATGGCTCACATGGATCTAATAGTGTTGGCAATCGATCATCCTTATATATTGTTGAATGTCATATTATGATATATGCGATATATAGTAGTATGCATTTATGTATATTATTAAATAATATGGTTGCATGAATCCGACAAACATATAAACTCGTGGCACGCGATTTTCAAAATTAAAATGATGAGACAATTTTAAAATTAAAATCTCTCATTTTGATTAAGATTCAAATTTTATATCAAACCGAAAAATTAAAAATTAAAAGAGTTTAATTTTTCCTTGCCTTCCATCAACCATGGTTGCATGTTGATCGCTACCCGCGGACAATGTCTGGCTCATATTATTGGGGAGGCCTGGACGCCGGAAAGCTGTGACTTCCACCGGACATATGATGTGAATTGAGTGGAACTCCCATGACTTCGACTCATATTATTGGGGGAACTCATGGCGACCGTCTACTACAGTTCAATATTGATGGGTCGGTTTGACACGCGAAAATAAACGACGTCATATTATTGGGTCCTTATTAAACATGAGACAAAACACGCGGTGGTTGCATAGGGATGCAGTTGGATTCTACCTTTTAGAAATTATAATTGGCTGATATTATTCAGGATTATAATTGGCTAATTGGACTCTACGTGCCCACTAAGGAAATATGATTTCCCTTTTTCATCAGAGGGTGGTGAAAATGTCAAAATAGTGGGAGGGAGATTTATAAAATAAAATCCATATTTTATATCTTAAAATTATTTTAAAATAATCAGCAACCATTATTCTGTTTCCATATCAGTATATTTTCGATTTCGTCACGTAATCCATTTTTGTTATTGACAAGCTAACCGAATCTAATTTTCAAGACTGGTTGGGAAAAATTGTTCTAAATTCGGAGAAAATGATATACACACTAATGTCAGTCCTGCTGAACTGACAAAGCATGCAAGATGGCAGGATCATAGTATGCAAGCTAAAGTGTGATGTGTTCGCTTCTATGTCAAATGAACTGTAGAGACAGTTTGAGAAAATTTTGAATGCTGCTGACATTCGAATGCACGTGCAAGAGTTGCATGGTGCATGAAACTCATACGATGATGCACACTACTTTCAAGGAGCTCATGACTACACACATGCAAGATGGGGCTCTAGCCCATTAGCATGGTGTACATATGACTATGCTTATTGAGAATGTGGTGGGCCTGGAATATGTGATTCCTAACGAGTTAATTGATAATATCAATTTTTTGTCTTTCTCTTTCTCATTTGTCGGGGTTATGGTGAACTTCAAGTTGAATAAGATATATGTTAGCCTTGAAGAGCTAGTCAATACGCTTATGACTTATGAGATCACCATCAAATAAGAAATTGTTGTTTTTATAATGGGCATCTCGTCAGACGAAAAATGGCCCACAAGGTAAGGGAAAGAAATGTTCTGCCTCTCACAAGAAAAACAATCCCAATAAGAGGCAAACTCTGAAAGACACTTAAAAGGCCTACAAAGCCCGATAAATTAGAACATATTTATTTCACTGCAAGAAGTCCGAATATAAGAAATTATATGTGCCAGAAATGTTCAGGAAATGATAAGTGAATGTCCAAGTAAACATGATTTCAACAACAAACAAAAGAAAGTTAGATGATCCAATTCCCACACAAATATGGCACACTAGACTATGTCACATTTCCCAAAGAAGGATGCACAAACTAGTGGGAGAAGGCATGTTTGACTTGTCAGACATAAATTCTCTACCTACTTGTAAATCCTGTCTAAAAGGAAAAATGACAAAGACTTCATTCAATGGAAACGTGGAACGTGCGCATGGTTTATTGGATTTGATCCACACAGACATTTGTGGCCCGCTAAGTGTTAGCACAGAATATGGGCAATCCTACTTCATTACCTTTACTGATGACCATTCGAGGTATGGGTATGTTTATGAAACACAAATCTGAAGCATTTGAAAGGTTCAAAGAATTCAGATCTGAAGTAGGAAAACAGCTAGAAAAAAGTATTAAGAAACTTTGATCTGATCGAGATGGAGAATACTTGAGTGCTGAATTTTTGGGTTATCTAAAAGAGAATGAGATTCTCTCACAGTAGAATCCACAAGCAACACCACAATTTAATGGTGTTTCTGAACGTCGAAATCGAACCTTGATGGACATGGTTCGATCCATGATGGGATTCACTGAATTGCCTACATCGTTTTGGGGCTTTGCGCTTGAAACTGCGGCAATGTTGTTGAATAATATCCATACTAAAGCAGTTGATAAAACACCATATGAGATATGGATGGGAAAAACTCCCAAATATTCTTACATGAGAATATGGGGATGTTCTGCTTACGTGAAGCAGACAGTGGGAGACAAATTGGATAGTAGATCCATTTTGTGCTACTTTGTAGAATATCCAAATAATTCTGTTAGATATTACTTCTATCACCCTAATGAAACAAAAGTGTTTATTTCAAGAAATGCCACTTTTTGGAAAGGGAATTTCTATTAGATAGAAAAGGCAAGATGATAGAACTTGAAGAAATTCAAGATACTCCCTCAACTATAGAAGTTGAACCCATTTTCCAAGAACCAGTAGTTGAAGTACAAGCTCATAGAAGGTTTGATAGGGTTATTAGACCACCTGCAAGATATACGCTTTTTCATGAACAAATCCCTGATGAGCATTGTGTTGGATGTGATCCAATGAATTTTAAAGAAGCAATATCTGATACTGATTCATCCAAATGGCTTGAAACCATGCAGTCAAAGATGGACTCTATGTATTCAAATCAAGTCTGGACATTAGTAGATCCACCTGAGGGAATCGTTCCCATCTGGTGCAAATGGATCTACAAAAGAAAGCTTGGGGCAAATGAAAAGGTAGTGACCTACAAAGCAAGGTTGGTTGCAAAAGGTTATACTCAAAGGCAAGGAGTTGACTATGAGGAAACTTTTTCACCAGTTGGTATGTTTAAGTCCATTAGAATATTATTAGCCATAGCAGCATGGTATGACTATGAGATAAGGCAAATGGATGTAAAGACTGCATTCCTCAATGGAGACATCAATGAAGAAATTTATATGTCTCAACCTGAGGGATATACATCAGTAGGAAGTGAGCATAAGGTATGCAAACTTCAGAGATCAATATATGGTCTCAAGCAGGCGTCAAAGAGTTGGAACCTCAGATTTGATAGCACTATCAAAGAGTTTGGTTTTGCTAAATATACTGAGGAACCATGCGTGTACAAGAAAGTCAGTGGGAGTGCAGTGACATTCCTAGTACTTTATGTTGTTGATATCCTGCTCATTGGGGATGATGTAGGATTATTGCAATCAACTAAAGTATGGTTAGCAAGTAAATTCTCCATGAAAGACATGGGTGAAGCATCCTATGTATTGGGAATACAAATCTATAGAGATAGATCAAAAAGGATGTGTGGGCTCACCCAAGCCACCTATATCGATACCATTATAAAGCGATTCTCTATGGAAGAGTCCAAGAGAGGATACTTACCAATGTGTCATGGTGTTACTCTATCTAAAGCTATGTGTCCCAAAACTGATGAAGAGATAGAGATAATGACACGTATTTCATATGCGTCAGCCATTGGTAGTATCATGTATGGTATGATATCGACACGTCCCGATGTTGCTTACGATCTGAATGTTACAAGCAAATATCAGGCGAACCTTGGTCCAATGGATTGGAAGGCCATGAAAGATATTCATAAGTACTTGAGAAGGAATAAGAACTTGCTCATGGTCTATGTGGGTGGAGAATTGAAATTGGAAAGCTACACTGATTCTAGCTTCCAATGTTACGTAGATGATTCGAAATCGACCTCTGGCTTTGTATTCATGCTTAATGGTACGGCTGTCTCTTGGAAAAGTTCCAAGCAAGACACCGTTGCAGATTCCACCACTGAAGTTGAATACATTGTTGCATCTGCTGCAGCAAAAAAGGTAGTTTGGATGAGGAGTTTTGTCCAAGAGTTGGGCGTTATTCCTAATGGAGTTGATCCAGTCCCGTTTTACTGGGACAACATTGGTGCCATTGCACAAGCAAAGGAACCAAGGTCTCATCAGCGATCCAAACATGTATTGAGGAAGTTCCACATCATACGAGAGATTGTGGGAAGAAGAGACATATCAATCGAAAGAGTCCCATCTGCAGATAATGTTGCTGATCCACTTATGAAGCCCTTGCCAGGACCATTGTTTGAGAAGCATCGCGAAGCAATGGGATTAAAGTTTATGGGTAGTTGGCTCTAGGGCAAGTAGGAGATTGTTAGAGTAGATGCCCTGCAAGCCAATTGTTGACTAAGATTTTATTGACTCGGTTATAATAAACAATCTTTATTTTAATATAATTCATTATTTCATGGTTTATTGTTTCTTTATCTGTATACCCATGTGACAAACATAGATAAAGACCTTGATTATACTTTAATACAAATGAATCGTAAATCGATGTTGAAACTCATTTGTAAACACTGTATAATCTAAATTCGTTCCTAGTCGATTCAGCCGCCTTAAACATGGATAAAGGTCGCTTGAGCTTGAGACCAGCATCTGTGATGTTGTGTACTGCATTTCTTGGTAAGGGCATAGAGATGTCCAAACATGCAGATGGGTAGTCATATGATGATTATACCGAACAACCCTCCCTCGGACTTTCCAAGTGGTTATCATTCATCGAGAGGATAAGTCTGTGGTTATGATTGTACACCATTAGTCCTTACGACCCGGGACAACACTGATGCTCTATATGCTAGGGTTGTGCTTTGACTCGTTTACCGGCTCCAGGAGAGTCATCAGGTGGCGAGGTTGGGTACAGTTACGACACATATAGAAGCCAGTGCATTGTAGTCGGGGATTCACCGCTCACCTGCGGGTATGGATATCCTATGTGATCTGATGAAATTATAGTGCGTGGAATCTCTGGCCAGAGTATCAAATGTACATTAGTTAAGGAGTTCTCTAACCGTACATGCGATGCCACTATTTGTAGTTATCACATAGTCATCGAATTAATATGCAACCCTCGATCAACCAATGGTTGCAGATTCGATCGGGATATATGAGATGAAGGGACCGTACTGTACGCTAATAATAATCGACTGGTTCTTGCAGACACTATCAGTGATACCTAGGAGATCATGGGACGATGCTACTAGACGTTCTTACCATGATCCGATGGGTGCAATCAGAAATGAGTTCTGACATTCTTGATCAAGGTGTTGATGAAAAGAATGGGGCTAACTAGGGTAAGTCCGAATAAGAATAAATGTTATTCTGAATCACAAAGAGTTGTAAACCCACGGCTAGCTGTATCCCTGAACCATTGAGGGTCACACAAGTACTGGATTATTTTGTCTCCGTTGAGATAATAAATTCAAAGAGTTGAATTTATATAAAACGTTGAGAGAATAAATTCAACGTGTTGAATTTATATTATGATATAGGAAATTCAATGAGTTGAATTTATGATAATTAAATTTTGAGAAAATAAATTCAAGGAGTTGAATTTATAAAATTTGGAGAGAATAAATTCAAGGAGTTGAATTTATAAAATTTGTGGATTTAATTTATTAAACTCAAAAGTTGAGTTTATTAAATATTAAATTTTGGAGGTGATAAATTCAAGTAGTTGAATTTATAATTTAAATATTAAATTCAAATGCTGAATTTATAAGGGATTTAATTAAATGTAATGGGTATATGAATAATGGACTTGTAGCAGTACAAGACCAACATACAAATTATTAAGGTTCTTCATTGGACTTTAAAAGATTAATTAATTAATTAAACTAGTTGGACTAGAATAATTACTTGATTAAGCCCATTAAGTACTTAATTTAATTAATGGGCCCTAAGCTTATATATATGTGTATTAGGCTTAGGGTGAAAAGGAATTCATTCATAATTTTTGAAAAACCCTAGCCTCCACTCTCATTGTGTTTTTCGAAATTCCTCCAATTTTTCCTCTCAAAATTTCGGCCTCCATCAAAGAGAATTTGATTTATGTCGTCTCTCGATTTTAATCTCCAACGATAAATCCTTCTATACTTTCTAGTGCAAGTTAGAAGAGGAACAAGTAATACAGTCGTGGACCGGATTAGGAGATTGAAGAAAGAAGATTTGAAGAACGTATGTGGGATTTACAACAAGAGCTACGTTCACTTATACCGGCGTAGTTGGAGCCAAGTGAAAGTTGTTCACAAAGGTAAAAGTTTTAAACATTATATGTATGTTTAATTTATTAAAACCATACGAGTGCTCAAACAATATCTTAAATGTCAAGATCTAAAATTTTTTTTAAAACTTCCGCTGTGTTTTGGGCACGAGAAAACCGAGATCCAACAGCTACATTGGACGCTCCTTGTTCTCTTAGTGTGCAGATTATTAAGCATGGGAACTACGAACCCGGTCTCCCTCGTTCTTGAGAAGAATTCACCCGGCACAATAAAATCATCCACTTAGGTCACCCGATTTACCCGACCAACATCAATGGTATTTAGCACCCGTGAAAATCTAAACAAGTACATGATCTCTTTTATGAAATTAAAAATCTTTCAAACAATGTGTGTTTAAAAATCAGGCGTTAAAAAGCCTTAAAAAATCATGGCGCAAATAAGTCTGATCAAGGGTAGGAGATTTTATGTCTTTCGATATTTCCGATTAGTACTAATTGCAATCAGCGCACCTTTCAAAGCTTGATTATATGGTTATTGATTACTCAAATAAAATAGTTAGAATAAAGCACAAGAACAATTTTTTTATTGTTCAACTTAACAAACACCACTTATTGAATAATAAGGAAAAAATTAGCAAAATAGTTCTGCAATTTTTTTTAAAGATCAAGAAAATAGTAAAATTTGGCCATCGTTCTATAAGCTGAATTTGTGTCTCTTCCAAATTTATTTCATCAGAATACTAAGATAACATTAGACACGTTAGCCATATCTAATGACATATCAATATTATCTAATACTATATTAATAATATTAGGTGTCAAATTCGCACTTGGGCAAAATAAATGTGCCTTGCCCACTCCCATGATCATTAATCCAAAACTCTATAGTTATATTTGGTAGCCACGATAAGGGAATGATTATTAAATAATCATCATTTATCTCGTGTTTGGTTCATTTTTTATTTAGTCTGCAAGCCCTTGATTGTGATTGAAAGCCCGCACTATTCATGTTATTTATGTGATTAAATATCACTCGTCAAGTGTGTGATAATTTATAATTTTTGAATAGTGATCATGATAATATTGTATATTGACCATAATATCCTTAAATTGTCTTCTTCAATATAATATGACAATTAAAATTAGTGAAAATTTAATAATTAATATAATATATAAATTTTTATTATATTTTTTTATAAATTAATTTCATATATTTTTATTATTTTCGATCATTTTAAAAAAAATAAATTGTAATGCAAATCTATTTTAAATTAAATTTTATAAATTTTTAATTTCGTTAATTAATTTTTTTATGAAAATAATATTTATTAAATTCTAAATTATTTTGTTTATGAATTTAAATTAATTTTAATAAATGTAAATTATAATTATAAATATTTAATTATCTCTCAAATTATTTTATGAATATTTATAATTATTTTTTTTTAAAAAATTATAATTATTAATAAACTTTATTTAACATTAATATTCAAAATATTATTACTATTTTAAATATTAAAGTAAATGTATATTTACAAATTTATTTCTAATAAATATATTTAAATTAATTTAATAAATGTAAATTATAATTATAAATATTTAATTATCTATCCAATTATTTTAAAAATATATATTTAATTAGCACTTGGGCCATTTTAGTTATTACAATAAAATTTACAAATTAATCCATCATTTTAAAATCATATCAAACATTATGTTATTTATCCCTCTATACTATTAATCAATATCTCTCATTTTTTAATAATTCTAATTACTAATCATTTACTTATCATATCACACATACCAAATGAATGAAGCCGATGGTGTATAGCAATCTCTGAGTGATTAACAATATGTACTATACTCTCGGGTGTACTTAAATTGACAATTTTTTCATGATCGGAAAGTGCAATGGTTAGCATCTATATTATAAAAATATATGTACGAAAATATGGATATATTTTTCATTATTTTTGTTAGAAGTGATAGAATATCTAAAAATTTTAAAATATAAATAAGGATAAAAATAAATTTAAAAATATAGTAAATTAGATTATAATTGTAATTTTAAATAAACTTCATCAAATTAATTAAAATTTAGTTAGTATAGAGATCTCAACATTAATTAAATATATATAAATAAGATATTAAAAATCATAAAAATTTACACACATTATTTTATTAGTAGATTCAAATTAAATGTTTATTATTTTTGGATTACTTCTTTTCCTTTTAGACAAAAATTAGTCGACATTATTCAAATTACTGTGGGAAGAGATGAGACTGGAGCACCCAAAAAAATGTTAAAACAGGGGAAAAATGTAGTCTGTTTGAATTAAACAATTCTATTACAATGATTTCTTATTTGACCTTTCTTCAAAACAAAAAATAGGAGATGGCCTAACATTGAAATAAGTAGCAAAAGCTAAGTAAACACAAGATAATCCTACATAGACTTTAAACAGAAGGAACGAATAAAAGGTGAGATAAGTGAAGATACCGGTAACACCGAGTACTGATGCGCAGTTGGCCATGCATCCGAGTGTCGAAAGTTCATCTTCGGTTCCTTGATTAGGAAATTGACCATTAACTATGAAATCAGTGAGCAGTTGATCTTTGAGTTGAAAGGCATCCATCAACCAGGCAGCAATCTCTGATTCCGAAGAGGGGATTTCCTCCAGAGGGATCCGTCGGAGGTGCATGTGTACCTCGGAAGGGTCCACGCCAAACACATTATCCAAGAAAGTAGGACAATTGTTCTTGTACGCGATAGTAATGTCATAAACTGCAAAAATTTTGTGATAAAATGATGTTATGAAGCAACAAGATTGAAAGAAAATGCATGTTCACGGGTCAACTCGATTTTATGATCTTCTGCGGAGAAATCACACATGTTCCTAGGAAATTAGTGACATCATAACTTCATTTTTGTCATTTTATTGTGCAACTCAAACATTTTAAATCATACATCAACTCAAATTACACATCTTTATTCTAGCAAGGGGCAATTGTTTTGGCTTGATGTTATTATTGGTATAAGAGCCAAGGATACAACTTCATTTCACATGAGTTATAAGTTGGTGCAAATGTTGATAGAGACAATGAAAACATAGCGTTTTTGTTGGAATTTCAGTGGATGTTGTATGATTGCACCAGATGAAATATCAAATTACCAAATTATCTACATCTTGACTAGTTATATAAAAACAGATCAAAGGTTTCAGTATGTTCTTTTATACCACCTCAGGTTAGACCTGCTTATAGACATTCATCAGTAGGTCCGGTCCGGATGAGATGTTGGGATATCAATGGATGTTTGTATCATAGTTGTCAAAGGCGAGGGCGAGAGGCACTACCAGGCGAGGACCCTGCAACTGGGATCCCATGCGAAGCGATTCACAAAGGCTAGCCCAAGCGTGCGCCAACAGGCGAGGACCTTGCGCTTAGGGTGATCCCGGAGCAGCAATTCACTAAGGCGTGCCCAGGTGCGCGCCAGGACTCATCTTGGAAGTGCACGCGGGTAAACTTTTAGTGAATTTTTTTAAAATAAAAAATACAAAGAAGTTACATTTTGAAAATGCAACTTTTTTTATTTTTTGTTTAAAACAAAAAACCCAAACCCTAGAAACACAACGTCCCAACACTGAAAAAAGAGAGTGTTGCAAAAGAACGAAGAAGACAACAAGCAATGAAGACCGAAGACTCCAAATAATCAAGTAAGATATTTTTTAGGTATTTTTTCTCATATTAATTTATTTCGAACACATGGAGTTATATTCATATTTCATGGTTGCAAATTTTAATCTATTTTTACTTGAGTTTTAAATTTTAACTATGTAATGCTTTTGTCTGATTTCTGCATTGTTTATTAATTTATGTTATTAGATCTAATGAATTTCTTATATAATATACAAATTCATGGTTGCAATTTTTCCTTCAGAATAATGTCGGCTTCTGAAAATTTGGAGAATCGAAAAGATCCTGGCTTGAACTATGTGAAATAATCAAACCGAAGGACACTAATTCCATCTACTTTGTTTTTTTGGCAAAATTCTCAAGGGAGGAATTTTTCATCTCAAGCAACATCTTGCCGGAGGCTATCGAAATGATAAAGAATGTCCAAAATGCCCTTAGCATGTTAGAACTGAAATTCAAGTTTACAAACTTAAAAAAAAAAAAAAGTCAAGCAACAAATAGACATGAATCCTAATTTTTATGAATTTGATGAGCAATTGGAAATATTGGAAGATAATGATGTGTTTCCAATCCCACAGAAAAGGAAACAACCAATGTTAAATTCAACAGCGAGTACCGCCGCTACCCCCCCTATTTTCTCAAGTCAAAAGACAAATATTGTTGGTCCAATTGATTATTTCTTTGTCAATAATATAAAAACGCTGATGGACTTCTTGGCAATTCAATGGCCATTAGACAAATAAATAAATTATCACCAAGTAATTCTTGTTTTTTAATTTCAAGATCATGACAGATTGTTGAAAACTTGAAGTATTTGAATTTTGAAATTTCGGAAATCTCGTTTGACAGCTGAATGGTGGTTGGCTTATGGTTCTACGACCCCACAATTGCAAGATTTTGCTATGAGAATTCTCAACTTTACATGCAGTGCTTCTGGTTGTGAGCGGAACTAGAGTATGTTTCAGCATGTACACGTATTTAAATTTTAACATTGAATTATTGACTCTTGAGTCTTGACATATTAATTATAAGTATTATTATGAACAATTTATGAAGAAAGAATTTATTTTAAAGTTTTCGCAGCTTCACTCGAGAAGAAGAAATAGGTTGACGCAGAAGCATTTGATTGATCCAGTCTTCATGAAATATAGCAGGGCATTGAAACGCCGATATGATCTGCGTGACAAAATTGATCTTATTTCATTGGATGATATAGATGATAGCAATGAATGGTTGATGAGAAAATTAGACAATGAGGAAAATAATATATTCTTTGGGGAAGATGATTTGACTTCGGGTGATGTAGGTCGTGCGTCTGGGGTTGGTGAACAGATTTATGGTTTCAGATCTCGTGCTTTACCTTCTTCAAACAAGACAAAGACATCTACATCCAAAACAACCAGAAAAAGCCGATTTCATATCTTTTGGATGAAGATGAAAAAGAAATTAACATGGATCAAGGAAGTGATGAAGACCAAGAACAATATGAGTGCGAAAAGTCTGGAGATTCCGATGATTTGATGAAAGAAAATGAACTTTATTTGGATGATTGAAATTATTTTGATCATTTTACTAGTTAGTATGAAAATATTAATTATTTTTTGTTTTGTGTGACATTGTGAGTTAATTATTTCATATTTTAACATATTTATTCTAAGATAAATATATTTTTTTTGAAAATTTAAAACGTGTGTCTTGCTTCGGTAATGCGAACGCCTCGCCTTGTGATAGGTGTCATTTTTATGTGTTTTATGTGTCGTTCGAGTTTCATACATAATTTTTCTTATATTAATTTAAGTTTAGTCTATTGTAAGCTCTATTATGTGTCATGATCAAATTTTATGCGCTTTAGTTTGATTTGTAATTATTATGTTGATCAAGAAAAGGAGCTCGCGCTAGGGTGGATGAAATTTTCAGCCCCAGAGGAAACTTGAAGAATTTGGCATTTTCGAGCAGCATGTCTTCCGTTCTTCGATTATTCTAGTATTTTTTGTTTAAGAATTTTCATTTAATTATTGTGTTGCATATTTTACTTTAAATTTTATTAGCTAAAATCGTTTTTTGTTAGGATTCAAGGGGATCCTACCTCAAACGGTTGTTTGAACTAATATAATCATCGAATTGTGTTTTATTCTTGGTTATAATATTGTTTTTCCTAGAATTATTGAAGTATAGCTAACTTTGATAATATTTTATATTGCGAGTAGTTTGAGAGAATAAGTTGCACTAAAAACAAGTAATATAATCCGTGGATTTACAATTTGCATAGACATATGAAATTGAATACACATTAATAGTCATAATCCAAAAGGTCAAAATCTAGAAGATTCCGTAGATCGTGCATGCAATTCGTCGTTGACAAATAATTCATCGTGTCGAATTAGTTTAACATTGCATGAGAAAATGTGTTGATTATTTAGGGAATCTTGTCAAAGGTAATGAACATTAATCAAGATTAATTATTGAAAATAACAAAGGGTAGGTGAACCTAGATTCCCAACAAATTCACTTCCTATTTGATTTTAAATATTTATTTTACTTTGCTTATTTAACCTTTGAACTATTTAGTTATAAATTAAATTCTAGTAGTTAACAAATAAATTAGAAGTATCATTTGCTGAATCTATAAGTGAAAATAATATTCATATAATACAGTCACGATGGAACGATATTCGTATTTTTATACATTATACTATAACTTACATCGTGTATTTGCGATCATATTGATCTTGAACTTTTTAATTATTTTCATTGGGGATTCTTAGTGCAAGAAAAGCTCGATCACCTTGCGCTTTGCGCCTTAGGCTCCGTAGCCCTTGTGCGCCTTGCGCCCTTGACAACTAGTGTTTGTATAATTGCATGACGTGCTAAAGGGGAATATGCTCTGTTGGGTAATCTAAGTGAGGGCAAGGGCAAGGGCAAGGGCGGTGTTCAATTTAGTCAATTTTTGGGAGTGTGTAAATAAACCGAACAGCAGAGTTAATATAACTAACCCAAGAATTATTATTAACATCACTGGCTAGAAAAATGGATAAGCTTTTTAAATTACTAACCAAAAGTACAAAGAAGGGCAGTACCTGCATCTAGAGAACCCCTCAAGATCTCCAAGGAAGTATGCAGACCTCTTGTCTTTGGTAGTAACACATTTTTCAGAACTGGTAATCCATTCTCAATAGCAAACTTTTGACTTTTTCTGCATTTCTCGTCGCTGTGTAAAATTGCAAGTTGAATGTTATATAGCCCGGATGCAAACGTTTACTCGAAAATATACAAAGAGATGGTGCCCGAAGATTCCCAAACAATTGATTTTATAGAATTCGGAAAGAACGTACTAAAGGGGCATTGAAGAAATGTGTAGAAAGACAAAGGAATGATGAGGTTTTACGTAAAATCGGTTCCTTCGGGAAAGACTGCAAGCCAGAGTGGATCCTGACCATTGGTAAATGTAGAAAGCATTTGGCGCATCACCTGTTCATCAACCTCCCACTTTCTCTCCACTGGAATGAACTCGAAAACGTGAAATCCCCAGCCAAGGATTGGCAGTTTCATCAAACTGCTCTTGAGAACATATCTGATGTAGCCCAAGCACCCTTTTCGCAGAGCTAGATTCCACAGATACATCCAGTCTACCTCAGTTCTGTGATTGGCTATAATCAAAACATTCTTCTCTAACGGAGCTTTCTCACCCGAAAATATAACTTTAACCTTGTTTATCTTTTCAAATAAGAATGGCCACAGACCAAGCCAAACACCAAAGAGGAAGGTTACTAATTTCCTACTGTAATGTACACTAAATAGGCGTGTGACTACAGCGGCCGGCGGCACAAAATAAACTAAGAACATAAACGCAGTTGAAATGTAAACTGCTAAACACAGAAGACCCCTAAAAATCCTAAAAGGGGTCAAAGGGAAATGCTTTAATCCTTTGTAGGAATTGAGGGACTTGCTAATTTCCATCGTCATCTGGTGAATCTTTTAACCTTCGGCCACAACACAAGCAAAATCTGTAACCTTCAGATAGTTTTTTCACCTTAAGCTTGTAGGAGAACAAAGAACTAGTCAAAATCTATGCAAAAGTTCATACATCGTAAAGCTTGTATCTGCGATCAATGACAAAAAACAAAGAGAATATAAACTGCCGAACCATAATCTCTATAATAACGAGAAAGAATCAGGTTGATATTTAAAATATGATCATAACAGTAGCAATCAGACAAACTTGCTGGGACAGTTCATTTAACACTGAACAAGGTGAAATATCCTCTGGTTCACCTAATACAGCATTTAATGTTGAAACTGCGTATAAAGATTACAAAAAAACATTACATCAAATGTCAATATCTCGTTAAAAATATTAAATCATCACTCGTGCCAGAAGTAAAAGAGGAGAAGCAGGCGAAACCCAAAAAAGAAGAAGAAGAAGAGTAGTTGTAGAGGGAGGGGGGGCCGGCCATTTATGGAATGGGGAAGGGAAACGATGATGCAAGGTGGTTGTGGTTGGCTGCCAATTTTGACTTTGGATGAGAAGCATTAATGTCGGCCAAACAAAACAAGATTTAAATGAATTTAATAGTATTTCACCGAAAATTGGATAAGAGCAGCAACCCACAAAAATCTATCCAATTTATAAGAAAATTACCTTGAAGATAAGGTGATTTCATTTGAAACATGAAATACATAAAAAGTTGCCCCCAAATCATCAAACTTTTTGATTCAATTGAGAAAATTTATCAATAAGATTCAATCCGATACTCTTAATTAAAAGAAAAACTTGAAAAAATTCATGGATAGATCCCAGTTTTCATCAATCAAAGTGGATTTGGGTAAATGATCGAGCAACTTTTTTATCAAAATTAAAAATTTCTAGATCTAGCACATAGTTGTCAAAGGCGAGATCCTTTGGCGCCACCAGGCGTGGGCGTTGCGCCTGGGGCTGTCCCAGGCGCAACGATTCACAAAGGCGAGCCCAAGCGCTCGGGCTCTGAGATTGCTTTTTTTAAAAAAAAAAAATTCAGTAACATGCAACTTCTCTGTTTTTTTAAAAGGAACTTAAAATGTAGAAGGCCCAATCCAACCCCAAACCCAAACCCTAGCACCCTAGTTCACAAATTAAATAAAAACGACAAAATTGATCTTATTTCATTGGATGATATCGATGACATCAATGAATGGTTGATGGGAGGATTGGACAATGAAGAAAATAATCTAGTCTTTGGGGATGATGATTTGACATGGGGTGATGTAAGCCAAGCGTCTGGGGTTGGTGAACCGATTTATGGTTTTAGATCTCGCGCTTCCTCTTCTTCAAACTAGGTAAGGGCATCTACATCCAAAACAACCAGAAAAAGGCCAATTTCACATCTTTTGGATGAAGAGGAAGAAGAAATTGATGTCGATCAAGAAAGTGGTGAAGATCAAGAAGAATACAAGTCCGAAAGTTATAGGGACTCTGATGATTCGATGGAAGAAGATGAACTTGATTTGGATGATTGAAGAATTGTAATCGTGTTACTTATTATTATGAACTTATTAATTATTTGTTGTTTTGTGTGACATTGTGACTTAATTATTTCATATTTTAATATATTATTCTAATTTCTAAGATAAATATATTTTTTAAAAAAATAAAAAATGTGCGCCTTGCTTTGGTAAGGCGCACGCTTTGCGCCTCAGGCTCCAGAGCCCTTGTGCGCCTCAGTGCGCCTTGCGCCCTTGACAACTATGATCTAGCAGATGCTACAGCTGCTTAAGAAGAAGAAAATCTGATGCAATATTATGCTGAAATTACAGAGAAGCAGTGACCTATATCATATCAAAATAAAAAATTTCTAGATCTAGCAAATGTTAGGGTGTCATTAGTCTTGACCAAATCTTCAAATATCTAAACTCTGTCTTTGCAGATTGACGAAGCTAATGCCACCATGAACTCCTGCACGACATTCTCGGTGCAACGGAACCAGGAAATGAATGCGCAAGCTCGCGCGGGGTTGATGGAAATAGAATAGATATTTGCCAGAAGTTGATGAGATGATAACATCCAAACTTTACTGTCACCGGATTTAAAACTAATCTTCCATATCACTACAATTAATCTCTATCTCATTTCCCTCCAACTAAAATTTGAATTTCTTAACAGTGACCAGATTATGAATGTGGATGTTATGGCAGGTGTTTCTATTTCAGGCTTTCACAAATCTGTAACAGACCATATTAGTGAAACTCAGCGACCACATATCTGTTACCAAACCAGTAAATTCTATGCTATGTCCGGACAACTGTGTAGGAAAACCATTAAATTTGGGGCCAAACACAATTGGCAATAAACCAGGAGAGGATGGGAAAGGCCAGAAAGTAAAACTTTTTTCATGTCACATGGAATTTAAATTTCCTACAACAAAACTTACAACCCATATTTAGAATATGTAATAATAGCTGAGAATTCCATTCGACTCTTATTTTCGCAAGTATACAGAATCTTATCCGCAAGGAGAATATCCAAAAAAGAAAGTAGCAAGCATGATTCTGCACATCTATGTTTTGCTAATTTCCTCATCTGTTCATTTATCATATTCGGCCCAGTTATGTTCTCTATCTTAACATCTAACCTAAGACATCTCATGGGTATTAGAAAAGCAAACCATTTTGAACAATATTCTATTGGAAACGTGAAGCCGGTAGCTATTGTAGGTTCTGAGCAGATTTGATGAAACATGACAAAAAGCACAGACAGACAGAGAGGAATCCTTACCATTTTTTGCAAAAAAAACTTGTGCTATTTTATTGAACCATTTGATTTGGGGAATGTTTCAAACGGCATAGACATTCCCTACATTTTAAATCCATTGCAACTGTAATTCTCGTACCAAAATAAAATGGATTTGAATTCAAGATAGAATTATTTGATGCGAGGAAGATAACTGAAATTTGGATTTCGAACAATATCAATATCGGCCCCATTTGAAATCAACTGTAATCGTAATTCTCATGTTAAAAACATTCACACGACTAAAATGGATCTCAAATCAAGAATTCCAAAATCACTTAATCCGTAAAATCGAAACCCATACACAACAAAGAAAAGTTCTCACACTCGTCATTTCTCTACAAGTCCAGAAACCAAAGACAAATGTGCCATACTAAGCAACAATCTCCATAACCCCAAACACTTTCTTATCAAATAATGGAACAAATAGAGCATTAATTAAGCAACAACAAATCCAAATCCAATGAAATTGAATAAAAACCGATTCATTTTCTACCTTGTACTAATACTACTTCTTTTATTAACACAGTCAAAGCAGCAGCCGATAATTCAATCTCATCCCATCAAAATTCAAAATCACAAAGAGAGATTTTACCTATTTTTTGGCATCGAATCCACACGAGTTTTTATGGGTCGACTTAGAATTTCAAAAGATTATTTCAAGAAACCAGAAAAATGTTGACCAATGGAACAGCGAATTCACAGATATGTAATAATGTTTTGGGATTATTATTATTTTTTTTTTCAGGAAATTGGAATATGTGATTTGTATATTCTTGGAGAGTGATATTCGAGCGGCTTAATTCATTAGGTGTCCGCTCATTTAGTAAACTAATGGACAACGCGGTTTGTTTCAACCTACCTGCACGGGCAATGAACGGCCCGGCCCGGATCACTCCACATGAGTGATCCGGGCCCACCTCCCTGTAAAAAAACAAAAAAAAAATTGGCTCGAAAAAATCCGAGTCGTTGGATCGACCCTTGCAGGCAGTGCCCGCAGGGGTAGGGTCGACCGAACCTGGACAACGCATACGATACATATTATCAAGGTAAATGTGACGCCGGCAAAAAACCTGAAACTCTCGAGAGAGTGCATTTAATTTACCTCTTTATCCTTCTTTTTAAAATTGTTTAAAACTGTTAAAAATAAAAATTTACGGTAAAAAGTAAAATCTCAAACTCTCAAAATTTACCAAACTACACACTTTATAAAATTTTCTCTAATAATCCAAAAATAAATACATCATTAAATACATCATCACACACTAATTTTAAATATTTACAACTCTTATTTTCAACATTCAATTTTCTTATTTTCAACATTCAAATATTATAACTTATATTTTTCAACACTCTCCCTTGTGATGATGATCATGATACAATGATTGTCTTCATTACGTGTTTTGTACTGCCTCATTAAAAACCTTAGTAGGAAAAACTCATTGGGATAAAAACTATAGTAAGGGAAAAATAGTGCAGTCACGTAAACTTTCCCTCATGTTAACATAAACGATTCTTCACAAATTTCGTAGATTGCGCATCCCAATGTTATATATATGCTTTCTGAATGTTGTCGTAGGAAGTGTCTTTGTGAAAAGATCTGATGAGTTTTTACTTAATTGAATGTAACGAATATCAATATCTTTATTCTTCTCAAGCTCTTGTGTGGATGCGAAGAACATAGGGGAAATATGTTTAGTTCTGTCGCTTTTTATGTATCCTTCTTTCATTTGAGCAACACATACATCATTATCTTCATATAGTATCACAGGCTTCTTGTCGAATGATAATCCGCATGAGATTTTGATATGTTCGGTCATTGATTTTAGCCACACACATTCACGGCTTGCTTCATGTAGTTCAATAATCTCGGCGTGATTTGATTAAGTTGTTACGAGTGTTTGTTTCTGTGAACGCTAAGAAATTGTAGTGCCTCAACGAGTAAATACATATCCGATTTGGGAACGTGCCTTGTGTGGATTAGATAAATACCCAGCATCAGCATAACTAATTATGCTTTGATTGGTATCTTTTGAGTACAAAAGTCTCAAGTCTGTCGTTCATCGTAGATAACGGAATATATGTTTAATTCCGTTCCAGTGTCTTGTTGTTGGATATGAACTAAATCTTGCCGATAAATTTACAACAAAAGATATATCAGGTCTTGTGCAATTTGCAAGATACATAAGGGCACCAATAACACTTAGATATGGTACTTCTGGACCAAGAATAACTTCATCATCTTCACATTGACGGAATGGATCTTTTTCTATGTTTAATGATCTAACAATCATTGGAGTACTCAAAGGATTTGATTTATCCATATTAAAACGTGTTGGGTGCAATAATTGTCACTGCTTGAAGTAATATGTAGAGCCCAAATTCAGTACACGTATAACATATGCATTTATTTGATTGTTTAAAACGTTTATTTAAATCTAAAATGATTTTTAGTGATTCATGATTTATTAAATTGCATTATTTTTAAATTATTTATGTTTATGTGATGCACGTTAAAATGTTTTCTCAAGTTTCATGTTTCAGGCGATCATTCGATGCGAGATCGAGGAAAAGAGACCGGTGACGATTTTGACATATTTTTACGTAGTGTTATATTTTAAGTTAAGGTTGGGACATTTTAAATAATTTATTTGGTTTTATCATTTTTAAAACCCAAATTATTTATGTAGTATTTTATGATCTTTAAACTTTTAATAGTTTTGACACTTGTGCAAGTTATTTTAAATTGAGAGATTTTATTATTGATTAGGGGAGAGTTAGTATTTTAAAATAATTGCTAATTACTAATTTAAGCAATTTATTTCCCTAATTTAAACACAAAACTCACGCGCACACACACTTTTACACACACCTATACACGACACAACACACACACACATATTTCATTCAAACTTTTATTATTTAGAGAGAAGAAAACTATGGTTCCTTTCCAAGAGACAGCAGCCGCCCCTCCCCTTCTTTTCCAGCACCTTTTCGAGAGTTTTCTTCAAGGAATTTATCGCCACGTTCGTCTCGGATCGTCTCTCGCATCCTCCTCGCATCGGTATCGTCGTTTCGGAATTTTTAAATATCAAAAAGCATGTATATTCTATTTTTCCTGCGTCGATCATGTCATAGTATGTGTTGCGTTGTTTTATGCGTAAAAATCCATGTATGATGTGCAAGGTTTGAGCAGAAACATGTTGGATCGATTTTGAAACGTTTTTAGATCTAAAATTTCGAAATTTACTGTTCTTTTAAAAACTGCGATTTTTCGGTCGTGATTTTGAGAAAAATTTCAACATGAAAATTGTAGAACTTTTTGATACCTTCGATTTGATATAAAATTAGAAATATTTGGATAAAAATTGAGTGAGTTATGATCATTTTTGTGGGACATCTCAAACTGCGTTTCTTAAAAAATTATGTTATTGATGTGTTCTTGAGATTTTCTTGTTGTAGGCTTTGTTGGGCATCAATGGGTGATCATTGCTGCGTTTAGGTATATCGAGAATGATGTTGGGATGTATGTTGGTATTTCGTTTCATGTCTTTAAGCAATTGGTTGAGTTAGAAATCGTAGGAATTGATTTTTGGTGTCAAATTTCGTGTTCATGAGTTGTATTGCGTTGTAAGTTGGACGTCGTTGTTTTGGAGCGTTCGTTTGAGTTTGAATGAGTGTTCTAGCACTCTAGGACGGGTCTCGAGGTGTTGATTTATGGTCGGAATGATAGAGTTAGGAGAAATAAGCCTTGAATACATGTTTTCCCGTTGGTTTACTTTCACCAAGCCTACACGGATCCTTCGACGGACCCTGGCACGGGGTCCGTGCCCTTGTTTCTTCCGAAGTGTCTTTTTACAGAGTCTACACGGACCCCTACAAGGACCTAGGCACGAGGTCCGTGTCCTCACTTCTTTTCGAGTATGCTTTTATAGTACCTACACGGACCCGGAGGGATGCACGGGGTCCGTTTACTCCACTCTTTGGGAAATATTTTAGGGATCGAATTGGGACTTTATGTCATGGTTTAGTACGACAATTAAACGAGGTCAAGCCCCGAGTAATCTAGAATGTCATAAGCTATTTACTTGATTCAGTGGTGAGTACGAATTCCTACGTCTAAGTTATGCAATTTAAGCGTTGAATTCATGTTAGTATGTGCAGCAGTGGCCCCAAACGAGATCCAACGAATCCCTCAACGTCAAGTAAGTATGTTTGACGTGCAAAGAAAATATTTCGAGTTTTTGAGGTATGCTAAATGTCTTGTGACCAATTATGTATGGGATTGGGAAGCGGTAAAGCATGACCAGGGACCAATCCACCCCGTTAAATCATAAACGGGTTTAGATCAGGATTGGAAAGCGTTAAAGCATGAACGGGGACCAATCCACCTTTTAAAGCATGAACGAGGATCTCATGTATGTGGCAGTGGATTCGTCCCTGTCAGCCCAGTATTGCTGTTTAGTCTGATCAGACGTTTTATGTATGAGTCACTTGCTTTGAAACATGCCTCTACGTAAAATGATGAAGTTTAATTATGTTCAAGTATGTACAAGTATGCAAGCACGTTTAAGAAGTTTCATGTTAAGGCACGCCTATGTATGTATGTACGTATGTTCAAGTTTATGTATGCTAGTTCAAATCCCAGTATGTACGTTTTCTATTTTAAAAGTTGCATGTGGTTTTATTACTTATTACTCATTACTTCCAGTTTATACGTGTTGAGTCTTTAGACTCACTAGACTTGATCGATGCAGGTGAGGATGATTTTGAGGAGACTAGGGGTGGGGACCAAGGAGCTGGCTTGGACTGAGCAGGAGGCTAGACCCGAGGACCGCCCAAGTTTTTAGTTCATATGAAAATGTTCAAAAACTCTGATTTCGTGCTACTGGATATGAGATTTTAAACAACTACTTTTGTCAAACTTTCTTTTAGGTCTTTTGTTGCAACTACTTTGGGACGTACAATTTATTTTATCAAATTTTGAAGGTTCACTTCTTATTTAAGAAAATTTTTAATTTTCCGCAAATTTCAAGTTGTAAAAAGTACGGTACGTTACAGTTGGTATCAGAGCGGTGTTCTTGTAAAGGGTTATGCCTACTGCTAGTCACAAGAAGCTCACGAAGTCACACCTCAAGTCTGTAAGTTTTAAAGTTTTGAGTTATGTTATGTACTAAGCATTAAATCATGATTTCAGCATGTCCATGTTTTAAGTTCGATTTACGTGGATCTTATACTATTGATATCATGTTCATGCATCTAAGGTTTACGTGTTAGGTAAATTGTTGGAACAATATACCTCATAGATGCATAATTAACCGGGAAGCAAGGGATGAGGACCGAGAGGCCCGAGAGGAGGGGAGAGACGCTCCACCTCCTCCACCGCCGGATATGCAAGCTCAGATGCTTGCAAGTATGACACAGTTCTTCGCGCAGTTTGCGGGGAACCAGGCTGCGGCAATGCAGAAGCGAGACCCAGACCAGAGGCTGTGTACAAAAGGTTTAGGAGGATGAGCCCAAAGGAGTTCTCGGGGACCACTGACCCGATGTTAGCTGAGGGATGAATTAAATCCATCGAGGTGATTTTTGCCTTTATGGAGTTGCAAGATACAGATAGGGTCAGGTGTGCCACATTTCTACTGAACGGGGATGCCAGAATGTGGTGGGAGAGCACATCAGTGGCAGCGAACTTGCAGACCCTTTCTTGGGATGGCTTTAAAGAGATATTCTACTCCAAGTACTTCACTGAAGAAGTAAGATCCAGACTGACCAGAGAATTTATGATCTTGCGACAGGGAGACAGCAGTGTTGCAGAGTTTGTGAGGAAGTTTGAGAGGGGGTGTCACTTTGTGCCCCTGATAGCTAATGATGCCCAGAGTAAATTGAGGCATTTTATGGATGGGTTACGGCTAGTCTTGCGCCGTGACGTCCGGGTTGCTGGTCCTACTACCTACACGGTTGCCGTGTCAAGAGCTTTGACGGCAGAGCAGGATCAGAGGGATATTGAAGCTGACAGGCAGGGCAAGAGGCCTTATCAGGCTCAGCAGCAGCAGCAGCAGCGACCTCAGTTTAAGAGGCCGTTCCAGGGGCAACCAGGGAAGAGGCCATATCAGGGGCCGCCAAAGGACAAGGTCCTATGCCACAATAGAAGGCGCCAAAGAGGTCGGGATAACACCCGGTGTGCCCGAAGTGCAACCGCCAGCACCCGGGACAGTGCTTGTATGGGTCAGGTAAATGTTTTAATTGCGGAGCAAGCGACCATATGTTGAAGGAGTGCCCACAATGGAGGCAGCTGACCCAGGGCAGAGTGTTCGCCATGCATGCGCAGAAGGCGAACCCAGACACGACTTTACTGACCGGTAAACTTTTCTACCTAAGCTCAGTATTATTTTGCCTTGCATGTTGAAATTTTATTTGGGATTTTTAGTTTGCTAGTAATATTTTTGAGTCACTGGGGATATTAATTTCTGCACTGCTTGAGGTTAATGTAGAAGTTTGGGGATATAAGTTTTGTGTTGTGGTAACGTATCTCAGGAAGTCTTTTCATAAAGAAAGTATCCACGAAGGCCCTGATAGACTCAGGAGTCACTCACTCCTTTATCTCAGAATCGTTCGCTAGTTATCTAGACGTCAAGTCTATTGGACTCGACGTGACTTATTCAGTAACGGTCCCATCAGAGGAAGAGTTGTCAGCTACTAGTGTGGTCAGAGACATTGATCTTGAACTGCAGGGCCATCTGGTATATGCCGACTTGATAGTGTTGCCAATGTCGAAATTCGATATTATCTTGGGTATGGAATGGCTGACGAAGAATAGAGTTCTGATTGATTTTCAGAAAAGGTCGGTGTTGGTAACACCTTTGGGTATGGAGCAGTTTCTCTTTGAGCCAGCTAGATGGAGGAGTTTCCCTCGCATGATCTCGTGCATGCAGGCGCGGAAACTTATTTCCAAGGGGTGTCAGGCTTTCTTTGCCAGCATCATTTCAACACCTGACATACCCACTCGTCATTATCAGATGTGCCAGTAGTCAGTGACTTCCCAGACGTCTTTCCTGACGACATCACATGTAACGAATCGTACTTTTTACGACTTAAAATTTGCGAAAAAATTAAAAATTTTCTTGAATACGAAAATAAAATCAATACGGTCGTCACTACATCATCCATTCACCAATAAAAATCTTGTTAAAAGAAGAGCTTGCTCAAAACATCTCGCAACAAAGCATAAAATCAGAGTATTAACATTTTATTGCTTAAAATATTAAAATAACGGGGGCGGTCCTCGGGTCTAGCCTTCCGCTCAGTCCAAGCCTGCTCCTTGGTCCCCACCTCCTGTCTCCTCATAGACATCCTCACCTGCATCGATCAAGTCTAATAAATCTAAAGACTCAACACGTATAAACTGAGAATAGCAAGTAGTACATAATAAAATCACATGCAACCTTAAATTAGAAATACATACTTGAAGCTTGGATTTGAAATGAGCTTGAACTTGCATACGTACATAGACGTGCCATAACTTAAAAGCTTTCATAAACATGCTTGCATACTTGATCATACTTAAACATACATGACTTCATTTTGCTTAGAGGATGTTTCAAAGCAAGTGACCCATACATAATAAACGCATGATCAGACAAACCACAGTACTGGGCTGACAGGGACGTATCCGCTGCCACATACATGAGATCTTCGTTCATAATTTAACGGGCTGGTTGGTCCCCGTTCATAATTTAACGCTTTCCAACCACGATCTAACCCGTTCATAATTTAATGGGGTGGAGAGGTCGTCGGCCACGTTCACCGACTTTCAAACCCATTCAATTTGGTCACAAGACATTTAGCATACCTCAAAAACTTAAAATATTTTCTTGCACGTCAACATACTTACTTGGCGTTGAGGGATTCGTTGGACTTCGATTGGGGCCGTTGCTGCTGAACATACTAACATGAAACTGCATACTTAACTTGCATAGCTTAGACGTATCAATCATACTTACTTACAAGTTCAATCAATTCCTTAGGACGTTCTAAATTCCCATGACTCGACTTTGTAAATCATTGTACTAAACCTTGACCTCAAACCTCAAAGCATACCATAATTTTTCCCAAAATATGAAGGACACGACCCCGTGCCTACCTCCGTGTATGGGTCCGTATAGGTTCGGGTGAGAAGAATTCGAAAGGAAGGGAGGACACGGACCCCGTGTCAGGGTCCGTCTGAGGGTCCGTCTAGACTCTGTAAAAAGACACCGAAAAGAAACAAAGGCACGGACCCCGTGTAGAGGTCCGGGTAAGGGTCCGTGTACCTGCGCAAATTTGACACCAAGGAGAAAACAAAGGCACGGACCCCGTGCCAGGGTCCGTATGGGGGTCCGGCTAAGCACTGAAGGTCGAAACCTACGAGAAAAATCTTGACACAATATTACATTCTCCTCAACCAAACTCGATGGATATGAATCGACAACGCAAGACACTTCCTAGGACACTAAGGCATTGTATCAAACCCAAGTGAACCATTAAAATTATTCCCGAGAGCAACGACAATCAATGACAACGACACAACCCGAAATTTGCCACTATTTACTTTCCTATGACTCTTGATTCAACTTAGTGCCTATCGACACAAAACCAAACGTTAATAACCATCCCAACATCTTAAACAATGTACCTATAAGCAGCAACGATCACCCCTCGATCCCAACGAAGCCTGCAACATTAAAACATCAAGAACTCATCAACATCAATAATTTCTGAAAACGCAGTTTGAGCAGTCCCACGAAAAACATCATAACTCACTCAATTTTTATCCAAATAACTCGAATTTTATATCAAATCGAAGGTATCAAAAATTATACATTTTTCTTATTGAAAGTTTTCTCAAAATCTCGACTGAAAATTCGCAGATTTAACAAGAACAGTAAAACGTGATTTAGATCTAAAAATTTTCCTTCAAAATCGATCCAAACAATTAACCGCTCAAACTATGAACACCATACATGAATTTTACGCATAAAACAACGCAACACATAATATGACATGATCGACGCAGCAAAAGAGAGATTATACGTGCCTTTTGATGATAAACTTTACCGAAACGGCGATACCGATGCGGGAACGGAGCGAGCCATTTAGGAATGCACTTTTTACGTCCATCTGAAATACCTTGAAATTCTTGTATGATGCATAGGCAAGAAACATTCTAATTGCTTCCAGTCTTGCAACTGGAGCATATGTCTCATCATAGTCAATTCCTTCTTCTTGTCTGTATCCTTGTGCTACTAATCTTGCTTTGTTGCGTCCAACCGAACCATCTTCGTTCAGTTTTTTTCTGAAAACCCATTTTGTACCTATGACAGTTTTTGAAATTGGTCTTGGAACTAAGTTCCAGACATTGTTATGAGTAAACTGATTTAGCTCTTCTTGCATTGCATTTACCCAGTTAGGATCAGCAAGAGCTTCATCAGTTTTCTTTGGTTCTATTTGTGAAACAAAAGCTGAATAGATAAATAGATTTAGCATTTGATTGCGAGTTTTTACTGGATCAGATGGATTTCCTATTACCAATTCAGGTGGGTGTGATTTTCTCCATCTGTACTCAGTATTTGTTGTATCAGCAATTTCTTCAGCTGGTAACTGAATATCATCAGTTTGCTCTATCAACTGATTATTAGGAATGGCTTCTGGTTCAGTTGATTGATCTGACACTTCTGGTTCGGGTGTTTGAAGAGTGTTTTGATTAATATGATTGTCTTCTTCATTATCATCCTCCAAACTGATACCTGTTAGTCGATCAACTAGCTCAACTTGATCAGTTGGCTTATTAGTTAGTTCAGTTTCATCGAAGTCAACACGAGCAGATTCTTCAACATTTAGGGTTTTCTTGTTAAAGACTCTGTAAGCTATACTAACTGATGAGTATCCAAGAAATATTCCCTCTGCAGATTTAGCATCAAATGCTTTTAAATAATTTTTACCATTATCAAGGATAAAACATCTGCACCCGAATATTTTGAAATAAGTGATTATACTTTTTCTTCCATGCCAAATCTCATATGGTGTTTTCATATGATTCTTATTAATCATTGATCTGTTCTGAGTATAACACGCAGTTTTTACTGCCTCTACCCAAAATCTTTGAGAAATACCAGAATCAGCAAGCATTGTTCTAGCAGCTTCTTTAAGGGTCCGATTTCTTCTCTCAGCTACACCATTTTGCTGAGGAGTTCTAGCAGCTGAGAGCTCATGCTTGATTCCAGCATTTTCTAGAAAATTTGAAAGAGTTTGATTGATAAATTCAGTTCCTCGATCTGATCTGATTCGATCAATTCCAACAGATTTTTCATTTAAAAGTCTTTTGAAAAGCTTGATCAGTTGTGCAGCAGTTTGGTCTTTTGATTTGAGAAAGATAACCCTAGTAAATCTTGAAAAATCATCAACAATCACCAAGGTGTATTTCATTCCCCTAAACTCATGACTGGTATAGGACCAAAGAGATCCATGTGCAATAGTTCTAAGCATCAGGATGAAGATTTACAGCCCTTGTTTTTAAAAGACGATTTTACTTGTTTTCCAAACTGACATGCTGAGCAAAGTTTTTCTTTTGAAAATTCTATTTTGGGCAAACTAGTTACAAGTTCATGTTTACTCAGATAGGCAATGGATTTAAAATTTAGGTGACTTAGTCTCTTGTGCTACAACCAGTTTTTGGATGATTTGGAAGCAATAAAACAAACTGGTGCATTAGTTTGATCATTCCAACTGACTTTATATGTGTTTCCACAATGTTTGCCAGTTAGTATGATTTGATCAGTTGAAGTTTTAACTGAGCATGAGTTTTTGTCAAATGTACTGAAAATCCACTGTCGCATAATTGACTGATGCTGATCAAGTTATACTTCAGGTTTTCTACTAGTAGAACATCTTTAAAAGTAAAATTACCATGGATAATCTTACCCTTACCCACAGTTTTACCTTTGGAATTGTCCCCGAAACTGATATTTGGACCACTGTATTTGATCAGTTGAGATAGCACACTTGCATCTCCTGTCATATGTCGCGAGCATCCACTGTCCAAATACCATATTGGGTTCTTGTTTGTACCTGTTACCTGCAGTCACACTTATAATATAATTTGGTACCCATATCTATTTGGGTCCTGAACTGATTAGTCCCTTAGGAACCCATACCTGAATTAGTCTAACAGACTTTCCAGTAGCTGTATTCTAAATGGTTTTTCTCGGCTTTTGTGTGCTTGTATAGTGTATGGATGATACAATATGAGTTTTAGCTTTATTCAACTGATTGTTTAGTCTATATCTCTTCTGAACTGGCTTGCAGTTATAGTAATTGGAATAGCCATTCGAATAGTTTTTGTAAAAGCTTTTTGGTGACTGACTACATGAATCAGTTACCACTTTTGGGCTATAACCAATACCATATCTTTTGCCCTTGTTCATACTTTCAGTTGGCTTTTCAACCAGTTTACTTGGCTTCGATTGTTCTTGTACCATAACTGATTTGACAAAGTGAATGTATTTTCCTTTGCTCATATTCAGTTTTGGTTGAGTATCATTGGTTGACATTTCATCTTGGTTACAGAACCCCAAATTAGTTTTATCAGTTACTGATTTTTGGGAGTTCTGTATATCAGTCAATGCGATAGATGATTTGTTCCACGACTGAATAAGCTCAGTCTGTTTTGTGTTCTCAAGCATCAACTTATTTATTAATGACTGATTTTTGTTTCTTTCTGCTTTTAGCTCAGCAATTTCCTTTTTTAGACTCAACCCTTCAACTGATTCATCAGTTTTGGTTTAATTGTCTGTGGGATCAGTTTGCTTTGCTTTGAGTTTTTCAAATGATGATGCAAGTTTCTGATACTCATCTACCATGTCATGTAATGTGAAAATGAGTTCTTCTCGTGTAAAATCAGTTGAACTAAAATCAAATACCTGTTGGCTAGATGACTCTTCTGCTGCATCATTAGCCATCAAGCACTTTACTTCCTCATCATCACTAGAACTGCATGAGCTTTCTGGTTCCGACTCTTCACTGTCAGTTTCTGCCCATTTTGATTTGTTTTCTTCAGCTAAGAGTACTTCATGTTTCTTTCTGAAGAACTTTTTATCTTCTTTGGGTCTTTTTTTTTGTGTTCATATGATTTCTTTCTTTTATCAGTTGAGCCTTGAACATCCTTCTTAGGTTTAGGACAATCAGCAATAAAGTGGCCTGATTTGCCACAGTTGTAGCATGCATTTGATTCATCCTTGGCGTTGTTTCTTTGATATGGTTTCTGGAAGTTCCCTTGATTCTTTCTCATGAACCTTCCAAATTTTTTGATAAACAATGACATAGCATCGTTACTCAACTGATCAGCAGATTTTTCAACTGAACTGATTTGTTCAGTTCTAACAGCGGCTAGAGCAGTTGTGGCTGCAGAAGTAGATGGTTCTCCTTCTCTGGTCTGCAGGTCAAATTCATAGGCTTTTAAATCAGCAAATAGATCATGGAGTTCGATTTGGTTCAAATCTTTGGACTCCCTCATTGCCATGGTCTTGACATCCCATTCTTTGGGAAGACCTCTCATTACCTTTAGTGCAATTTCTTTGTTGGTATACACTTTTCCAAGTGCATTTAGCTCATTGATGATACTACTTACTCTTTCATCATACTCGTGCATCGATTCTCCTGCTTTCATTTTGATGTTATCAAACTTTTGCACAGCAACAGAAAGTTTATTTTCTTTGGTTTGATCATTTCCTTCACACAGCTGGATCAGCTTTTCCCAAATTTCTTTGGCTGTTTTACACATCTTTATTTTGCTGAAAGTTACTTTGTCCAGCGTTTTGTACCGAATGTCTTTAGCCACATTGTCAAGATTTGCTTTTCTTTTGTCTTCAGTTGTTCATTCATCTCTGGGCTTTTCTATTCTTTGTGGTGCCCCTACTGTGATGGCAATTGCTGTATTTGCTTTTAGAATCTTCATGGGTCCATCAGTTATGACATACTACCTGTCATCATCTTGTGCTGCTAAATGAGCTTGCATTCTAATTTTCCAATCATCGAATTCTTCTCTGGAGAACATAGGAATTTTGTTGAATGAAGTCATGCTAGCAAGTTTATATATCAAAATTATTCAAGAACAAGATTCACCCGCTCTGATACCACTTGTTAGGATCGGTTAACGTATCAAAAGTGTTTAGAAGGGGGGTTGAATAAACACTCACAATAAAAAATGATTTTTTCAAATTTTGAGTTCAGTTTCGTGACAAACTGATTCTCGGAATCTTGTTGATCAATATCAATCAGTTAAACTGAATCAGTTGCGGAAGGTAACTGACTAAAAGATAGAATACAAAAATAAAATGCGCAAGGGTTGTTTTTGGATGTTCGGAGATTTCAATTACTCCTACGTCACCCCTTCTATCACAAGGATAGGATATTCACTAAAAGACTTTGATCAAATACAAGAATTGTACTGACCCACTTCAGTTTGGACTTAACACTGCCAAAAACTGAAACTCTTAGTGTAACAGAATGTTCTCAGTGCTTAACTGATCTTAGCACTATCGAATTTCAATGATTATCACAACTTGCTTGTAAGCTCAAATTGTAGCCTTAACTGCTACGAATAAATCAAGTAAGAGGTGAGCTGAGATTTTGACAGAGTGACAACAAGCTTTTTGAATAGTATTCACTTCGTTGTTGTTTTAAGCTGCTCTTCTCTCATATTTATATGCTTCTTTTCCAACGGTAACTTGAGATAAATTTGAATCTATGTATCCGTTGATTTCCACTTCATTATTCTTTGGACTTTGTTTGCGGCGTCTTAAATGCTTTAGCCGGAATGCGTTGTTCTAGGTATTCTTGGTTGTGGTGCGGCGTTTCATATTCAGTTGTAATCTGTTATGTCTCTTTGTCGGTTGAAGGTTCTTTCCCGAGACATCTTCAGCTGAGAGATACTTAACTTTAAGGCATTCGGCTGGATGTATTAACTGATTGGTTTCCAACTGATTAGACAGTCGATTTCAGTTATTAAGTCCAGTTGCTGAGTTCAGTTGGTTCGTATTTTCAGTTGGTTGATCAGTTTGTCAAACTCCAGAATTTAGTTTCCAACAATTAGATCCCGAAAACTCCTTAGGATTCATCCTCTGGAACCTCTCATACACCGCTTCTGTTCTAGGCCTCTCCCCCGCGCCAACTGCAGCCTGATTCCTCGCAAACAGTGCGAAGAACTGAGTCATTCCTGCCAGCATCTGCGCTTACATATCTGGCGGTGGAGGTGGAGGATTGGCCCTCTCCTCATTTCGGGTCTCTCGGTCCTCTTCCCTTGCTTTCTCGGTCAACTACACGTCTAGGAGGCATTCTGTTCCAACAATTACCCAACACGTAAACCCGTTATGCATGAACATGATATCAATGACATATGATGCACGGAATCTAAACTCAAAACATGGATATGCTGAAATCATGATTCAATGCTTACTACATACATAATGCAAAAATTAAAACTTACAGACTTGAGGTGTGACTTCGAGAGCTTCTTGTGACTGGCAGTAGGCATACCCTTTACAGGAACACCGCTCTGATACCAACTGTAACGAACCGTACATTTTACTACTTAAATTTGCGAAAAAATTAAAAATTTTCTTGAATACGAAAATAAAATCAATACGGTCGTCACTACATCATCCATTCACCAATAAAAATCTTGTTAAAAGAAGAGCTTGCTCAAACATCTCGCAACAAAGCATAAAATCAGAGTATTAACATTTTCTTGCTTAAAATATTAAAATAACGGGGGCGGTCCTCGGGTCTAGCCTTCCGCTCAGTCCAAGCCTGCTCCTTGGTCCCCACTTCCTGTCTCCTCATAGACATCCTCACCTGCATCGATCAAGTCTAGTGAGTCTAAAGACTCAAGACGTATAAACTGAGAATAGCAAGTAGTACATAATAAAATCGCATGCAACCTTAAAATAGAACATACATACTTGAAGCATGGATTTGAAATGAGCTTGAACCTGCATACATACATAGACGGGCCATAACTTAAAAGCTTTCATAAACATGCTTGCATACATGATCATACTTAAACATACATGACTTCATTTTGCGTAGAGGATGTTTCAAAGCAAGTGACCCATACATAATAAACGCCTGATCAGACAAACCACAGTACTGGGCTGACAGGGACGTATCCACTGCCACATACATGAGATCCCCGTTCATAATTTAACGGGCTGGTTGGTCCCCTTTCATAATTTAACGTTTTCAAACCACGATCTAACCTGTTCATAATTTAACGGGGTGGAGAGGTCCTCGGCCACGTTCACCGACTTCCAAACCCATTCAATTTGGTCACAAGACATTTAGCATACCTCAAAAACTTAAAATATTTTCTTGCACGTCAACATACTTACTTGGCGTTGAGGGATTCGTTGGACTTCGATTGGGGCCGTTGCTGCTGCATATACTAGCATGAAACTGCATACTTAACTTGCATAGCTTAGACGTATCAATCATAATTACTTACAAGTTCAATCAATTCCTTAGGACGTTCTAAAATTCCCATGACTCGACTTTGTAAATCATTGTACTAAACCTTGACCTCAAACCTCAAAGCATACCATAATTTTTCCCAAAATATGAAGGACATGGACCCCGTGCCTACCTCCGTGTATGGGTCTGTATAGGTTCGGGTGAGAAGAACTCGAAAGGAAGGGTGGACACGGACCCTGTGTCATGGTCCGTCTAAGGGTCCGTCTAGACTCTGTAAAAAGACACCGAAAAGAAACAAAGGCACGAACCCCGTGTAGAGGTCCGGGTAAGGGTCCGTGTACCTGCGCAAATTTGACACCAAGGAGAAAACAAAGGCATGGACCCCGTGCCAGGGTCCGTATGGGGGTCCGGCTAAGCACTGAAGGTCGAAACCTACGAGAAAAATCTTGACACAATATTACATTCTCCTCAACCAAACTCGATGGCTACCAATCGACACCGCAAGACACTTCCTAAGACACTAAGGCATTGTATCAAACCCAAGTGAACCATTAAAATTATTCCCGAGAGCAACGACAATCAATGACAACGACACAACCCGAAATTCCCACTATTTACTTTCCTACGACTCTTGATTCAACTTATTGCCTATCGACACAAAACCAAACGTTAATAATCATCCCAACATCTTAAACAATGTACCTATAAGCAGCAACGATCACCCGTCGATCCCCAACGAAGCCTGCAACATTAAAACTTCAAGAACTCATCAACATCAATAATTTCTGAAAACGCAGTTTGAGCAGTCCCACGAAAAACATCATAACTCACTCAATTTTTATCTGAATAACTCGAATTTATATCAAATCGAAGGTATCAAAAAGTTCTACATTTTTATTATTGAAAGTTTTCTCAAAATCTCGACCGAAAATTCGCAGTTTTAACAAGAACAGTAAAAACGTGATTTAGATCTAAAAATTTTCCTTCAAAATCGATCCAAACAATTAACCGCTCAAACTATGAACATCATACATGAATTTTACGCATAAAACAACGCAACACATAATATGACATGATCGACGCAGCAAAAGAGAGATTATACGTGCCTTTTGATGATAAACTATACCGAAACGGCGATACCGATGCGGGAACGGAGCGAGGCTTGATCCGGGACGACTTGCGGCTCGAATTTCTTGCAATAGAATCAACAAAAATTTGCTGGAAAGATTTGGGGGATGGGGCGGCTGCTGCTCTTGTGCCAAGAACCCTAAAATTTTTCTTTTAAAATGATGAAATGGGGATAAGGGAGATGTGTGTGTGTGTTATACGTGAAAGTGTGTGTAAATAAGTGTGTGTGCGTGTGTTAGGCTAATAATTAGGGACTTAAATTTTTGCTTAATTCTACCATTAAGGTGCTAATTAAAAGTTACTCAATTAACACATTAAATAAAATACTATCTCTACTAATCCTTAAATAAAAGTCCCCCAATTTAAGTAAAATCCACACTAATTTTACAAACTTTACTACTTAGCAAAAATAAGGTACACCATGCTAACTTTAAAATTCTAAAATCCCTAGATAAATAAATAAGGCTTGTAAAAATACTAAATCTTAGTAAATCCTTTAAAATGCCCCATTCTTGACTAAAAATTAAAATAACACATTTTAAAATACCAAAAATCGTCACCGGTCTTTTCCTCGATCCCGATTCGAATAATCGCCTGAAACATGACAATTGAAATACATTTTAACGTGGATCACAAAAACATTAAAATCATACCATTTAAATAAATCATGCATCACTAAAATCATTTTAAACTTGAATAAAATATTTAACAATTAAATAAATGCATGGATTATACGTGTGCTGATTCTTGGGCACTACATCACAGATCTTCCACTAGAGAGAGAGGTGGAGTTTGCAATTGATCTTATGCCAGGAACAGTGCCAATCTCCAAGGCACCCTACCATTTAGCTCCAACTGAGATGCTAGAACTCAAACAGCAGATTCAAGAGCTCCTTGACAAGGAATTCATCCGCCCTAGTTTCTTACCATGGGGCGCAGCAGTACTCTTCGTAAAGAAGAAAGACGGGAGCATGAGGCTGTGTATCGATTACCGAGAACTGAACAAGGTAACGATCAAGAACAAATACCCACTTCCAAGGATCGAGGACTTGTTCAATCAGTTAAAGGGAACCATAGTGTTCTCTAAGATAGATCTCCGGTCAGGGTATCACCAGCTAAAGGTGAAGGACACAGATGTTCACAAGACAGCCTTCAGGACCAGGTATGGGCATTACGAGTTCTTAGTGATGCCATTCGGATTGACTAATGCTCCAGCAATTTTTCATGGACTTGATGAACCGAGTATTCCAGCCCTACCTAGATCAGTTTGTCATAGTGTTCATTGACGACATTCTTATATACTCGAAGAGCCATGAAGAGCACAGTCAGTATTTGAAGACAGTTTTGCAGACCTTTCAGAGCCGCAAGTTATTTGCAAAGTTCAGTAAGTATGAATTCTGGTTGGAGAAGGTATCCTTTTTGGGTCACATAATATCTAGCAAGGGAATTGAGGTGGATCCAACTAAAGTGGCAGCTGTTAAGGAATGGGTTGAGCCGAAGAATGCATCAGAGATCCGCAGTTTCCTAGGCTTAGCAGGCTACTACAATAAGTTTATTCAGGGATTTTCTTCAATAGCAGTGCCACTCACTTCATTGACCAAGAAGAATGCCAAGTTCATGTGGAGTTGTAACAGCCGATCGTTCATGTCTTTTATTATGAATTACGGTATTTTTATTGTGATGGTTTATGGCTTTACTTTATGATATGAATGGTAATGAATGTTATGGAATGGAATAGGTAATGGATGGGTAGAATAGAATGTTGAATTTGAGTTAAATAGGTAATGGAAGTGTTGTAACGGTATGAAACTGTGGCAGTAGTTGTGGTTTTTAGCATAATGTTTTGTATAGTAATCCAATTGATGTGAGGCCTCTTTCATTAGAAAGATAAGATATAAGGCTATAATTTTCGTGTTTTGAGTTTTGTTCAAATCATTAGGGAAGACAAGCCAAAAGCGCCCCGAAGTGTGTCGTGCGTATCGTCGTTCCTACAATGACACATGTTGGGAGAATGAGCATAAATATTTACTCAGACCTTCAAATGACATGAGGCCAACTGGAGATGAAAGCCAAAACATAGGGCTAAAACTTTCATGTTTACCACGTTTTCTAATTTGGATGGGAAGAGGCGTTTCAGAAGAGATCTTTACAGTAGCTGTGCGCAGAGCGGCGCCCGAGCGGTAAGAAACTACCGCCCGAGCGCCACTGCTTCTGGATTTTTGAGTTTTGGGCAGTAAGTTCGGCGCTAGGGCGGTAATATGTGACCGCCCGAGCGCCCAGCAAGTTAAAAAGCATGTTTTGAGGTTTGGGAAGGCATAAAATCGAATGGGATCATCTTTTTACTCATTTTCCTTCTCCTTCTTTTCTCTCCATCGGCTTGGAAACTAGGGTTTCTCATTTCTCCTTCAATCCAATTTCTTCCAAGGCATTAATCTTTGATTGAAGCCTTAATCTTTGCTTGGAGATTAGAGGTTCCTCTACTCAAGAGTCTAGGAACAAGGTAAGAAAGCTTATTTTTCCTTGGGTTAGTGATTGAAGGAAAGATATTGGGTTGTTTGGTTTAAATGTTGAGGTAAGGTTGTTAATATAATTATTAATGGTATTATTATTGATATTGTGTTGTAGGAATCCCTCAAGAACTAACAACTACTTGTATATTGGGTTGTAAGTAGACTTTTCCTTTGAATGCATCTCATGAGCTATGTATATGATAAATGAAGTTTCTATTGATTTTAGTTCCTTTAAATAATTGATAATGTATATTGTATGAATTGATATATTGAAAAGAAATGGAATTGATGCCAAGGGCAAAGTAAAGGAGCTAAAGTTTTAGCACGCACATCACATGTTTGATAAAATGTTTCAATGAATGTTTTTATGGCTTGATGGTTATATGGTATTGTAGTGTTACCTATGGTAATTCTAAACCCACTCGACTGAATTTGATCAACATAATGACATGTACTGTGACTTATTTTGACTGAGACGTACATGTGTACCATTGACTGATGACCTATCAATGCCATATGAATGAAAATAAATGAATTGTTCTATAGATGCCATCTTATAATTGTTATATATGCATTTTATTGACTGATGGCATATTATAGTTAAGAAATAGTATGGATTCCTTCTTTACACTATGGTATATGTACTTGTTATTTAAAGGTCTAGTTCCTGAGTTTTTATAACTCATTTCAGTAATGTTCATGAGATGCAGATGCAGGTAACCGAGACTGATACTGCGTGGTGTCGAGACGGAAGAAGGAAATGTACCAAGCTTGGAGGAAGGATGCAATGATTATTTTGTCAATGGATGGTTAAGAAAGTATTTTGTTTTGTAATGGTTGGAATTGGCTAACATATTTTGTTGTAACCTATTTGATATTTTGGGAGTTGACTTAATTGCTTTGGTAACCAAATGGAATGCTTTTGATTTTGTATATCTTTATGTATTAGTTGTGGGAAATTTTTATGGCGTATTGTTTTAATTGCTTGAGACAGGATATGAGTTCCTTTTTACGGGAAAACTTTGCCAAAATTTTTAAAGTACATACTTTCCTCCAAGTCTATTTTTAAAGCTTCCGCATTATAGAGTTTATTATTATTTTAAAACGTGTCAGGGTGTCAGAGGAGTGATGAATGTCAGAAGAGCTTTGATACCTTGAAGCGAGCTCTTATTTCAGCGCCAGTGTTAGCCATCCCATCCGCGCAAGGAGATTTTGTGTTATACACCGATGCATCTAAGCTCGGGTTAGGTGCAGTGTTGATGCAACATGGTCGGGTGATAACTTATACTTCCAGGCAGTTGAAGGTGCATGAGAAGAATTATCCGACTCATGATTTAGAATTAGCCGCCGTTGTCTTTGCATTGAAGATTTGGAGACACTACTTGTACGGCGAGAAATGCCAGATATTTACTGATCACAAGAGTCTCAAGTATTTCTTCACACAGAAAGAGCTGAACATGAGGCAAAGACGGTGGTTGGAGTTGGTAAAGGACTACGATTGTGAAATTAGCTACCATCCGGGGAAAGCTAATGTGGTGGCAGATGCCTTGAGTAGAAAGGTTGCAGTCATAGCACAGTTGTCAGTACAGAGATCTCTTCAGTCAGAGATTCAGAGGTTTGGGTTAGAAGTTTATCCCAAGGGCAGAGCTCCCAGACTATCTAATCTGACAGTAAAATCTGATTTGCTAGACCGAATCCGTAGGGGGCAGCCTTCAGACGAACAGTTACAAAAATGGAGACTGAAAGACGAAGCCAAGGGCAGTGTACTCTACACAGTGTCCGATGGTATTATCAGATACAGAGGTAGAATGTGGGTGCCTAATGTTGATTCGATCAGAGAGGATATTCTGACAGAGGCACACGCATCTCCGTATTCTATTCATCCAGGAGGTACCAAGATGTACAAGGATCTGCAGATTTTGTATTGGTGGCCAGGTATGAAGAGAGACATCCGTCGATTTGTGTCTGAATGTCTCACTTGTCAGCAGGTGAAGACAGAGCATCAGAGGCCAGCAGGGATGCTTAAGCCATTTCCTATCTCTGAGTGGAAATTAGAAAATATCACCATGGACTTCGTTGTTGGGTTGCCGAGGTCAGTCAGGGGATCCAATGCTATTTGGGTCATTGTGGATCGACTAACTAAGTCGGCACATTTCTTGCCAGTAAAGACGACTTTCTCCATGATGCAGTATGCGGAGCTTTATATCTGAGAGATAGTCCGATTGCACGGAATCCCAGTTTCTATTGTGTCCGACAGGGACCCGAGGTTTACATCATCCTTTTGGAAGAGTTTGCACGCAACTATGGGGACGAAGCTGCTGTTCAATACAGCTTTTCACCCGCAGACAGATGACAAGTCCGAGCGAGTGATTTAGATTTTGGAGGATCTATTGCGAGCTTGTATGATCGATTTCCATGGGACTTGGGAATCTAAGCTATCTCTAGTGGAGTTTACCTACAACAAAATTTTCCAAGCATCTATTGGTATGGCTCCCTACGAGGCATTGTATGGGAGGAAGTGCAGATCGCCGATTCATTGGGATGAAGTCGGTGAGAGAGCAGAACTTGGCCCAGAAATAGTTCAGCAGACTGCAGATGTGGTGGTCAAGATCCGAGACAGGATGAAGACCGCGCAGAGTCGTCAAAAGAGTTATGCTGACAAGAGGAGAAGGGATCAAGAATTTTCCGTAGGCGATCACATTTTCGTGAAGATAGCAACCATGAAGGGTGTTATGAGATTTGGGAAGAGAGGCAAGCTAAGTTCGAGGTTTATTGGGCCGTTTGAGATTCTTGACAGACTTGGGATACTAGCTTATCGTGTTGCCCTTCCGTCGAATCTGGCCGGGCTACACAATGTGTTCCATGTCTCGATGTTGAGGAAGTACCTAGCAAACCCTTCGCATGTGTTGATTTATGAGCCGTTACAGCTTGCTCCAGATTTGTCGTATGAGGAAAGACCTGTCCAAATCCTAGACAGACAGGAGCAGAGAGTTCGGAACAAGGTGACCAAGTTGGTCAATGTTCGGTGGCTGAATGAATCAGTGGAGGAAGCCACTTGGAATACCAAGACAGATATGAGGAACTGCTACCCAGAACTATTTGGTAAGATTTAATTTCGAGGACGAAATTTATATAAGTGGGGGAGGAACTGTAGAGACCAAATTCACTACACGTATAACCTATGCATTTATTTAATTGTTAAATCGTTTATTTAAATCTAAAATGATTTTTAGTGTTGCATGATTTATTAAATTGCATTATTTTTAAATTATTTATGTTTATGTGATGCAAGTTAAAATGTTTTCTCAAGTTTCATGTTTCAGGCGATCATTCGATGTGAGATCGAGGAAAAGAGACCGGTGACGATTTTGGCATATTTTTACGTAGTGTTGTATTTTAAGTTAATGTTGGGGCATTTTAAATAATTTATTTGGTTTTATCATTTTTAAAACCCAAATTATTTATGTAGTATTTTATGATCTTTAAACTTTTAATAGTTTTGACACTTGTGCAAGTTATTTTAAATTGAGAGATTTTATTATTGATTAGGGGAGAGTTAGTATTTTAAATTAATTTCTAATTACTAATTTAAGCAATTTAATTCCCTAATTTAAACACAAAACTCATGCGCACACACACACTTTTACACACACCTATACACGACACAACACACACACATATATTTCATTCAAACTTTTATTATTTTGAGAGAAGAAAACTAGGGTTCCTTCCCAACAAAGAGCAGCCGCCCCTCCCCTTCTTTTCCAACGCCCTTTCGAGAGTTTTCTTCAAGTAATTTAGTGCCACGTTCATCTCGGATCGTCTCTCGCATCCTCCTCGCATCAAGATCGTCGTTTTGGAATTTTTTAAATATCAAAAGGCACGTATATACTATTTTTCCTGCGTCAATCATGTCATTGTATGTGTTGCATTGTTTTATGCATAAAAATCCATGTATGATGTGCAAGTTTGGGGAGAAACATGTTGGATCGATTTTGAAACGTTTTTAGATCTAAAATTTCGAAATTTTACAGTTCTTTTGAAAACTGCGATTTTTCGGTCGCAATTTTGAGAAAAATTTCAACATGAAAATTGTAGAACTTTTTGATACATTCGATTTGATATAAAATTCGAAATATTTGGATAACAATTGAGTGAGTTATGATCATTTTCGTGGGACTGCTCAAACTGCATTTCTGAAAAAAATTATGTTATTGATGTGTTCTTGAGATTTTCTTGTTGCAGGCTTTGTTCGGCATCAATGGGTGATCGTTGCTGGGTTTAGGTATATCGAGAATGATGTTGGGATGTATGTTGGTATTTCATTTCTTGTCTTTAGGCACTTGTTGAGTTAGAATCATTAGGAATTGATTTTTGGTGTCAAATTTCGTGTTCATGAGTTGTATTGCATTGTAAGTTGGACGTCGTTGTTTTGGAGTGTTTGTTTGAGTTTGAATGAGTGTTCTAGCACTCTAGGACCGGTATCGAGGTGTCGATTTATTGTCGGAATGATAGAGTTAGGAGAAATAAGCCTTGAATACATGTTTTCCCGTTGGTTTACTTTCACCGAGCCTACACGGACCCTGGCATGGGGTCAGTGCCCTTGTTTCTTCCGAAGTGTCTTTTTACAGAGTCTACACGGACCTTTACACGTACCTAGGCACAGGGTCCGTGTCCTCACTTCTTTTCGAGTATGCTTTTACAGTTCCTACACGGACCCGGACCCGGAGGGGTGCACGGGGTCCGTGTACTCCAGTCCTTGAGAAATATTTTAGGTATCGAATTGGGATTTATGTCATGGTTTAGTACGACAATTAAACGAGGTCAAGCCCTGAGTAATCTAGAATGTCATAAGCTATTTACTTGATTCAGTGGTGAGTACAAATACCTACGTCTAAGTTATGCAATTTAAGCGTTGAATTATATTAGTATGTGCAGCAGTGGCCCCAAGCGAGATCCAACGAATCCCTCAACGTCAAGTAAGTATGTTTGATGTGCAACGAAAATATTTCAAGTTTTTGAGGTATGCTAAATGTCTTGTGACCAATTATGTATGGGATTGGTAAGGTGTAGAGCATGACCAGGGACCAATCTACCCCGTTAAATCATGAACGAGTTTATATCAGGATTGGAAAGAGTTAAAGCATGAACGGGGACCAATCCACCCTTTAAAGCATGAACGAGGATCTCATGTATGTGGCAGTGGATTCGTCCCTGTCAGCCCAGTATTGTGGTTTAGTCTGATCAGGCGTTTTATGTATGAGTCATTTGCTTTAAAACATGCCTCTACGCAAAATGATGAAGTTTAAGTATGTTCAAGTATGTACAAGTATGCAAGCACGTTTAAGAAGTTTCAAGTTAAGGCACTTCTATGTATGTATGTACGTATGTTCAAGTTTATGTATGCAAGTTCAAATCCCAGTATGTACGTTCTATTTTAAAAGTTGCATGTGGTTTTATTACGCAATACTCGTTACTTCCAGTTTATACGTGTTGAGTCTTTAGACTCACTAGACTTGATCGATGCAGGTGAGGATGATTTTGAGGAGACTAGAGGTGGGGACCAAGGAGCTGGCTTGGACTGAGCAGGAGGCTAGACCCGAGGACCGCCCAAGTTTTTAGTTCATATGAAAATGTTCAAAAACTCTGATTTCGCGCTACTGGATATGAGATTTTAAACAACTACTTTTGTCGAACCTTATTTTAGGTCTTTTGTTGCAACTACTTTGGGACGTACAATTTAGTTTATCAAATTTTGAAGGTTCACTTCTTATTTAAGAAAATTTTTAATTTTCCGCAAATTTCAAGTAGTAAAAAGTACGGTACGTTACACGATCGAACCGTGGTGCTTGAACTGCTGTGCGGTTTAAAAGATTTGAGTTACACCATTACTACTAGCTATAGCTTTTGGTAAAGCAGCAAGCGCTCGATCTTACAATTGGTATCAGAGCCAAGGTCACGGGTTCGATTCCCATTGATCGCAAGGAGTGCAATTATTGGGAGGGAGATTGTTGGGTGCAATAATTGTCCCTGATTGGAGCGATAGAACCGTGGTGCTTGAGCTGCTGTGCGGTTTAAAAGATTTGAGTTGCACGATTACTACTAGCTATAGCTTTTGGTAAAGCAGTAAGCGCTCGGTCCTACAAAACGTTTAAGGACCTTTTCTGTGTAATTTGACTGGTGAACAAATATTCCACATTCTCTATGTTCAATTTGCAAACCCAGACAATATTTCGTTTTTCCAAGGTCCTTCATTTCAAATTCTTCCTTCAAGTACGACACAACTTCTTGAATTTGCTTATTCGTTCCAATGATGTTTAAATCATCAACATACACAACAATAATTACGCATCATGATGTTGTTTTCTTAACGAAAACACAAGGGCATATTGAATTATATACATATCCCTTTTCATTAAGTGTTCATTTAGTCGATTATACCACATTCGGCCGGATTGCTTTAACCCATATAATGATCTTTGCAATTTCACAAAATAACATTCTTTGGGTTTTGAACTTTGTGTTTCAGGCATCTTAAGTAAGCTGTTACAACATTCATAAGACACATTTCTAAATTTTCAGATACTACCAAACTAATCAAATATCGAAACATAATTGCATCCATAACAGGAGAATACGTTTCTTCATAATCAATTTCAGGTCTTTGATTAAAATCGTGCGCAACAAGTCGAGCTTTATATCTTACTATATTATTTTTCTCTTTTTTTTTTCAAATAAAAACCCATTTATACCCAACAGGTTTTACACTTTCATGTGTGAGGACTATAGGACCAAAAACATTACGCTTATTTAGCGAGTCCAATTCAACCTGAATGGCGTCTTTCCATTTTATCCAGTCCTGTCGATTTTTACATTCATGAAATGATTTTAGTTCATGATCTTTATTGTCATTTATGATATCAAATGCCACATTGTAAGAAAATATCTCATCAATTTCTTTTGTATCTTTTAGTTTCCATATTTTTCTAGTATTAATATAATTGATAGAGATTTCACGATTCTCGTCAGTTTGTGGTTCTGACGAAACATTTTCATCATCATGTATTTCTGCTGGAATATCATTCTCTATTTTGTGATCATCGTGTTTCCCTATGCTTTTTATTTTTTTAAAAGATTTTTATCCTACCGATTGGCCTTCCACGCTTCAGGCATTTAATGACATCATGATTGTCTTCAATTTGCTTTTTGGAATTTCAATTCGAGAAAGAGAATTTACAGCATGTATATATGATTTAGTTACCTCTTTTGTGTCTGCAAATGCATCTGGTATCTGATTTGCTATTCTTTGCAAGTTCATAATTTGCTGTACATCTTTTTCACATTGTTTAGTTTTTGGATCCATATGTAACAATGATGATGTAAACAATGTAATTTCTTTTTCGATATTTTTTTTCCTTCCCCTAACATTGGGAAGATTTCCTCATTAAAATGACCATCAACAAAATGTGTTGTAAACACGTTGCCTATCTGAGGATCAAGATATCGAATGATTGATGGGCTGTCATAACCAACACAAATTCCGATTTTTCTTTGATGTCCCATTTTTGTTCATTGAGGTGGTGCGATAGGCACATATACCATACATTCAAAAATTCTCAGATGAGAAATATCTGGTTCTTTACCAAATGCAAGCTGCAATGTGGAGTATTTATGATATGCACTTGGTCTGATGCGAATTAATGCAACAACATGTAAAATTGCATGACCACATATAGAATCAGAGAGTTTTGTTTTCATAATCATTGGTCTAGCAATCAGTTGTAGACGTTTAATCAATGATTCAGCTAATCCATTTTGTGTATGTACATGAGCCACTGGATGCTAAACAATGAATACCATGGATATACAATAATCATTGAAACTCTGGGAAGTAAATTCACCAGCATTATCAAGTCTAATTTTCTTAATTGTATGATCGAGGAATTGATTCCACAATTTTATTAGTTGAGCAAGTAATTTTGCAAATGCAACATTGTGGGTTGATAATAAACATACATGTGACCATCTGTTGGAGGCATCGATCAATACCATAAAATATCTAAATGGTCCACATGGTGGATGAATTGGCTCACAAATATCACCCTGAATACGTTCAAGAAACATGGGTGATTCAGTTTGGAATTTAGCTTGTGATGGTCTTATAATAAGTTTTCTAAGAAAACATGATTTGCATTGAAACTTATTATTTTGAAAGATCTTCTGGTCTTTTAGCGGATGACCATGTGTATTTTCTATAATTCTTCGCATCATTGTTGAACCATGATGTCATAATCGATCATGCCAATTGATCAGTATTGAAAAATTATCAACTATCATACTTGATTCAATTGGACTTATATATGTATAGTGCAATTCAGTAGGGAGCATTGATAGTTTTTCAACTACATATTTCTTTCCTGATTTATATGTGGTAAGACACATATATTTCTCATTTCCTTCATTTTTTGTATGAGTATCATACCCATGAGAATATATGTCATTAAAACTCAACAAATTTATTTTCGATTGTGGTGAATACAAAGCATCATTTATCAAAAATTGTGTACCATTAGGTAACCAAAAATGTGCTTTACTACAACCTTTTATCAAGTCTACATGACCTGATATTGTATTCACCATTGTTTTTGTTGGTTTTAGTTCCAAGAAATATCTTTTATCGCGAAGAATAGTGTGTGTTGTATCACTATCAGGTATGCAAATTTCCATGAGATTAGTTCCTTATTTAGCTTTTTTCATAGCATTTTCGATATTTGAACTTCAAAAAAATATGCAATGAAAAAATATTACTGACAATACATATGTAATTTATTTAAAAATACACAACATATCATAATTGTACAATAAAACATTATTATATGAGTACATGAAAAATAAATTATTTTACATTTACATTTCACCAATATATTGTTCATTTTCAGATAAATCGTTGAGAAAATTTGTAGCATCAATATTTTTCATTTATATTCCACCAGCATATTGTCATTTATAGAGAAATCATTCAGAAAATCTGCAGCATTAAAATGAGTTGAATCACTCAAACAGTCACTGCGTTCAGTGAAGTTGGTCACTTTTTCTTTCCCCTTTATCGATTCTTTATAGAGCTTGCAAAGGTGCTCGGGGGTTCGACAAATACGAGACCAATGTCCTGGAGTGCCGAATCTAAAACAGGAACTTTCAAATCGTTTTGAGTGATGTTCATTACCACTCATGTTCTCATGATACTTTTTCAGTGGGTGGTTCGTGACGCCCTTTTGCGATGAGTTATAAAAATAAATATCTCGATTGTTTTCAAAACCATGTCCACTTCCATGTCCACGTCCACGTCCACATCCACGTCCACGTCCACGTCCACGACCACGACCTCGACCAAAACCTTGTCTCTGAATTTGATTTTGGTTTCCAACTTTAAAATCATTTTTATTTACAGCATTTACTTCTGGAAATGCTGTTGATCCAGTGGGTCGGGACTGATGATTTCTTATTAGTAGCTCGTTGTTCTTTTTCGCCACAAGAAGACATACGATAAGTTCAGAATATCTCGCAAATCCACGCACTCTATATTTTTGCCGCAGAGTTATATTTGATGAGTGAAACGTGGAAAATGTTTTTTCAAGCATTTCCGATTCCGTAACTTCATGTCCACAAAATTTTAATTGCGAAATTATTCGTTACATCGTCGAATTGTAATCACTTACTTTCTTAAAATCTTGGAATCTAAACATATTACATTCATCACGGGCAGTCGGAAGTATAACTTCCCTTATATGTTCAAATCTTTCTTTTAATCCTTTCCACAAAGCCATGAGTTATTTTTCGATAAGATATTCACGTTTTTAAACCTTCATCAAGATGTCGACGCAAAAATATTATAGCTTTTGCTTTTTTTTTGTGATGAAGATATACCATTTTTTTAATGGTCTCGCTTAGTCCTAATGACTCAAGATGTATTTCTACATCAAGAGTCCATGAGATATAATTTTTTCCTGTAATGTCGAGCGCAACAAATTCAAAATTTGCCAAGTTTGACATGGTGGTACTAAAAAAATAACAATGCATTTTATTAGTTAAGTTATATTAATATGACAATAAAAAGTAACGAATAAATTACAGATACAAGCCTTTTTAAAAATAAAGAAAGAATGCGAGGGGGATATTCTCCGATAAATACAAGACTAATGATTATAATAACCAAAATAATTATACAAAATAACCTTGAAAGAGCCATCTTCTTCTTCTTCGAAAATTTTGATGAAGAAAATTTTTAGGGAGGAAGAATAAGTTTGGAGTGATTGAATGTGTTTGTGAAGTCATATTTATAGGGTAAAAAATAGTGTTTATGACCGTTACAAATTCTTAAAAAATAAATGTATGTATGTGCAAATTTTATGGTAATAATATGATGTATATAATGTTAATCATGTTTAAATAATTATGTATATCTTATCACAATATTATAATGAGGTGTCAGTGACTCCTTTTATATAATACTGTGACATTATACAAATATATATATAATTATTATATAACATAATAAAAATATATAAATAGTGAAATAATCACATCACGTTATTATAATTTTTATCTATCACTCATTGCGAAGGGTTGAGAGGATTGGCTCTGCAACTAACATTGTCGCCACTTCTCTCGACTCCTAGCCTTGGGGCCTTAATTAGCCAACAGGGTCCTGAGCTTCATCTGTCAAGATGCACGGCTAAATTGTTCGATGAACAAGATTTCAGTTGCAAGCCTTCCAGGTCAGCTGTTCTTCAAACGAAACTCATCCATGCTGGGATGTTGGTTGATTAAATCACCAGTTGTATATCGCTTGAGCCTAGTTTGAGTCTGCTCAACAAGTTAGCTAGCAAAGATATCAAGTTCAAGGCAAATTAGCTTGTTTCTCTAGCAAATTGAACTCACGACCGGTGCAGCATTTCAAGCAGTCAAGGCAACCAGTTGTTGGTATATCCAGTTCTGTCACACATAAACCGACTGATATCTGATGTTGTTTAAAATATGCTATTGTAGTAGCAATTTTCCTTTCAACTGTTGTAAGTACTCAAATGTACAAATACAAGGAAATTTATTTGATTAAATAAACATCATGTTTATCCAGCTGTGTTTCGTTGTGACTGAATGGATATTTCCAGATTTCTTGTCTACATTGCTTGAATGATTATAACCTCTTAATGAATGCTTAGATAATCACTTCTCAAATACGAGCTTTTATTCAGTTTTTGAGGGGGAGTTTTTCTTGTACTCTAAAAAATAGTTTTTCAATCAGTTTTTAAAATTCAGTTGTCAAGGAGGAGCTATAATTTCTTCAACTGAAGGTGTTCTCTTAACTCTGTATTTCAAAGAGGTTTTTCAGTTCAGTTTTTGAGGGGGAGTTTTTCTTTTACCCTTATTCCTTAATTTTTTTTTTCAAAACCATCTTTAGTTTTGTTTTTGAGGGAGAGCTTTTAACGATGTTTAAATGGACTAACCCTTGAACTGAATATATTGTTCTTAACTGCTCAAGTTTTGTGATCGTCAAAAAGGTGGAGATTTTTGGAACTTTTCAAGTTCGCAATCTTAATTTTGATGTTAACAAAACTTGTCTTCTTGTGTTACTAATGTTTTACCTTACTATGCGGAAGATAGGATCAGTTGTGAACTGTTTACATCGCAAAAATGAAGACCCAACTGATCGCACAAACTGAATCAGTCGAACTGATACGTCAAATGAGTAGTTCAGCTGATTGTCCAGTTGATAGGTAGCTCAGCAGGAGAACCTCAGAAGCACAGCCAGCCGAAGGAGTGTTCAACTGATGAAGAAACCCAACTGATCAGTTCAACTGAACGAGAGTGAAATCAGTTCAACTGACGAGTCAACTGATTTCACCAGCCCGACTGAAGATCAGTTCAGCTGACTAGTTCGGAGCGTCAGTTAAGAATCTTTCAGTTGTAGGTGAAGACAAACTCATTTAGTGGATTCCAGCTATACACAAAGGTACAAAGCAATTGTCCAGTCAAGGGACAATAATGAACGTTGCATCAGAGCATTAAAGACAAACGTTTCAGAAGTACAGTCGAAAAGTCGAGATACAGAGTCCAAGGAACGATTTCAAGATGCAACGGATACAATAATTGATTCTCATTGTACGATCAGTTTCCTGCCTATAAATAGAAGATTAGTGAAGACCAACAAAAAGAGTGTGTGAAGATACAAAGAAAATGGGGCTCGCCTATTGCATATTAGCTTACAAGAAGCAACCAGCCCAGAGGGACACTTCAACGTGTTATCAGCTTAGATTAGGAACACATTTTCCCTCAGTGTGTGGGAAAACCTTTCCGGTGTATTCTTTGTTCAGTTCCCCCATACACACACACTCACCGCCTCCACCCAAATACAGTTTTGCACAAAAACGTTAAACTTGGGTATGTAGTCTTTGACACACAGACGTTAAAGAAGTGTTGGCTGAAAGTTGTGATGCCTTCAATCTAGGCTAGGAGTTCAGTTGAGGCAGTAATGTAAGTTCTAAGTTGAGTGAGTTTGTACAAGTAGTGTATAAATCAATGTATTCTAGTGGATCCTACCCGAGGTGGTTGAAGGGGTGACATAGGAGTAGTTGAAGTCTCCGAACATCCATAAACATATCTTGTATATTTAACTGATTAACTGTTGTTTTCAAACTGACTTGATCAGTTAAAGCATTTGTCAGTTCAGTTCTTGCCATAATTGAACCGATATATGCGACAATTGATCCCCTGCTTTTCAGTTATTCAATTTACGTAAGTTAAAATGTTTTCTAATTTAACAGCCTTCTTCACGAAGGATTACTTCGAGTTTCTTCCGCTTGGTTTTTAACCAAATTCAATTTAATTCATCGGTGTTAAAATTCTTAGAACACGAGCTATTGCAGCTCATTGGAGAATATTGTGTTTGAAATGTCTTCAAAGGCACCAGCACACGATCCTTTAACAATGCAACATAACAAAGTGGAAGAAGAGCATCTACCAAGAAGGATTTAAGATGACCATAAGAATGAAAGTTGGGCGATATATAACTTGGATGAAGAAGAATGCCAGGGTTTGAAAGAGAGAATGAAGAAAACTTCAAAAGAGAAATCACGCCAATCACGCCGAGATATTCTTGTTCCTTCGTAGATTTTATTCTTATGAATTCAAACATTGTGTTCTTGCTTTGTTTTTTATTTTTTGAAATAAAATTCTTTAGACTATGACTACGATAAAGCCAAATAATACATTGTTTGATATTTAATTTTTAAAAAATATATTATTTTTTATTTTTATTATTGATTGATGTTGGTTTAATATTTTTTGTTAATAATATGATCATCTATTTATATATTTATTAAATAATCACGTATCGGAAGATGATTGGTTGAATATAACAAAAAAATATGCTAATCAACACATGATTAAACTGACTAGAAATAATATTCGGTTTCAGTATGTGATTTTAGATGAAAACTGAAATTTCAGAAAGATTTAATATATTTAGATCTAATTAAATTCAATTATAAATATTTGGACTATTAGATTTAAATATGTTTATTAACATGAAAAATCGTTTAATAAATAAATAAGGAATTTCAACGTGATTGTAAAGAATTTAATAATTAATTGAATTTTAACATGTGTCAACATAATAGAGTTCGGTACCATTATATGTCTTAGTTCTTTATTTGAAGTTGAATAATTCCTTGATATTTTATTCATTTGTTTTTTATTACAATTGTTTTATTTAATAGTTTAGATTTATAATTCATATATCATCCTTTTATTTATTTTGCCTATTTTGAGTTAATTGATAAAAAATATAGTAATTAAATATTAATCTCCGTGGGATCGATACTTAGACTCATCATCCATTTATTATAACTTAATCTAATTTGCTTGCTAGATTTATTTCTATCTAAAATCGTCGGTCAAGTTTTTGGTGCAGTTTTCGGGTACTAATTTATTTAATATTAGAATAAATTGCTTGTTTGATATTAGATATATTCTTTGCAAAAAAAAAAAAAAATTTCATATGTTTTTTTGTCTAATTTATTTCTTTTATTTTTATTTTATTGTGAGATAATTCAAGATGGATCATCGGCGAGTATTCACGAATTTTGCCTAACAATATTCGGAACCATTCTATGTTGCTTGGAGGAGATTCGATGATTTGGCAAACAAATATATGTACCATGATTTTTCAAACTCTCTTATTCGAATTTTATATATTGGTTTGGATGAGGCAACAAGAAATTGAGGAAACTATGGAGCTTTGGTTGTGCGAAGCACTTGTTAAATGATATGACATATTTTGACTACCACTGACATTGTGATCTTTCACTGCAGGGTGGGTTGGAATCACCAATATCCTCCACAATTATGTCCCAATTTTGTGAACCAATCATTTGAGCTACAAGAAGAGCGTAGCGCACATTTATATGGAATCATGGCCCAGTTGGAGAACATGGTCAATAATTCAACATAGATAAGTAAATTTTTTTTGAAAATTCACACAAGCTCTATGTTTTTTCATAGATCAGTAAATTGAACTTCTAGTGCAACCAGTTTCTGAAATCCGCAAGAGAATGAAGCGATTTTTGCCGATCAATTAATGAAAAATAAAGTATAGGTGAATGATGACAACTCAAACAACCCGTGTTTGTAAAGTGATTCAAATCATGTAGAAAATTCATCTGAATATGATATTCCACGAGTATTTGAGCTGAAGGAAGAAGAATTCTTCGAGGAATCCATATGTGAAGATGAGATAAAATTGAAGTTGGATAATGTATAAGAATACAAGGCGAAGGATTTGAACTCATATATTATCTTAACATATATTTCACCAGCAGTTCTTTTATTTCCATCAACGCAAGCTCCAGAATATTACATCTTCTACGAGCTTCATCCTGGATTAGATTGTTCTTCTCCTACCCATATGTAATATGATACTTACTATGAGTGGAAGCCACCCTTTGATGGTTGCTTCTACATAGTCAACTTATAGACAATAAATTTAAGGTGTACTGGACACAACCCAGTGTGCCCTTTCATTTTTTTCTTTCTTTAACTATTTTTTACTCTAGTATTTTATTTTATTTTATAGGTGTTGAATTCTCAGCAATGACTTGATTTGCACCATGATTAGTTGTTAAGATAAAGGATTATCACTTGAATAGTTCTATCAGCATCTTCCCCAATGGTTATTCAAAGTTACGAGAGTGTCAAGGAAGTGTTTTTGCTATTTATTATTTTATTTTTTTTTTATTTTATCATAGCATGACACTGAGGATAATGTCGATCTTTAAATTGTGGAAGATTGGTTGTTTTGTTCACGTCACAACACTAAGCATGTGCTGTAATGTTTAATCCTCAAGCATGAGTTTTTTAATGATTTTATTTTGAAAAACTGCACTTATGATTACATGACACACTAATTGACTTTATATATTTTTTTATCACTCAAGCGCTTGAATCAAACCTATAATCGATTGAGATAAGTTGTAGTTGTAGCTGAAGGATTTGAGCATGAAGTAGTTTTGTATCATATTTTGAGATATCATATACGCACTTTAAGTCATACTTATATGAATTAATTGTGAATTGGCAAGAGATGAGCTCATAAAAAAAAAGAAACAATCTATAACTTTTCTGATTATCCTTCGAGGCGAAAATACGGAGGAAAATGAGTTAAGGATGATTTAGGCGATCCTTAGACCATTTGAGTCTTTCGAGCCTACACAATGCATCATTCATATCCTTAGTATCTCTTTTTGAGTCAAATAATTCAAATGGAGTGTGTCAAAGGCATACAATTAGCCACCATTCGTTTTCCTTCAAAATCCAACATCAACTACCCATTTTTTAGCTCATACACTATTCATCTACCTTAATTTTGAGAGAAATAAGCCCCTTTAATTCTTTAAAATTTTCAGTAACTCCCATGTGTTGACGATGGATAAGAAGAATTGGAGGGGTTTGCAAAAAATAAAAAAAATCACGAAGAAAAGGAAGGGGATTAATGAAAAAAATATTATGATAAAAGAAAGAGGAGGAATGAATGATGTATGGTTTGTTGATTGAAAAAAAAACAATACACGAGGCGCGCATACGAGCGGGCATGGCAGAAGACCTCGTGCATATGCGCGAGAAGAGGGCGCGCATATGCGCGAGCATGTGCAAGGAAGAAGTGCCGAGACAGTGGTCTCGCGCATATGCGTGAAGATGAGGCGCTCATATGCGCGAGCAGAGGAACTCATGAATGCCGAGACCAGTAGGTCTCGCGCATATGCGCCATTGAGGGTCGCGCATATGCGCGAGACGTGCAGTAAGAATATCGAGCCACTTGTCTTCTCATGCATTGAATATATATAACCAAGTCTTTATTACCCTTCAGAACAGCAGCAAGGAAGAAGAATGAGAAAGCTCCGTGGAAGTTTCTTTATATAATAGGAATTTTATTTTGCAAAAGATCCAACCGTCAAAATTTCAATCTGAGTTTAGTACTATGTTCCTCTCGTCAAAGGCTACAAAAGGATGTAAGTTTTCTTATGTTCCTGTATGGTTTGATATTTGAGGTTGAAAGAAATCTTGATATGATTTATACTATGTGTTCCTGAGATTGTTGTAATTGTATAATCAAAATCGGATCGAAGAACAGATACCGTATGAAATTGTTATGAAATTTCAGATTTGATTTGATTGAGATTTTACAGATTTGGTATCAGATTGTGTTGTTGATTGATTATGAGTTATTGAGATTGATGGCTATTGATATTGTATTGACGGTATTTCGAGATTGTACTGTTATGCCGTCAGAATTTGATAAGATTGAGATGTATTGTTCGAATGGAATGGTGATATTGTACATTTCGAATTTCATTGCCAGATTGAGCGTTGACTGCTTCGAATTCAAGAATTCGACTTCGTTAGATCGACAAAAGAAATGTATAAATCAATGTTAAACCGGGAAGATACGACTCGAGTTAGATTCGACTTGAGTTTCCCCAAAACCACATACTTATTTGTTATTGTTTTAATACCTTTGTATTCTTTGGGATGTTTATGCTTATTCTATTGATTTATAGAAAAGCAGAGAATAGAAGATAGATATCGAGAAAGAGTCTTGGGAAGATGTGCCTAGTCTTTGGCGGAGGTGCCAAGACACTGGACATTTGGTTTATATCGATGTTGCTTAGGAGTAGATCGACTTTTATTGTAGAGATTCGATATGATATACCAAAGTCCGGGAACCGGGATCCCTAGATACGAGTTGAGTCTGAGATTAAGAGTCAAAGAGTTTGATTTACAATTTTATATCGATTCATGTTTTTCAGATTATGATGCATGTTATTGATAACTATTATATGATTTTATATATGTTTATATGATTGCATGTATACGTTGTTTATACTGGGAATATATTTCTCACCGGAGTTATCCGGGTGTTGTTGTGTTTGTATGTGTGCATGACAATAGGTGGGACAAGGATCAGGGTCGAGAAGAGGATGAGAGATTGATTTTAGAGTGGAGATTCGGACCCAGAAGTAGAGTGTTTTCATCACTTGATATGTAGTGAATGAATAGTAGCTCGTTATGATTTTCTTCTGTACCAGACTTGTACTATGGATTACGTTGTAGATATTTAACTTGATCTTATGATATGAATGATATGGGCCCTATTTTATTATTGACTTTGTACACTGGTTTATATAGTGTTCAACATTTAAAAAATAATAATTTATGACCCAATTTCATTAATTGATCCTAATGTTGATTAAGAATATGATTTAGCGTCCGGGTCCCACAGCTGGCATTGTAAGCAATTCCTTGGGGGATGTCAACAGCTGTTCTGAAGGAGCTGTTGAATCATCCTTGGTGGGATAGACTGGTGAAGAGACTGTGTGATCTTGAAAAGTGACAGCTTTATCAAAGTCAGACAAAAACTTCTCTGCCTCATCAACAGAAACCGTTTTACCAGCTGAAGGATCAAGTATAGGCAGTTGGGTAGACTGATCCATTGCAGATATTGTTCGAGACTCAGATGGAGTGTCGGTGGTAATCTGATGACTCTGTGTTTCAGCCCCTGGAAGGTTTTCAGCCATGATTTTTGTTGTAGAAAGAGGCATAGTGGTTTCTTCATCACCCGGTTGAGCTGTCATGGTAAGTGCTGGTGAAGAAGGTTTAGTGATTGTACAGGGAGAGATGGATGAGGAATCCTTTTCAGTAGGGATGCCTTGACACTGTTCGAAGCTCAGATCTTCATGAATGTCCATCAGAGAGTCTAATTTTGTTTGATCTGTAACAGTTGGGAGATTAAGATCTTGTCGCATTTGAGCGACTCTCATAGCCAGCGACAATGCGTCCATCTCAAGTTCAGAGATGACTGCCGAATCATCCTTGGCAGTAGGACAAAAAGGGTCAAAATTATTTCTTTTCAACCGGATGATGATTCGGAGAGTGCTTTCCTTCATTTGAAGTTCTAGAAAGTCTCGTCGTTGAAGAGCGGTTTGAATATCAGCCGTTTCCGTCCATTCCAAAATAGGACCGCTCCAGCTTAGCAGCTGCTTTAATTTTGCCGCTCTCAAGTAGTGAATCAAACGTTACAGCAGTTTGATATTTAACCCATCTGTCAAACATTTTTATCTTTTTCTGGACAGCCTCATTTACACGCTCGCTTGCGAGTACTATGGCCGAATGAACGGAATTTTTTTGAGGTGGATTTTCAATCATCACCTGTTTGCCCTTATCTGAAGAGAGAATGATAGGGACTCCAGAATAAGACGATTCAATCTCTTTTTCAGTAATACAAATCCCCTTTTTTTTGTGACTGAGATAGCAGGGATAGGGGTAGGAACAAGTGGAGCCGAAAGATGTTTGACCAATCTTATCTTTGTTGGCTGTGCAGTTCTCTTTTTCTTAAAAACTTGAGCAGCTGGAACGTCATTTTTGGACTCATCATCGGAGCTTGTCTTTAGAACCAGCTTTCTCTTGGTTTCCTTGGTCCGGTTGATTCTTTTGGATAAATTTTTCAACAGATATCCAGTTTAAGAGCTTAGTTTTGCCAACGTCTATCATATCAACCGGTTGAACCCCGGCGTCGATCAGCATGTGGCAGATTGGAACCGCAAACCCTTGTGATTGGTTTTCTTTGTTGATCATGGCCACCAATATTCTAAAGAGAACGCCAGACCAGTTAACTTGCAATTTGGATGAGATAGTGGCAATAACCAGAAATTTCTCCAAAGTGATTTTATCATAAGCACCGATTTTGGCAAGCAGTCCTTTGGCAAAGATATTTGCTAGCAGTCTGTAATCAATCTTTAAGTCGCGTTTCTGACAAGTGGGATGTGAAATTGGAGAGTTTGTATCTGAGAAAGCACTACGCCAGATATCAATATTTCCATTAGGCAGTGTAGAGAAATCAGTTACTCCTTCCGTTGGTAGGCTGAACAATTCAGCAAACATCTTCTGTGTGAACAGAAGTTTTTTGTTTTGGACGACACAAATAATTTCTCCGTTCTTCACGTGCGCAGACTCGAAGAATTCCTTCAGTAGAGTGTCTGAGTATTAGTAGCTGCAGCCCAGAAAGGAGCGAAGCCCGGAATTTTCTATTTTGCGAAACATGGCTTTCATCGATTTGTTGGGCATGGCGAATATCGATGTGAAGTTAACAGCTATTGTGTTCTGAGCAATGGAAGCCGCCATTTTCTCGATATATCGAGAGGGTTTGAATTCAGCACCTGCAAGTTAGATGAGAATGCGATGGAGTTGCAATAGCAAGGTAAGCTCAGCGAGGTTGCAAATGTAGAGCCCAAATTCAGTACACGTATAGCTCATGCATTTATTTTATTATTAAAGCATTTATTTAATTTTAAAATGGGTCTTAGTGGTGCATGATTTAATTAAATGCATTATTTTAAATTAATTACGTTTATGTGATGTACGTTACATGTTTTCCTGAGTTTCATATTTCAGGCGATTATTCAGGGTGGGATCGAGGAAAAAGACCGGCGACGACTTTTGGCGAAAATTTTAATGCGGTATTTTATTTGAAGTCAAGGGTGGGGCATTTTAATTAATTTACGTAGTGTTAGTCTTTTAAAGTCTAATTTACTCATTAGATGATTTTAAGATTTTAAAACCTTTAAAGATTTAGTGCTTGTGCTCTTTATTTTAATTAGGGAATTTTATTTAAAGAGTAGTAGGGATAGTATTTTAATTAATTTGTTAATTGAGTTAACATTTTTAATTGGATCTTGATTAGCATGGTTAATGGCATTATTAAGAAAAATAATCCCCTAATTATTTCTAAAGACACGCGCACACGCGCTTTTACACATACTCACTCACATTTTGCACACACACACACACACACACATCCATTCATTCTTATTTTTGAAATGAAACATAGGGTTCTAGTTTTCTCTCTAGCCGCCCCCTCCCCTCTCCCTCTTCCGGCAAATTTTCGTGTGTTTTCTTCAAGGATTTTAGCGCCACGTTCGTCCCGATTCAATCCTCGCGCCATCTCCGCTTCGGTATCGTCGGTTCGATAAACTTTAACATCATAAGGCATGTATATTCTATTTTTCCTGCGTCGATCATGCCATAGTATATGTTGCGTTGTTTTTATGCGTAAAAATACATGTGTGAAGTGTAAAGTTTGAGCGAAAATTGTTTAGATCGAAGTTTGAACGTTTCTGGATCTGAAAATCTCGTTTTTGCTGCTCTTTTAAAAACTGCAATTTTTCGAACGCGATTTTGAGAAAACTTTCAGCATAAAAATCGTATAACTTTTATATACCCTCGATTTGATATAAAATTCAAATTATTTGGATAAAAATTGAGTGAGTTATGGTGATTTTCGTGGGACTGCTTAAACTGCGTTTTCTAAAAATATGTTTTGATGTGTTCTTGAAGTTTTTGAGTTGCAGGCTTGGTTGGGAACCATTGGTGGATCGCTGCTACATTTGGGTATTGTGAGTATGACATTGGGATAAATTTTGGTGCTTAGTCTTGGGTCGGAAGGCAGTTGGTTGCATTATAAGCCGTAGGAAGTATTTTGGTGTCAAAAAAATTCATGTTAGGGATTATGTTGCGTAGTTGTTGTGCGTCGTCATTTTGGGGACATTTGTTTGAGTTGAATCCCTGTCATAGCATCATAGGATGAGTCTTGATAGATTGGTTCATGATTCATAGGATTTAGTAGGAGTTTTAAGCTTCGTGTCGCGTAGTCCAGAAGACTCGGCGCCCGAGAGGTAATATTTTACCGCTCTAGCGCCATTCTTTCTGTACGATTATTTTCCCCAGAAGGCTCGGCGCTCAAGCGGTAATTTATTACCGCCCGAGCGCGGACCCATATGTAAAATATTTTGCTCTTTCTTCTTTTCAAGTTCAATAGTGAGTTCATGTCTTTTATTTTTGGGAAATGTTCACACATCATTTTAGAGATTGTTCGGGGTTCGATGTCATGGGTTAGTACAAAAATTTAACGAAGTCAAGTCCCGAGTGATCAAGAATATCATAAGCTATCTTTTTAATTCGGTAGTGAGCAAGAATACCTACGTCTAAGTTATGCAAGTTAAGTGTTGAAATTCATGTTAGTATGTGCAGCAGTGGCCCCAAGCGAGATCCAACGAATCCCTCATCGCCAAGTAAGTATGTTCGACGTGCAAAAGAAAATATTTCAAGTTTTTGAGGTATGCTAAATGTTTTGTGACCAATTATGTATGGGATTGAAAAGCGTTAAAGCATGAACGGGGATCAATCCACCCCGTTAAGGCATGAACGAGTCTAGATCAGGATTGGAAAGTGTTAAAGCATGAACGGGGACCAATCCACCCTTTAAAGCATGAACGGTGATCTCATGTATGTGGCAGTGGATTCGTCCCTGTCAGCCCAGTACTGTGGTTTAGTCTGATCAGGTGATTTATGTTATGGGTCACTTGCTTTGAAACACGACTCTACGCAAAATGATGAAGTTTATGAATGTTCAAGTATGTACAAGTATGCAAGCATGTTTAAGAAAAGTTTCATGTTGTGGCACATCTATGTATGTATGCACGTATGTTCAAGTTTATTTATGCAAGTTCAAGTTGCAGTATGTAAGTTCTATTTTAAAAGTTGCATGTGGTTTTATTACGTATTACTCTTTACTTCTAGTTTATACGTGTTGAGTCTTTAGACTCACTAGACTTGATCGATGGAGGCGATGAGGCATTTGAGGATACGAGAGATGTGGACTACTGAGCTGGCTTGGACTGAGCGGGAGGCTAAACCCGAGGACCGCCAAGTTTTAAGCTTTATGAAATGTTTAAAAGTACTCTGATTTATGTTACTGGTTTTGAGATTTTAAGCAAATACTTTTGGCAAACTTTACTATGAGATCTTTCGTTACAACGGTTGTTGAGATGAACAATTTATTCTATTAAAATTTGAAGGTTACGATACGTTACAATTGGTATCAGAGTGAGGTTCTTGTAAAGGGTTATGCCTACTGCCAGTCGCAAGAAGTTCAAGAAGTCACACCTTAAGTCTGTAAGTTTTAAGGTTTTTAATTTATGTTATGTAGTGAGCATGAAGTTCTGATTTCAGCATGTGCATATTTTCAAGTTCAAGTACGTGCATCTTATGTTATTGACATCATGTTCATGCATGTGGGGCTTACGTGTTGGGTAAATTTTTGGAACAGTATGCCTCCTAGACGTTTGATTAACCATGAAGCTAGGGATGGGGATAGAGAGGCTCGAGAGGAGGGGAGAGACGCTCCTCCTCCTCCACCACCATATATGCAGGCACAGATGCTTGCAGGTATGACGCAGTTCTTCGCGCAGTTTGCGGGGAACCAGGCTGGGGCAAGCACAGAAGCGAGGCCCAGACCAGAAGCAGTATACAAGAGGTTCAGACGGATGAGCCCAAAGGAGTTCTCGGGGACCACTGACCCGATGTTAGCTGAGAGATGGATTAAATCCATCGAGGTGATTTTTGCCTTTATGGAGTTGCAAGATGCAGATAGGGTCAGGTGTGCCACATTTCTACTGACCGGGGACGCCAGACTGTGGTGGGAGATTGCTTCAGTGGCAGCGAACTTGCAGACCCTTTCTTTGGATGGATTTAAAGAGATATTCTACTCCAAGTACTTCACTGAAGAAGTACGATCCAGACTGACCAGGGAATTCATGACACTGCAACAGAGAGACAGCAGTGTTGCAGAATTTGTGAGGAAGTTTGAGAGGGGGTGTCATTTTGTGCCCCTGATAGCTAATGATGCCCAGAGGAAGTTGAGGCATTTTATGGATGGGTTGCGGCCGATCTTGCGCCGTGATGTTTGAGTTGCTGGCCCTAGGACTTATACAGTTGCCGTGTCTAGAGCTTTGGCGGCAGAACAAGATCAGAGAGATATTGAGGCTGACAGGCATGGAAAGAGGCCCTATCAAGCTCCACAGCAGCAGCGACCTTAGTTTAAGGGGCCGTTCCAGGGGCAGCCAGGAAAGAAGCCTTATCAGGGACCGCCAAAGGGCAAGGGTCCTATGCCACAGCAGAAAGTGCCACAGAGGCCGGGAGAACACCTGGTGTGCCCGAAGTGCAACCGCCAGCACCCGGGACAGTGCTTGTATGGGTCAGGTAAATGTTTTAAGTGTGGAGAAAGTGACCATATGTTGAAGGAGTGCCCACAGTAGAGGCACCCGACCCAGGGCAGAGTGTTCGCCATGCATGCGCAGGAGGCGAACCCAGACACGACTTTACTGACTGGTAAACTTTTCTACCTAAGCTCAGTATTAATTTTCCTTGTATGTTGAAATTTTATTTGGGATTATTAGTGTGCATGTAATATTTTGAGTCAGTTGGGATATTAATTTCCGCGATGCTTGAATTTAGTATAGAAGTTTGGGGATATAAGTTTTGTGATTGTGCTAATGTCTCTCAGGAAATATTTTCATTAAGAGATTTGCTACTAAGGCCTTGATAGATTCCGAGGCCACTCATTCGTTCATCTCGGAGACGTTTGATAATCACTTGGATATCAAGACCATCGGCCTTGACGTGAATTATTCCGTGACAGTCCCATCAGGGGAAGAGTTGTCAGCTACTAGCATGGTCAGGGACATTGATCTCAAACTGCAAGGCCACCTAGTGTATGCAGATTTGATTAGTGTTGCCGATGCCAGAATTCGATATTATTTTGGGTATGGACTGGCTGACGAAGAACCGAGTTCTGATTGATTTTCAGAAAAGGTCGGTATTGGTTAAACCGTTGGGTATGGAGCAGTTTCTTTTTGAACCAGCCAGATGGAGAAGTTTCCCTCGCATGATCTCTTGCATGCAGGCATGGAAGCTTATTTCTAAGGGGTGTCAGGCCTTCTTGGCCAGTATTGTTTCTGCATCTGACATACCCACTCCGTCATTATAAGATGTGCCAATAGTCAGAGACTTCCCAGACATCTTTCCTGACGACGTCACAGGTCTTCCACCAGAAAGAGAGGTGGAGTTTGCAATCGATCTTATTCCAGGAACTGTGCCAATCTCTAAGGCACCGTATCGATTAGCTCCAGCTGAGACGTTAGAACTCAAGCAGCAGATTCAGGAGCTCCTTGACAAGGAATTTATCCCCCCTAGTTTCTCACCGTGGGGCGCACTAGTACTCTTCGTAAAGAAGAAAGATGGGACCATGAGGCTGTGTATCGATTATCGAGAATTGAACAAGGTAACGAGCAAGAATAAATACCCACTTCCAAGGATCGAGGACTTGTTCGATCAGTTGCAGGGAGCCACAGTGTTCTCTAAGATAGTTCTTCGATCGGGGTATCACCAACTGAAGGTGAAAGATGCATATGTGCACAAGACAGCCTTCAGGACCAGGTATGGGCATTACGAGTTCTTAGTGATGTCGTTTGGACTGACAAATGCTCCAGCAATTTTCATGGACCTCATGAACCGAGTATTTCAGCCTTACCTCAATCAGTTCGTCATAGTATTTATTGACGACATTCTCATTTACTCGAAGAGCCATAAGAAGCATAGCCAGCATTTGAAGACAGTTTTGCAGAGTCGCAAGTTGTTTGCGAAGTTCAGTAAATGTGAGTTTTTGTTGGAGAAGGTAGCCTTTTTGGGTCACATAGTGTCTAGCAGTGGGATTGAGGTGGATCCAGCGAAGGTGACAGCCGTTAAGGAATGAGTTGAACCGAATAATGCTTCAGAGATCCGCAGTTTTCTGGGTTTAGTCGATTACTACCGTAAGTTTATTCAGGGATTTTCGTCAATAGCAGTGCCTCTCACCTCACTGACCAAGAAGAATGCCAAGTTCGTGTGGAGTGATGATTATCAGAAAAGCTTCGATGCATTGAAGCAAGCTCTTATTTCAGCGCCAGTGTTAACCATGCCAACAAGGCAAGGAGATTTTGTGCTATACACCGATGCATCTAAGCTCGGGTTAGGCGCAGTGTTGATGCAGCATGGTCGGGTGATAGCTTATGCTTCCAGACAGTTGAAGGTGCATGAGAAGAATTATCCGACTCATGATATAGAATTAGCCGCCGTTGTCTTTGCATTGAAAATTTGGAGACACTATTTGTACGACGAGAAATTCCAGATATATACTGATCACAAGAGTCTCAAGTATTTCTTCACGCAGAAAGAGCTGAATATGAGACAGAGGCGGTGATTGGAATTGGTGAAAGACTACGACTGTGAAATTAGCTACCATCCGGGAAAGGCTAATGTTGTCACAGACGCTTTGAGCAGAAAAGTCGCAGTTGTCAGTGCAAAGACCCCTTCAGTCTGAGATTCAGAGGTTTGGGTTAGAAGTTTATCGCAAGGGCAGAGCTCCGAGGCTGTCTAATCTGACAGTTCAGTCTTTCTTATGAGACCGCATCCGTAGGGGACAGTCTTCAGATGAGCAGTTGCAAAAATGGAGGCTGAAAGACGAAGCTAAAGGCAGTGTACTCTACACAGTGTCAGATGGTATTGTGAGATACAGATGTAGAATGTGGGTGTCAAATGTTGATTCGATCAGAGAGGATATTCTGACAGAGGCACATACATCTCCGTATTCCATTCACCTAGGAGATACCAAGATGTACAAGGACCTGCAGGTTTTGTATTGGTGGCCAGGGATGAAGCGAGACATCTGTCAATTTGTGTTTGAATGCCTCACTTGTCAGCAAGTGAAGGCAAAGCATCAGAGGCCGGCAAGAATGTTTAAGCCACTCCCTATCCCCGAGTGGAAATGAAAGAATATCACTATGGACTTCGTTGTGGGCTTGCCGAAGTCAGTCAGAGGTTTTAATGCCATTTGGGTCATAGTGGATCGACTCACCAAGTCGGCACACTTCTTGCCCGTAAAGACGAATTTCTCCATGACGCAGTATGCGGAGCTCTATATCAGGGAGATAGTCCGATTGCACGGAATCCCAGTGTCTATTGTGTCCGACAGGGACCCGAGGTTTGCATCGTCTTTTTGGAAGAGTTTGCATGCAACCATGGGGAAGAAATTGTTATTTAGTACAGCTTTTCACCCGCAGACAGATGGTCATTCTGAGCGAGTGATACAAATTTTGGAGGATTTATTGCGAGCGTGTATGATCAATTTCCAGGGAACTTGGGAATCGAAGCTACCTCTAGTGGAGTTTACCTACAACAACAGTTTTCAAGCATCTATAGTTATGGCTCCCTACGAGGCATTGTATTGGAGAAAGTGCATATCGTCGATTCATTGGAATGAAGTCAGAGAGAGAGCAAAACTTGGTCTAGAGATTGTTCAGCAGACTGCAGATGTGGTGGTCAAGATCCGAGATAGGATGAAGACCGCACAGAGTCGTCAAAAGAGCTATGCTGATAAGAGGAGAAGGGATCTAGAGTTTGCCGTAGGAGACCACGTTTTCGTGAAGATAGCACCTATGAAGGGTGTTACGAGATTTGGGAAAAGAGGCAAGCTGAGCCCGAGGTTTATTGGGCCATTTGAAATTCTTGACATAGTTGGGACACTAGCTTATCGTGTAGCCTTACCGCCGAATCTTGTCAAGGTACACAATGTGTTCCACGTCTCGATGCTGAGGAAGTACCTAGCTAACCCATCGCATGTTTTGAGCTACGAGCCGTTGCAGTTGGCTCCAGATCTGTCATATGAGGAGAGACCTGTCCAAATCCTAGACAGACCGGAGCGCAGACTTCGGAACAAGGTGACCAAATTGGTCAAAGTCCGATGGCTGAATCAAGCCGTGGAGGAAGCCACTTGGGAGTCAGAGACAGACATGAGGATTCGCTACCCGGAGTTGTTCGGTAAGGTTTAATTTCGACGACGAAATTATATAACTGGGGGAGGAACTTTAGAGCCCAAATTCAGTACACGTATTGCCCATGCATTTATTTAATTATTAAAGCATTGATTTAATTTTAAAATAGGTCTTAGTGGTGCATGATTTAGTTAAATGCATTATTTTAAATTAATTATGTTTATGTGATGCACGTTACATGTTTTCCTGAGTTTCATGTTTCAGGCGATTATTCGGGGCGGGATCGAGGAAAAAGACCGACGACGACTTTTGGCGAAAATTTTAATGCGGTATTTTATTTTAAGTCAAGTGTGGGGTATTTTAATTAATTCATGCAGTGTTAGTCTTTTAAAGCCTAATTTACTCATCAGATGATTTTAAGATTTAAAACCTTTAAAGATTTAGTGCTTGTGCTCTTTATTTTAATTAGGGGATTTTATTTAAAGAGTAGTAGGGATAATATTTTAATTAATTTGTTAATTGAGTTAACATTTTTAATTGGATCTTGATTAGCATGGTTAATGGCATAATTAAGCAAAATCATCACCTAATTAATTCTAAACACACGCACACACACGCTTTTACACACACTCACTCACGTTTTGCACACACACACACACATACACATCCATTCATTCTTATTTTTGAAAAGAAACCTAGGGTTCTAGTTTTCTCTCCAGCCGCCCCCTCCCCTCTCTCTCTTCCAGCAAATTTTCGTGTGTTTTCTTCAAGGATTTTAGCGCCACGTTCGTCCCGGATCAATCCTCGCGCCATCTCCGCTTCGGTATCGTCGGTTCGGTAAACTTTAACATCATAAGGCACGTATATTCTATTTTTTCTGCGTCGATCATGTCATAGTATGTGTTGCGTTGTTTTTATGCGTAAAAATTCATGTGTGAAGTGTAAAGTTTGAGCGAAAATTGTTTAGATCGCATTTTGAACGTTTCTAGATCTGAAAATCTCGTTTTTGCTGCTCTTTTAAAAACTGCGATTTTTTCGATCGCGATTTTGAGAAAGCTTTCAACATAAAAATCGCAGGACTTTTTGATACTTTCGATTTGATATAAAATTCGAAGTATTTGGATAAAAATTGAGTGAGTTATGGTGATTTTCGTGGGACTGCTCAAACTGCGTTTCCGAAAATATGTTTTGATGTGTTCTTGAAGTTTTTGAGTTGCAGGCTTGGTTGGGAACCGTTGGTGGATCGCTGCTGCATTTGGGTATTGTGAGTATGACATTGGGATAAATTTTGGTGCTTAGTCTTAGGTCGGTAGGCACTTGGTTGCATTAGAAGTCGTAGGAAGTATTTTGGTGTCAAAAATAATTCATGTTAGGGATTAAGTTGCGCAGTTGTTGTGCGACGTCGTTTTGGGGACATTTGTTAGAGTTTAATCCCTATCATAGCGTCCTAGGATGAGTCTCGATAGATTGGTTCATGATTCATAGCATTTAGTAGGAGTTTTAAGCTTCGTGTCGCGGAGTCCAGAAGACTCGGCACCCGAGCGGTAATATTTTACCGCTCGGGCGCCACTCTTTCTGTCCGAGTATTTTCCCCAGAAGGCTCGGCGCTCGAGCGGTAATTTATTACCTCCCGAGCGCGGACCCTGGCGCTCGAGCGGTAAGGTTTTACCGCCCGAGCGTGGCCCCATCTGTAAAATTATTTTGTTCTTTCTTCTTTTCAAGTTCAATAGTGAGTTCATGTCTTTTATTTTTGAGAAATGTTCATACATCATTTTAGAGATTGTTCGGGGTTCGATGCCATGGGTTAGTACAACGATTTAACGAGGTCAAGTCCCGGGTGATCTAGAATATCATAAGCTATCTTTTTAATTCGGTAGTGAGCAAGAATACCTACGTCTAAGTTATGCAGGTTAAGTGTTGAAATTCATGTTAGTATGTGCAGCAGTGGCCCCAAGCGAGATCCAACGAATCCCTCATCGCCAAGTATGTATGTTCGACGTGCAAAAGAAAATATTTCAAGTTTTTGAGGTATGCTAAATGTTTTGTGACCAATTATGTATGGGATTGAAAAGCGTTAAAGCATGAACGGGGATCAATCCACCCTGTTAAGGCATGAACGAGTCTAGATCAGGATTGGAAAGCGTTAAAGCATGAACGGGGACCAATCCACCCTTTAAAGCATGAACGGTGATCTCATGCATGTGGCAGTGGATTCATCCCTGTCAGCCCAGTACTGTGGTTTAGTCTGATCAGGTGATTTATGTTATGGGTCACTTGCTTTGAAACATGACTCTACGCAAAATGATGAAGTTTATGAATGTTCAAGTATGTACAAGTATGCAAGCATGTTTAAGAAAAGTTTCATGTTGTGGCACATCTATGTATGTATGCACGTATGTTCAAGTTTATTTATGCAAGTTCAAGTTGCAGTATGTACGTTCTATTTTAAAAGTTGCATGTGGTTTTATTATATATTACTCTTTACTTCCAGTTTATACGTGTTGAGTCTTTAGACTCACTAGACTTGATCGATGGAGGCGATGAGGCATTTGAGGATACGAGAGATGTGGACCACTGAGCTGGCTTGGACTGAGCGGGAGGCTAAACCCGAGGACCGCCAAGTTTTAAGCTTTATGAAATGTTTAAAAGTACTCTGATTTATGTTACTGGTTTTGAGATTTTAAGCAAATACTTTTGGCAAACTTTACTATGAGATCTTTCGTTAAAACGGTTGTTGAGATGAACAATTTATTCTATTTAAATTTTGAAGGTCCACTTCTTATTTAATTTTTTTTTAATTTTTCCGCAAATTTTAAGTAGTTAAAAGTACGGTACGTTACAACAAATGTAGAGTATGTATGTGCGGTTTAGATATTCATCATTCAGTCCACGTGGAGGGCTTTTGTAATAATTTTTAAAAATTTGAGCGGCGCTAAAATAATTAATTTTGAAATTTCAAAAGTAAAAACTGTCACGTCAGTCAGAAGCAGTCGAAAAGTTTGAGTAACTTTTACGCAATGACGTGGAAGTATCTCACCCAAGTAAAATGAACCGTATGCGTAATGTAGTTAGGAGAAAACGGTTGAGAAGTCTATTTAATTAATGACTTAACCATTTTTTCCCCTGAACATGTGGATTGAAGACTAATCCTGGATAATGAACCGTCGATGGCTTAGACAGAAAGCCTCTTTAAATTCTAGTGTCTGTCAACATGAGAGAGAGAGACCCTTCAATCACTTTATCTATAAAAAACAGGTAGAGAGGTTAGTTTTACACACAACAGATATCAAAATGGCGAAAGCAGGCAGTTCAAGTGAGCCAGATCTAGTGAAAGAATTTATGGAGTCAATGATAGCCTCCCGCAAGGCTGCTTATGAACATAGCGTTTTTGAGAAGACGCTGGCAGTTTGGACCAATGTCAAAGAGCTTCGGTCCTCCATTGATGGAGGACTAGGCGTTACTGCTCAGGAGATGTCACTCCTGAAGAAGTATCAGCGACTCCTTTATGTCGCTGATGCATCATACGTCTTCTCTGATGATGGCGTTTACCTCTTCATGCTCTTAAAAGAGCAGAGGACTCTAAGGAAGATTGCTTCCTCAGATGACTTTTTACATACCTCTACCGGTAAGCTGACCGCTTGGTTGTGCAACTGGTTGAGGGCGGTAGAAGATGAAGTTAGGGATGTACGATGCCGATGGTTTATTGAATAAAATATTTCTATTTTTTTATCATCGACTGTTTCTTTATATTTTCGTTTATTTCCTGCAATACAAACTAAACAAACACAAGAACGAAGTACATCAAGATAAATCAATTAATCCAAGCATATTGCGGAAATAAAAAAACTTAGCCTCTGGTAATGGTTTTGTGAAAATATCGGCCGTTTGTCTATCAGTATGAACATATTCAAGCCGTATTTCTTTCTTCATGACGTGTTCTCGGATGAAGTGATGTCTGATATCAATATGTTTTGTCCGAGAGTGCATAATTGGGTTGTATGTGATTGTTATTGCGCTGGTGTTATCGCAAAAAATGGGTGATTCAGTAGCTTGGATGCCATAATCTTTCAATTGTTGTTGTATCCAAAGCATCTGAGCACAACAACTTCCAGCCGCAAGATATTCTGCTTCAGCGATTGATGTAGCTATTGATGTTTGTTTCTTACTAAGCCACGAAATCAACTGTTCGCCTAAAAATTGACATGAACTGCTCGTATTTTTTCTGTCGACCTTGCACCCAGCATAATCTACGTCTGAGTACCCTACAAGATTAAGACTTGAATCTTTGGGATACCAAAGACCCACATTAGTGGTTCCTTTAAGATATTTAAGGATACGTTTAGAGGCAATAAAATGAGACTGCATAGGTTTAGCTTGAAACCGTGCGCATAAACAAACCGCAAACATAATGTCCGGTCGACTGGCAGTCAAGTATAACAAAGAACATATTAACCCTCTATACATTTTTGTGTCCACAGAGTTTCTCCCTTCATCTTTATCTAGTTTAATTGATGAGCTCACTAGGGCTGGAAGATTGAGAGCAATTTTCCATGCCGAATTTCTTTAGTATATCTCGAGTGTATTTGGCTTGATCGATAAATATTCCATTTTCGGACTGCTTGACTTCAGTCCTAAAAAGTAATTTAATTCGCCGATCATGCTCATCTCAAATTGCTCCTACATCATCTTAGAGAATCTCTCACATAACTTAGGGTTAGTTGATCCAAAAATAATATCGTCTACACATATTTGTACAAACAATGAATGATCATTTTTTGAGAATGTAAAAAATGTTTTATCAACCGTTCCAATTGAGAAACCATGTTCAAGCAAGAATTTGGTTAATGTGTCATACCATGCTCTTGGTGCCTGCTTCAGTCAATACAGAGCTTTGTCCAGTTTGTAAACATAATCAGGAAAAGTGTGATTAATAAAACCAGGTGGTTGTTCTACATGAACTTCCTCATTTAATAATCCATTCAAAAATGCAGATTTAACATCCATTTGATATTCATTGAAATCCTTAAATGCTGCAAATGCCAGAAATATTCTTATAGCTTCTAACCTGGCGACAGGGGCAAAGGATTCATCAAAGTCTATACCTTCTTCTTGTCTATAGCCCTGAGCTACAAGTCTAGCCTTGTTTCTTATAATCAAACTGTTTTCTTCCATTTTGTTTCTGAATACCCATCTAGTTCCAATTACATGAGTGTTATTAGGCCGAGGGACTAGATGCCAAACTTTATTTCTTTCAAACTGATTAAGTTCTTCTTGCATGGCCTCTATCCAATTTGAGTCAAGTAATGCATCATTAATTTTCTTAGGTTCTATCTGAGAAACAAATGCAGCATGCATAAATTCATTTATCATTTGATTTCTAGTTCTAAGAGGAGCAGTAGGGTTACCAATGACCAGTTCAAGTGGATGATCCCTTTTCCACTGGAGACATGGTCCATATGGATTTAGCTCGGTAGGTTGAATAATTCCTTCTTCTTGCTCCAGTGCTACTTTCATCTGCATTTGTTGGATGTCCTCTGGTTCGTTCACATGTTGAGTTCGTTCTTGAGCGGTTGGATTTTCTTTTGATGTGATTCCCCCTATTGTTCTCAGATCTACCTCATCATCACTGCTTGCTTCAAGGTTAGTTGCATCAAGATTATTTATTAAATCATGTATATTGTTACTATTGTTGTCATGACATATAGATGATTCATCAAATACGATGTGTATAGATTCTTCAACATTGAGAGTTCTTTGGTTATAAACTATGTATGCTTTGCTCACAGTTGAATATCCTAAAAAGGTGCCATTATCAGCTTTAACATCAAAAGCGATGAGATGTGTTTTGCCATTAATGTGAATGAAACACTTACAACCAAAGATGCGAAAGTATCCAACTTCTGGCTGCTTGCCGGTCCAAATTTCATATGGAGTTTTCTTATGATTCTTATTAATCATGGACCGGTTTTGAGTATAATAGGCTGTGTTGATGGCTTCAACCCAAAACCTTTGTGAGATACCAGATTCGGCTAGCATGGTTCTAGCTGCTTCCTTCAATGTGCGGTTTCTTCTTTCAGCTACTTCGTTTTGTTGAGGTGATCTTGTTGCTGATAATTCATGTTTTATGTCATGATTCTTCAAGATAGAATGACATGAATCAGTTTAGAAATTCAGTTCCTCTGTCACTCCTGATTCTATCAACTGCTTCACTTTTCTCGTTTTGAAGTCTTTTGAGCAGCTTGATTATTTGATCAGCGGTTTGGTCTTTGGAGATAAGAAATGTTACCCATGTAAATCTGGAGAAATCATCAATTACTACGAGAGTGTATTTCTTTCCCCTAAGCTTGTTATGGGTATTGGTCCGAACAAGTCCATATGAAGAAGTTCCAGGCATCTTGCTGATGAGTTTTTTCCTTTGCTCTTGAATGTTGACCAGACTTGTTTACCTAAATGACAAGCATTGCAAATTCTATCTTTGGAAAAATCAATGTTAGGCAACCCAGATACTAATTTAAGTTTGCTAATAGTGGCAATAGATTTGAAATTAAGATGATTGAGCCGTTTATGCCAAAGCCAATTTTTATTTCAATTTAAGGCGAAAAAACCGGTAGCTGCGCTAAGACAGTCATCATTCCATTTAACTTTGTATGTATTTTTCTCTCTATGACCAGTTAACATGATATTACATGCCGCGATTTTGACAGTACATATGAGTTTTTGAAATTCTACGGTGTAACCACTGTCACATAGTTGGCTTATGCTTATCAGGTTATAACATAGATTCTCTACAAGAAGTACATCTCTAATAATAATTTTCTGTGGATAATCTTACCTTTACCAACAGCTTTACCTTTAGAATTGTAACCGAAGGTGATTGTTGGACCTTTATAGTTGATTACTTCTGACAGGAGATCTTTGCTTCCAGTCATGTGTCTAGAACAGCAACTATCCAGAAACCAAATTGATTCCTCCAAGTTCTTCATTTTAGACACCTAACATTATTGAAAAGAGACATTGGTACCCTTCCCTATTAGGGTCCTGAGCTTATTAGACCCTTAGGGATCCACACTTAAATTATCCTGAAGGATTTTTCATGATGTGTCCTAAGGAGAGAGCTGTCATGTGCATAATCAGGTGGTGTATGCAGTGTCTTTTTCTTTCCAATATGTTGTTTAGACCATCTGTCATTGTCACTCAACCAGTATCTCTTTTGAACAAGTCGGCTATTGTGGTAATGGTTCGATCTAGTTTTTGAATGATTTCCGGTTGACCCTGACTTTCTGCTGGCCCAACCTGAACCGTTGTGAACCGTTGTATTAGGCCTGCGTCTGAGCCATGATCGGTTGGTTTTAGCATTCTCAATTTCGACGTATCCTAAACCACATCGCCTTCTGTTATTTTCAAGATTTACATTCTGAGTGCCTTGATCTTCAGATTTATCACGTTCATATACCGTACTAGATCTGACAAATTTAATTGGTTTTAAATTGCCTTTTTCTAGTAGCGGTTGAGTTTGTGCTCCTGAGGTGCTGCATTCATTAATGCTATAACCTAGCCCGGTTCTGTCTCCGACTGGCTTCTGCATTTCCTGCATCCTATTCAGAGAAGAAGAGGACTTGTTCCAAGTGTTAACTGTATTTATCAACCATTTGTTTTCTTTCAAAGTAGCATGGAACAATCTTCGTAGATCATCATTCTCAGCCGTTAGCAGACTTAACTTTACTTTAAAACCGTTAACCTCTTTTTGCTGCGAACAGCTAGAGAGAGTTAACTTGTTTTCCAAGTTTTGTTTTTTTGTTTTGGCTTCATTGAACTGCTGTGATAGCCTCTTAAACTCATCTCCCATGTCGTGAAGTGCGGTGACAAGATCTACCCGTGTGAATTCATCAGAGTTAAAGTCAAATATCATTTCATCAGTAGATTCTTGTTCTTCTTTGGCCATGAGACACTCAACTTTCTCATCTTCGCTTTCACTTGAAGATTCTTCAGAAATAGATTTTTCAGATTCTGATTCAGCCTATTTGCCTTTGTCTTCTTCTGCAACTAGGACTCGTTGACTCTTCTTTTTGATGAATCTTTTGTTGTCTTTAACTCGTCTTCTGTCACTTGATTTCTTTTCATCTTTTCTTGGCCTGTTGCATTCTGCAATAAAGTGTCCTCTCTTTCCACAGTTAAAACAAGTTTGACCATCATCAGTATGGTCCTTGTTGAAGTGAGGTTTATTCATCTGTGATTGATTCTTACGCATGAATTTACTGAATTTTTTAACGAATAAAGACATGGCTTCATTACTTAATTGCTCGGCCGATTTTTCACTTGAGGACTCTTCGACCGGAAGAGTCACTATGGTAGCTGGCAGTGCCTTTTTTTGTTGCGATGTGGATGGATCCTCTTCAGTTCGTATTCCTAGCTCGAACTCATACGCTTTAAGGTCGGCGAAGAGATCATGAAGTTCCAGTTTGTTCAGATCTTTTGATTCTCGCATTGCTATAGTCTTTACATCCCATTCTCTGGAAAGAGCTCGGATAACATTTAAAGCAATTAGTCTGTTGGAATATTCTTTCCCGAGTGAGGTGAGTTCGATGATGATACTGTTGAACCGTTCGTCAAATTCCGTAAGAGTTTCTCCTGGCTTCATCTTTGTGTTGTCAAACTTCTGGATAGCCACAGTCAACTTGTTTTCCTTAGTCTGATCATTGTCTTCGTATAGTTGAGTAAGTTTTTCCCATATTTCCTTTGCAGTAGAGCAGGTCTTGATCTTGGCGAACATATTCTTGTCCAGAGTTTTAAAGAGAATATCTTTCGCAACGTTATACAAATTTGCCTTCTTTTTATCCTCAGCTGTCCATTCAGATATGTACTTTTCAACAATCTGAGAAGCACCTTCAGTTATTGTTGCAGCTGTATTCACCTTCAGAATTCTCATTGGCCCGTCAGTGATGACATACCACATATCGTCATCTTGGGCTGCTAAATGTGACTGCATGCGAATTTTTCAATCATCATAATCTTCTTTAGAGAACATTGGAATTTTATTGAAAGAAGTCGTAAGTGATTGAAAAGATGTCAGTGTTTGAGAAAACCCCGCTCTGATACCACTTGTTGGGATCGGGAAAGAGTTTGGGGGGGGGGGGGGGGGGGGTGAATGAACTCTTTCAAATTTTCTTATTTAAAATAAGTTTTTCAAACGTTTTTAGGCGGTTGAAAATTCTTTCTCAAACGGTTGGAAACTTGAACCACTGATTAGTGCGGAAAACTGTTCACAATTTCCAATGACAGTTCAAACACTTTTAGCAAACTTAACAAATTGCGGTTTAAAATGTAAGAGCTTGCGATAAGTAAATAACACAAGATTTTTATGGATGTTCGGAGATTGAATAATCCTACGTCACCCCTTCTTCCTTTTCCAGGAAGGATTCCACTAAAAGACTTTGGCTTTACAACGTATTTGCAACAGCCCACTCCAATCAGGACTTATCACACTGCCTGTATTGGAACTCTTAGTGATCACTTTACACCTCTTGATATTAAGAACACTCAGTTCACCAGATAACAAGACTAGATCTAATAACCATAAGGTTACTGATGAAAATAAACGGTTTGGTGTGAGTAGCACGAAAATGATCCTAAGATGATCAAATGATTTTCTATTGAACGCGTGCTGATTGAGCGAAGAAGTATGTAGACTTTTAGGAGAGCTCGGAGATCTTTTCAAGTATGCAAGCAAGCTGTTATGATTCGATTGTGAGCTAAAAAGAACTACTTCTACTTAGCACATCCTTCCGTTAATATACACGATTTTCTTAACGGTCGGGAAGGACATAGCAACGTTAACCTGATTCTCTGAACAGATGAGTCGCTGTCGTCTTTATGAGCATTAAATATTATGTAATGAACGCATTTAATCTTCCTTTTGCTCACCACCGTTCTGAAGTGCTTTTCCTGAGGAGTTCCTTTTATAGTAACTGTATTTAGCATCAGAACATGCAGTCTATACTTGGTCTCTCTTTTTTGGGATAGGATCATTAATGCGGATCAATCTTGGAGCAGATGTATATACGTTGACTTCAAGATGGTGTAATACTTTGAATGAATTAAACCGGTCAGAGAATGTCTTTGAATAATAAATGGTCTTTTAAATGATCCGGTTCTGATAAGTGGTTGAAACTCCTTTTAGCTTTGGCCGGTTAGAAAGATACACCATTATTTGAGCTGGACGATTGAACTGATATATGTCACATATATGAACCGCAGTGCTGTCTTGTTTTTGTCATACGCCAAAATTCTTGGGAATAATATTTTCTTCAACAGAATCCCTCATTGATCTTTGAATCCGTCTTTTTTATTGCAAATATTTTTTTTAATAGTTTAGATTAATAATTCATATATCATATTTTTATTTATTTTGTCAAACTTAAGTTAAGTGATAAAAAAATTAGTAATTAAATATTAGTCTATGTATGATCGATATTTGAACACATAATACATTTACTATAACTTGATCTAGTTTGCTTGCTAGATTTATTCTTATCCGAAATCGTCGGTCATGTGTCTTGTTCGGAATTCTTCCAGGATACAACACCACTACTGACCATGAATACCAATCTAGATGTTGATTTCAGATCATTCACATTTGATTGGAACTTAGAGTTGGTGTAGTCTTCTAATTCTTATTCTCAACCCCCCATAGAAAATGAACAAATTATTACTTTTTCTCAAGTACTTAAGGATGCCTTTCATGATTTTCTAACGCAATGGACCAAAGTTCGACTGATATCTGCTTGTAATACTCAATTAAAATATTATATATGGTCGAGATATATCATATCATATATTATATAACCGGTTACAAATGAAACCCTTGTTCTAGAAGTCGACCTTTAAATCCAAAATCTAGCAAAAAATAATTTAAATTTGTTATAATAAATAGAAGCTTCTGAGGAAATTTGTTATCGGCAAAGACTTGGCAATTATTTGACCCACCACATGTCAATTTTCTTGATCATATCCTCCAAATAACCCAACACGGATTATACGATAGTCCGTCTAGAAGCCTTGTTTTCACATGCACAAGAAACTTATAAATTTTAAATATAACTTTTAAACGAATAAAGTCATTTCTTCCTAACTTAATAAACATCAATATTAATTCATTGACACACGATACATGTCCACCTATCAAAATTTTAATATAAACGTGATTTCGAATATATTAAACTTTTGACTAATGTGTAAATATATTATAATTTTTTTTTATCTCTCTCCATGCTTTGTTTTCCATAAAGAGAAGTATATTTTCGGGAAAAAAATTTAAATTTTAGAAGATTCTCCAAGAGTTTCACACTCTAATTGGCTCCATAATATTATACTATAGGATAGATCATTATATAAACTAGTTATTTTGCACACACGATACGTGTGTGCAATTTTTTTTAACATCATCGATAGATTAAAGTGAAATTTGCCAAATTATGGAGAGACTAAATTGATATTTGAATGGTTAAAATAAAAAAAATAAAAATAAAAGTGTGTGTTGAAATTTAAAAAAAAAACAAAAAAAAAAGTGTAATATTAGTATCATATGAGAATAAAATTGAAAAAAAAAGGTTGGTATACTCTCTACGTAGTTATTATCATATCCTCACACTTGATAATATAGCATAGATGACATTGACCGCTTGGCCCTCATTTTCTTCGATTCAATCCATTCAATACAAAATAAAAATAAAAAGAGCCAACCGATCGAAAACTTTCAAACACAGGAAACCAAACCAAATCAAATTAGACACATTTATATCAGATGTTCATCTGTGGTAGTGCGAGCTTTAGTCATCGAGATGAAGAACAAATACTCAGTTCATATCCGGCTCCGAAGAGAACATGGAAGAGCTTGAGTTTCTGTAGAATCGGCAAGAATTACACCAACAATAACCCTTATGCAAACCGAGGATTGGACAAATTCTACGCCCTCTTGTCCGAACTCGAAGAAAAGAGACAGATGATCTACGCCAAGATGGGTTCCGAAGCGATCTCCTTCGTGCAGTTCGTGTATTCCAACGATTCGGATAAAATCAAGCCCATAGTCGTGAAGGTCAAGGAAAGAAAAGAAGAAGCTAACCCTATAACCCTCGCCAAGAAACCGATCTTCAGTACAGTAAATAATCCCGGAATACGCAGGAGTCATTCAGCGATCGGACCCGAGAAAGTTAATCAAGAGAAGAATCAAGTACCCGATGAAAAGCCAATGGAGAAGAAGTCATGTCTCACTTGTAGCGAGAGTTTTAAGGTTGAAAACTTTAGACAACCTTTTTGCTCTTTTCCAATGATGGCGCTCTTGATTCTGCCCTTTCTGGCTATCTTTGGACGATCTTTCGCAATATTGTGCTCTTTGATCGGGTGGTATTTGATCCCTGGAGTTGCAGGAGACGGATCTAGTTCATCATCAAACGCAAGAAAGCCTAAGAGGAAGGAGGTCGATAGGAAATTGAGTGAAATAACAAAGATTAATGCGAATAAGGATAATAACGATGGTGCCCCAACTTCTCCAAATTAAGTTCCATTGATGTTTTTTTTTTTTTTCCATTTTCTCAAGTTTTTTTGTTCTTTAAATTTGGAATCTTGAGAATGTAAATACCGTTGTTCGATTCGCGTAAATAAATTGTTCGAAGGGAAAATTAACCGAGGCAAGAGTAAATTGCTGGAGTTGTTATCGGCCAATTTCTCGTATAGTTTTTCTGGTATTGTGCATGCATTTGTTTTTTTTTTTATATTTTTCTTATTGTCGAAGTGTGTTTTACAATAGTAGGACAGGTCAATCAAAGTATATCATGATAAGAAGCCTATCATTAATTGGCGATCATAACTGATAGTGAATTTCATAAACCAACTTCATTATATGGAGTTGGGATGGAAAGGAAAAAATGTCGATGTAAATAATGGGGTAACAATAATAAAACAAGCATGGCTATTATTCTCCCGTGAATGTAGGTCTTCGACCGAAACATGTAAATTCATTTGTGTCTTGTTGTGAATATTCTCCTTCGTTGTGTTGATTATTGGTTACAAATCACAACTTGAGTTCGATATTCGGTTTGAGATTCATGGGTCCTTCGTTGAGAACTAATCCACGAATAATTCCAGAATTTTAATCAAGAAATAAGAAACTTACTCTAGCAAGTGGCGGTGTCCGTGGGAATCGAGCACACGATGGGCTCGATGAAGTTTGATATCGAGAAGTTACTGGAAGAAACGATTTTCGATTATGGAAAATCAAGATGCGAGCAATCTTGATACAACAAGGCCTCATTGATGCATTAAAGAAAATGATGAATCATCTCGTTCAAAAAAGGATGATGGAACCGATAAAGAAAAAGTGAAGGCAGATATAACGGAAAAGGTAACACAATGTTATCATTCTATGTCTCGGGGATAAACCACTGCGGAAAGTGTCAAAGGGGACAACAGTTGCTGAGATGTGGCTCAAACTCGAAAATCTATATATGACCATTCCTTGGCAAACCGATTATACATGAAACGACGACTTTATTCATTTAAGATTTGAGAGGAGAGGAGCTTAGTGGATCAGAATGAAAAATTCATGAACATTTTGGACGATATCGAAAATATCGAAATTAAATTGGAGGAGGAAGACAAGCCACTAATCTTACTCAATGCTCTCCCAATTAAAGTCCTATGAAAACTTTAGAGACGCCATGTTATATGGTAGAGATCAAACAATATCCTTGGAAAAAGTACTGAAACGTCTGCTATTCATTTTCTTAAAAAGTATTAGAAATTTTTTTTCCCTCTTACATATATATATATACATACTTTGAAAATACATTGACACCATTTTAAAAATAAAACAACCAACTGACATTTAAGAATCAAAGGGAAAAAAGTTTAAATCGTAAAATTGTCTGACATTTTACCAAACCCAAAAACATTATTAGAAAAGTATAACCTATATTATAACCTCTCAAAAATCATTCATAACATAAATAAATAGTCGTAAAAATATATTTAACATCACTTAAAATCATAAATCATAACTATTGCGGAAAACTACCGTCGGTCCTCGGGTTATGTGCAAATTCAGTCCAGCAAAGTCAACCATCAAGACCTCCATTATCATATACATAATCAATATCACCTGTATCAATCACACCTAGTGAGTCTAAAGACTCAATACACCATAACCTTGATAACAACATAATACATATACAGATCACATACAACAGTAAAAAATACTTGTACTTAAAATATCGTTTTAATGAAGATGCATAAACTTTAAAACAATAACATTTTCATAAAATTTTTCATGATGCATAAACTTTAAACATAAACATTTTCATAAGCTTTTCATAACATTTTCGTAAACCTTTTCATATCACCCTCAACATATTCATATGAACATGCATACTTTAAACCTCAACATTTTCTTTTTCCTCATTCATAACATGTATCCTTTTATCATGATCATAAACATTTCATTTTTATTGAATTCAGATCGTTAATTGTGAATTTCCTCATCGTCAAAAAGTCGATGGATCCATCTACATGTAACCACAGTACTGGACGGCGGGGACATCAGCGACGATATCTCGTAAACTGAGCCTTGGCCTATCCTCATCGAATGGAAATACGATCGTCGGGCTCCCTCTGGGGTCTTCTCCCATAAATGGGCTCTCTCTGGGGCCTTTTCCCTCACGATATCCCCATTCATATCCTCATATCTTCAATAGTCACAATCACTTCACTTCCTTCAACGTTTTATATTTTCATCACTTTATAAAAATAATGCATTTAATATCATTTTCTCTTAAAAACAAGCATGCAACATAACTTTTAACTTTATCGTTTCCTCATAGAAATTCATAAACATTTTAAAAGAAATCTTTTAACATATAAAAATCCATAAATCTTTTAAATAAATATTTCAACATCATAAACGTTCAAAATAACATTTTGACATATTAAATCATAAACATTTAAAATAAACCTTTTGAAATATTAAATCATAAACATTTAAAATCAACACTTTAACATCATAAAAATTCATAAACATTTAAAATAATCATATTAGCATGTAAAGAAACATTCAGGACACTGCCACGACGTTCACTAATTTCTAGATGTAAAATGATCGTTATACCCCTAGACGTAAAATTCCACGTTTTGACTTTTTCTTCATTTCATTGATTCTAATATGTCCCAAATAATTATTTAAGCTTACATTAATTTTTCAATATTTTTATTTGGCTTAAAATCGATGACTTTTAATTTATACTTTAAATATCACATATTACTGAATTTTAATCTCGAATTAAACCAAACCTTAATATAAAATTCTCAAATTAAAAACCTAGACTTTTAATAATTATTTGAGCTTAAATATAATTTTTCATAATTTTATTAAGCATAAATCTAGGATTTTCAATTAATTATGTAATTATCGATTCGTGCGGCGATAAAATCCCGGATAAATCCAAAACTCCATATTTTGATCCCAAATTTTAAACATAACATTTTTATTATTTATTCTACCCTGATGAGCCATAAACCACACCCGTGGACCCATAGTTCCATTTTTAGTTCTTAAATTCGAAATATTGACCCATTATCGAACCACCTGAGCCATCTCTCAATTTACTCGAGCCACGCCCGAGCCACCTCAAGCCAAACCCTAGCCAAGCCACCTAGGCATCCTCCTGACCAAGCTCAGTCCAAAGAACCAGCCCCAAGCTTGCCCAATCACTCCTGGAACTGCGACCAAATCTGCACATGGCTGGATACTCACACCTATGAACTCCTAACCCACTAGGACTCCTCCAGCCGAGCCACCACCGAGCTCACCTGACCCTAACCATCCCTGGACCACGCCCAGACCTCGCCCAGACCAGCCCAGCCTCTGGAACCCACGCACGAAGCACTGATCCGTGGCAGCAGCCTCACGTATACTTGCTGCCAAGCTTCCCTCACGTTTCCATCTTTTCCCTCGAGCCAGCAGCAACCCAGCCGCACCAGCCCCTAGCCCAGCCCTTACCCAACTTCCTTAGACCCTATAGGACCTACCTAACTCATCCAAGCCCCAGCAGCGAGCCCCTCCCCTTGGCTGCCCCTTACCTGCTCGCATGAGGAGTCCCTACTGCATGGGACTCCTCCAAAGCTGCACGCCAGATGGCTAGGACCCTTTCTAACCTTGATCGATGTCCAGCATGAGCCCCCCTCGAGACTTGGTCGAACCCCAAGCCCCCATGCATAGTGATCGAGTCCCATGAATTTTGCACAAATCTTACAAAACTCACGGCCCTACCTTGCTGTTCTTTTTTATTTGCAACGTATTTGGTGTGTTTTAGGACTCTTTAAAACATGTAAAAACATCCCTCAAACCTGTCCTAATCATGGCAGCCCCTTTAGATCATATTAAACATGATTTTAAATGCAATTACAAGATTTAAAATTGACATATGCCACAAAAAAGAAATTGTTTCATGATTCACTTGTTTTTCATGCAAAAACTCAATTAAATAAAATACTATGGTGTGATAGATGTTTGAAGGAAAGAATATGGCATGCCTTTGCGTATTTTACGCACGAAAACGAAGCGACGGTGTGAAGAACGGCGACGTACACCTTGGCCGAATTTTCCCTTGAACTATCAAAGCTTTTCCCTTGATTTTTCTTTTGTGTGCCCCGTGTGAAAGCTGGTGGAAAGTGTTTGTGTTGCACAAGGAAACGTGGCGTGAGTTTTATGAGGTTTAGGGTGGGGTTTTGTACATTATATATCTTAATTAATCACTAAACAAGGCTTAGGCCCCTTAATCAACTTAATTAAGCCCACTTGATCCACTAGTGTTTAACTAAAATATTAAAAATAATTTTGTTTAATAAATTTTGTGAAATTATTAGCCTTGTTGCCAAAACGTTTGTATTTTTGTTGAAAAATCCAACACTGATACTTTTGTATGTGATCTGTATATGTATTATGTTGTTATCAAGGTTATGGTGTGTTGAGTCTTTAGACTCACTAGGTGTGATTGATGCAAGTGATATTAATTATTTATATGATAATGGAGGTCATGATGGTTGACTTTTCTGGACTGAAGGTGCACATAACCCGAGGACCGACGCTAGTTTACCGCACTAGTTATGATTTATGATTTTAAGTGATATTAAAGATATTTTTACGATTATTTATTTATGTTATGAGTGGTTTTTGAGAGGTTATAGTATGGGTTATACTTTTCAAATAATATTTTTGAGTTTGGTAAAATGTTAGACGATTTTACGATTTAAACTATTTTCCCTTAGATTCTTAAATGTCAGTTGGTTTTTTTATTTTTAAAATGGTGTCAAGATATTTTCAAAGTATTTATATATATATATATGTAAAAAGAAAAAAATTTCTAGTACTTTTTAATGAAACGAATAACAGACGTTTCAGTTGGTATCAGAGCAATGGTTCTGTAAAATGTTGTGTCACCATCAGCGCCGGGAAGCTCAGTCTTCAAGCCTCAAACTTGAAAGTTTATATTTTTTATATGATTTTACGGTGTTACCTGCATAGGTACATGAAATATATGTTTATGTCACATGTTTAATAAGCTATATGGAAATATATGATTGATATGCTCTAGAATTATTATACGTGTTATGATATGAAATAATAAATTATTTGATTTCAACGCATGTTGGCTTCGTGGTGGAATTGAACTATGTTGATTTTTGGGTTTTACTATTGACGTTCTTCTTTTTGGGCCATAATTTAATCGTGAATATTATGAATGTTTTTAGGACATGTAGATTTTCTAAGAAAATATTTATGATTCGTGGTTACTAGTTGAATTAATTTTTGGGAATTACTCATAAGTAATAATTATTCGAGGATTTGCAACGACTTTGGGAGTATAGAAATGTATAAATTGAGGTTTTAAGTTCTGATGAAAGGTAAGATTGATAATGGAAATTGATTTTTGGGCAAATAGTTTTAAATTTTTGAAATTTATGGTATGAGAAACCTATAGAAGGGAATAAGAATACCAAGAACTTATGGTTTAATCGTAGGATTTTCGAAATTAAAGACCAATTAGGATAATTTTTTAGGAAATTAAGAATTGATTTTTCAATTTTTAAGGAATTTGGGGACTAGTTTAATAATAAGTGAGAATTGAATGATTTTAATGATAAGAATTTTTGATGATTTAGGTTTGAATGATATTTAGAACCTTGAGATATCTTAGGTTATAATGTTATAAGGGATGTTAATCAAAGGTATTATGGAATGAATCGATATTAAGCTTAAAAATCTAAGCGTTAGCGGATGTGTTTGTGATTTTAAGGTTGAAATATGATAAATTGATGAATATTTGGGTATAAAATAAGAAAAATTTGAAATTCAAGGTTATAATAGTAACAACACTAAGTCATTATGGGTCTTTTAAGTTGCGAATTGCAAAATAAGGATTTAGAATGAAAATTTAATTGGGATCAAGGAGACGTAAGGACATTCTAGAACTTAAGTTTTATCATAGTAGTGCAACGGAAGCGTGGATTTTTGGGATATTAGAACTAAATCTAAACTTTTGATTATCAAGGATAAGCGAATTTCGAGAACGAAATTCAATTTAAGGGGGGAAGATTGTAACGCCCCGAAAATTCGATGGTCCACGCGAACCACATGTATGCAATTATTAAATTCCTTGTGTATTTCAATTAAATGTTTTATTTGCATGAATTAATTATGTTGTGCATATTTACACGTTTAAAATATACTTTTCTACATGCTTGCATTAAAATGTATTTTTAAAGATTATTCGAGTTGCGATCGGGAACGGAGACTGGTGACTGAAAAATGTAAAATGTTTTTATTAAATAAATTATTTTTAATTATTTAAAGAATGGGTGATGTAACGCCCCGAAAATTCGAAAGTCCACTCGAACCACATGCATGCAGTTATTAATTTTTCTTGTATTTTAACTAATTGTTTTAATTGCATTAATTAATTATGTTGTGCATATTGACATGTTTAAAATATATTTTCTACATGGTTGCATAAAACTATATTTTTAAAGGTTATTCAAGTTGCGATCGAGGAACGGAGACCGATGCCTGAAAAATAGAAAATATTTTTATTGGTTGATTGTTTTTAATTATTTAAAATATGGGTGATGCTTTTTATTATTTTTAATAATAAGGAGTTTTGAGGTGATTTTATACGTCGGGACGTAAATTTTATCGATGTTGATTTTTCAACAAAAATACGAACTTATTGACATTCCGGCTAATAAATTCACAAACTTATTTTTACCAAAACTATTTTAGTATTTTAATTAAATCCTAATTAAGACTAATTGGCCTAAATTGTTGGTTTGATGGGCCCAAAGCCTTGTTAGCATTAACTTAACTATATAATATGTTAATCACCTAAAACCCTACACCACAAATCACACGCCACTTCTGGCTTCTTGCACACACCAAAATTCTTCAAAGTTACGGCACACACACACACCACAATTTGGGAAGGATTTTTGTGAGGTTCAAGGAGTTTCAAAGCCAAGGTTCTCGTCTTGTTCTTCACAAATCATCAACGTATATTCGTACGTTTAAAATGCAAAGACACGCCATATTCTCCTATTTCTTATCATCACACCATATTATGTTTTTATGCATGAAAAAAATTATAGAAAACAAGTGACACTTTGTGAATTTTCGTTTTTGTGTGTTTCATGAAATTTCAAGCAAAGTTTTTGATTCCCAAATCATGTTTTTGTATGTTTTAAGGGCTGCCATGATATAGGTTGTGAATAAGCATTGTTTTACACAAAATATAGAGTCTTAGGATCACACTAAAAACGTCATAAAGCATGTGCAATCAAACTGGAATTATACTTGGACTGATGTGCTTCTTGGCTCACGGTTTTGGGTGTGTTGAGGGCTGGGCTTGGTTCGGCTGGGACCAGGGACTAGCCAGGGCCGTGGGTGAGTCCAGGGTGGAGACCTGGCCATGCTAGGGTTTGAGTAGTCGGGCTGGGAGGAGTCCTTACCAACAAGGACTCCTACCCGAGAGCTTTGTGCAGCACGCAGGACTTGCGCATCTTGTGTATGGGAAGGGGCTCGGTCCGAGGCTTAGGAGCTGGGCTAGGGCGAGTCCTAAGGGTCCTAGGTGAGTGCACGAGAGGTTGGTACAGGGGCTGGGCTTGTTGGCTAGGTCCTAGACACAAGAAAGTAGAGTCCATGAATCATCGGAGTCTCGGCCATGGCAACGTGCATTGTTGGTTTTCGATTTTGAGGCTGGGTTCAAGTCTGGTGGGTTATCTCGGGTCCAGTAGGTTCCTAAGTGGTCTGGGAAGAGGTTGGATCAAGGTGGCTCGGGCGTGGCTCGTGAAAATCAAACCATGGCTCAGGGTCGAACATATAGGTCAAATTAGGGTTTTGTAAAAGCTTAAATAAATTGAAAAACGGCTCATGGGAGTCGAGTTATGGTTCACGAGGGCTAAAACAATATAAAAAACTAAATATTGAATTTAGGAATTTTATATTAAAGTTTGGGATTTTTCGGAATTTAAACACCTTCAAAACGTCTAATTACGAATTAATTAAAAAACCTAGTTTTTAAGCTAAATAAAATTATGGAAATTTTAATTTAAGCTTAATTAATTATTTGGGACATGTTAGAGTCAAAGAAATCAAGAAAAAGTCAAAAACATAAAATGTCACGTTCAGGGTAAAACGATTTTTTTACACCTAAAAAATGTGTAAACGTCATGGCAGTGCTCTAATTGCTGTTTTATGGGTTAATACGATTATTTCACATGCTTATGAACTTTTATATGCTAAATTACTATTTTTAAATGTTCATGAATTTTTATGGTTTAAATTGGACATTTAAAAGATATGTTGCATGCTTGGTTTCAAAATAAAATGATATTATATGCATGTTTTTATTAAGTGATGTAAATACGATATGTTGAAGGAAGTGAAGGTAATGTGACTAAATATATTGATATGTTGGAAATATTGTGAGTGTTATGGTCTTAGTCAGAGCCTGATGGTCGTGTTTCCTTGGATATGGATACGAATACGGATACAAATATGTTAATACGTTGGCCAGGGCCCAGTTGACCGGTGAGAGTGTTGTCGTTGTCCCCCACTGCCTAGTAGTGTGGTTACATGTAGATGGATCCACCGCCCAATACGATCAAGAATACGAGTCACAATCACGATCTGATTTCAACAAACACGAACATGAATATAAATATGAATATGAATATTAATACGAATACGAATATTTTTATGTTGATATGATTATGTTTATGAAAATGTTTAAGTTTTTAGTTTATGCATTATTAAGAAAATGATATTTTAAGTACAAGTATTTTTGACTGTTGTATGTGAACTGTATTAGGTATTACTCTTTATCAAGGATATGATGTGTTGATTTTTTAGAGTCACTAAGTGTAATTGATGCAGGTGATTATGATAATAATGTTAATGGAGGTCTTGATGGTTGACTTTGCTGGACTGAAGCTGCACATAACCCGAGGACCGACGCTAGTTTTTCGCACTCGTTTCAGTTGGTATTAGAGGAATTGTTCTGTAAAGGGTTGTGCCACCATCAGTGCCGAGAAGCTCAGTCGTCAAGCCTTAATCTGTAAGTTTACATGATTTATTAGTTGTTACTTGATTGACTACATGAATTATATGCTTACGTCACATGTTTAGTAGAATTATAAGGATATATGATTTATATGCTCTAGAATTTTTATACGTGATACGATATGAAATAAGAAATTATTTGATTTCAACGCATGTTGGTTTTGTGGTAGAATTGGACTATGTTGATTTCTGATTTTTAGTATTGAAGTTCTAATTTTTGGGCCATAAGTTAATCGTGAATATTATAAATGTCTTTGGGACACGTAGATTTTCTAAGAAAATATTTATGATTCGTAGTTACTAGTTGAATTAATTTTTGGGAAGTACTCATAAGAAATAATGATTCGAGGATTTACAATGACTTGGGAGTAAGAAAATGTATAAATTGATATTTTAAGTTTGATGAAAGGTAAAGATTGGTTATAGGAATTGAATTTTGGGTAAATAAATTAAAAATTTTGAATTTATGTTATGGGAAAACTGTAGAAGAAAATTAAGGATACCGAGAACTTATGGGTTAACTATAGGATTTTTGAAATTAAGGACCAATTAAGATGATTTTTAAGGAAATTAAGAATTAATTTTCAATTGTTATGTAATTTGGGGACTAGTTTAACAATAAGTGTGGATTGAATGGGTTAAATGGTAAGAATTTTTGATGATTTAGACTTTTAAGAATATTTGGAACCTTTGGATATCTTGGTTATAATGTTATAAGAAATGTTAATCAAGGGTTTTTTAAGGATGAATCGATATTAGGCTTGAAAATCTAAGCGTTAGCGGATGCATTTGGGAATTTAAGATTGAAATTTGATAAAGTTGATGAACATTTTTGGTACAAAATAAGGATAGTAATAAACGATAAGTATGGTCATCCATCTTTTAATATTGGGAATTGTAAGAAAAATTGAAATTCGAGGTTATAATAGTAAGAGCACTAAGTCATTATGGGTCTTTTAAGTTGCAATTCATAAATAAAGATTTAGAAGGTAAAATTTAATTGGGATCAAGGAGACATAAGGATTTTAGAGCTTAAGTTTTATCAGAGTAGCGCAGCGAAAGCGTGGATTTTTTGAATATTAGAACTAAGTCTAAACTTTTGATTTGCAAGGATAAGCGAATTTCGAGGACGGAATTCTATTTAAGGGGGGAAGATTGTAACGCCCCGAAAATTCGAAAGTCCACGCAAACCACATGCATGCAATTATTAAATTCTCTTGTATTTTAAGTAATTGTTTTAATTGTATTAATTAATTATGTTGTGCATATTGACATGTTTAAAATATATTTTCTACATGGTTGCATAAAACTATATTTTTAATGGTTATTCAAGTTGCGATCGAGGAACGGAGACCGATGGTTGAAAAATAGAAAATGTTTTTATTGATTAATTGTTTTTAATTATTTAAAATATTGGTGATGCTTTTTATTATTTTTAATAATAAAGAGTTTTGAGGTGATTTTATACGCCGAGACGTAAATTTTATCGATGTTGCTTTTTCAACAAAAATATGAACTTATTGGCAACCCGACTAATAAATTCACAAACTTATTTTTACAAAAATTATTTTAATATTTTAATTAAATCTTAATTAAGACTAATGGGCCTAAATTGTTGGCTTGATAGGCCTAAAGCCTTGTTAGTATGTAATTAACTATATAATATGTTAAACACCTAAAACCCTACACCACAAATCACACGCCACTTTTGGCTTCTTGCACACACCGAAATTCCTCAAAGTTACGGCACACACACACACACACACCACAATTTGGGAAGGATTTTCGTGAGGTTCAAGGAGTTTCGAAGCCAAGGTTCTTGTCCCGTTCTTCGCAAATCGTCAACGTATATTCATGCGTTTAAAACACAAAAGTACGCCATATTCTCCTTTTTCTCATCATCACACCATATTATGTTTTTATGCATGAAAAAAATTATGGAAAACAAGTGACACTTTGTGTATTTTCGTTTTTGTGTGTCTCATGAAATTTTAAGCAATGTTTTTGATTCCCAAATCATGTTTTTGTATGGTTTAAGAGCTTCCATGATATAGATTGTGAATAAGCATGGTTTTACACAAAATATAGAGTCTTAGGATCACACTAAAAACGTCATAAAGCATGTACAATCAAACTGGAATTATACTTGGACTGGTGTACTTCTTGGCTCACGGTTTTGGGTGTGTTGGGGGCTGGGCTTGGCAATGTAACTCGATCATTATCAAACGAACTGCAATCTTTTTCTTCCGTGATGAAACATAATCGACAACAATAATTTGTTTCTTTTTAAAACTTGATGTCGATTAATCGACGAGTCTAGAAATTCATTTCGGCCAATTGGGTTGTTGCGAGCTGAACGAATGGGGCGCGCGTTGGAAGAAGCGGTTTGTTACCAAGCCGTCTTGTTGGGAATAACAAGAGCATCTCTAAATACTCAAAGTTTTCTGCTGGGACCAGGGACTAGCCAGGGCCGTGGGTGAGTCCAGGGTGGAGACCTGGCCATGCTAGGGTTCAAGTAGTCGGGCTGGAGGAGGAGCTTTGTGCAGCACGCAGGACTGGCGCAGCTTGTGTATGGGAAGGGGCTTGGTCCGAGGCTTCGGGGTTGGGCTAGGGCGAGTGCTAAGGGTCCTAGGTGAGTGCACGAGAGGTTGGTACAGGGGCTGGGCTCGTTGGCTAGGTCATAAACACAAGAAAATAGAGTCCATGAATCACAGGAGTCTCGGCCATGGCAAGGTGCATTGTTGGTGTTCGGTTTTGGGGCTGGGTTCGAGTCTGGTGGGTTAGCTCGGGTCCAGTAGGTTCCTAAGTGATCTGGAAAGAGGTTGGCTCAAGATGGCTCGGGCATGGCTCGTGAAAATCGAACCATGGCTCAGGGTTGAACATATAGGTCAAATTAGGGTTTTGTAAAAGCTTAAATAAACTGAAAAATGGCTCACGCGGGTCGAGTCGTGGTTCACAAGGGCTAAAATAATATAAAAAGACAATTTAGGAATTTTATATTAAAGTTTGAGATTTTTCGCAATCAAAACGCCTTCAAAATTTTTAATTACGAATTAATTAAAAAGCCTAGTTTTTAAGCTAAATAAAATTATGAAAATTTTAATTTAAGCTTAATTAATTATTTGGGACATGTTAGAATCAAAGAAATCAAGAATAAGTCAAAAACGTAAAATGTCACGTTCAGGGGTAAAATGGTCTTTTTACACCCAAAAATTGTAAACGTCATGGCAGTGCTCTAGTTGCAGTTTTATGGGTTAATACGATTATTTCACATGCTTATGAACTTAAGTATGCTAAATTACGATTTTTAAATGTTCATGAATTTTTATGGTTTAAATTGGACATTTAAAAGATATGTTGCATGCTTGGTTTCAAAATAAAATGATATTATATGCATGTTTTTATTAAGTGATGGAAATACGATATGTTGAAGGACGTGAAGGGATTGTGACTAAATATGTTGATATGTTGGAAATATCGTGAGGGTTATGGTCTCAGTCGGAATCCGATGATCGTGTTTCCTTGGATATGAATACGGATACAAATATGTTAATACGTTGGCCAGGGCCCAGTTGACCGGTGAGAGTGTTGCCGTTGTCCCCCACCGCCCTGTAGTGTGGTTACATGTAGATGGATCCACCGCCCAATACGATCAAGAATACGAGTCACAATCACGATCTGATTTCAACAAACACGAACATGAATATGAATATGAATATGAATATGAATATTAATACGAATACGAATATTTCTATGTTGATATGATTATGTTTATGAAAATGTTTAAGTTTTTAGTTTATGCATTATTAAGAAAATGATATTTTAAGTACAAGAATTTTTGACTGTTGTATGTGAACTGTATTAGGTATTACTCTTTATCAAGGATATGATGTGTTGATTCTTTAGACTCGCTAAGTGTGATTGATGCAGGTGATTATGATAATAATGTTAATGGAGGCTCTTGATGGTTGACTTTGCTGGACTGAATGTGCACATAACCCGAGGACCGACGCTAGTTTTCCGCACTAGTTATGATTTATGATTTTAAGTAATGTTAAGAATATTTTTATAACTTAATTATTTATGAGTGATTTTTGAGAGGTTATAGTATGATCTATTTCTTTTGGTTTTCAAATTATAGTTGGTTGAGTTATTTTAAAAGATATCAAAAATATTTTATGGTTCGGCCGATGCTAAGTGAGGTTTTAAAAAAATTAAATTTCTAGCACGTTTTAAGAACACGAATAGCAGACGTTTCAGGTGATGCTTTTTATTATTTTTGAAAATATGGGGTTTTGAGGTGATTTTATACGCCGGAACGTAAATTTTATCGGTGTTGGTTTTTCAACAAAAATACGAACATTTTGGCAACCCGGCTAATAAATTCACAAAGTTTATTAAACAAAATTATTTTTAATATTTAATTATGCACTAATGGGTCTAATTAACCTATCCAATGGGCCTAAGCTTTGTTAGTATCCTAATTAACTATTTAAAGTACAATTTCAACCCCCAAAAACCTCATAACTCTCGCCACACTCCCCAATCCCATACAAACTCCCCACCAGCAAACCCACACGGCACACACATTATATTTCTTCAAGGAAAAGCTCCAAAATTTCAAGGGAATTCAGTCAAGGGTTTTTCTTCGCCGCCGTTATTCGCATCGTCATCGAATATTCGTGCGTTTAAAACGAAAAGGCACGCCATAAATCTATTTTTTCTCATCTATCACATCATATTACATGTTTTAATTATGTTTGCATAGAAAATATGTTGGCCTTTTTTTATTTTCGTTTTTATGCCATGGCATGATAATAACCCAAGTTTTTGTGATCCAAACCTTAATGTATTATTGCTTGAAGGGCTGCCACTTTAGGGACACCAATATGGGATGAGTTTAAGAGGGTTTGAGGGCCTAGATAAGTGGACATATGGGCTGGACATGGAGAAGGAAGAGGTTGGACGAAAATGGACTCCTGACTCCTCGGCTAAGGGGGCAGGTGGCTGCGCGGGATCCTTCAGGGCAAACGGTGGGGCTCGTGAGGGTCCTAGACACAAGCCAAGGGGGTGCACGCAGGGCTGGAGGGGCTAGGAGTGGAAAGGCACACGGCTAGAGCACCATCTAGCCGCGGCTGTGCGTGAGCAAGAGAACCATGCACGTCCTCATTCATGGCTCATGAGGGCTGGTCTCAGAGTGTCCTAGAGGGTTCGGTTAGGGTCCTAGGAGGGTCGAACAGGGGCTGGACCAAGGGGTTAGGGACTGGAGCCGAGATATGAGGAGTTTGAAACCTTCTAGAACTAGGATTCCTTGTGCAGAAATTCAGTAGCTGCTAGGAAGTGTTCAAGGGACTAGATGGGCTTGATTTGGGTTGGTAAAGGTTTAATTGTGTGTTAGGAGGCTTTGGTTCAAGTTTGGTAAGTTTTGGTTAAGTTTTGAGTCCATACGAGTCAAAACCGGGATGTACGTCTAAGTTTAAAAACGAAACGAGGAATCTATCGAAAAGCTAAGTTTTAAACCTAAGGAATAATTATAGGAGTGGTTTAAGGTTATATGTTAAGTTTGGAATGATTTGGGTCGTCGTTTAGAGGTTTAAGGATAAATACGAAAAACTATGCTTCTAGGGGTAAAACGGTCATTTTACACTGAAAAATGGGTAGACGTCCTGGCAGTGTCCCGAATGAATAATATATGATAAAATGCTTATTTTAAATGTTTATGAAATTTTATGATCAAACGTTAATGATTGTTTTAAAAGTTTATGAATTTTCACATGTTAAAATGTTTATTTTAAAGGTTTAAGGATTTTTATGATTTATTATGCTAATACGCTTATTTCAAATGTTTATGAATTTTTACATGTTAAATTATGGTTTTAAATGTTTATGGAATATTATGATTATTTATGAAATTTTGATGAAACGATATTTAAAAGTTATGCTGCATGCTTGTTTTTAAAAGAAAATGATATTAAATGAATGATTTTTATAAAATGATGAAAATGTAAAGCGTTGAAGGAAGTGAAGTAATTTTGACTATTGAGGATATGGGGATAAGAATGGGGATATCTTGAGGGAAAAGGCCCCAGAGGAAGCCCATTTATGGGAGAAGACCCCGGAGGGAGCCCGACGATCGTATTTCCATTCGATGAGGATAGGCCAAGGCTCAGTTGATAAGAGATAGTCGCTGATGTCCCCGCCACCCAGTACTGTGGTTATATATAGATGGATCCATCGATTTTTAAGGATGAGAAAAGTCACAATTAACGATCTGAATTCAATAAAAAAGAAATGTTTATGATCATGATGAAAGGATACATGTTATGAATGAGAAAAAGGAAAATTTTGAGGTTTAAAGTATGCATGTGCATATGAATATGTTGAGAGTGATATGAAAATGTTTACGAAAAAGTTTAAGAAAAGGTTACGAAAATGTTTATGAAAAGCTTATGAAAATGTTTAGGTTTAAAGTTGATGCATCATTATAAAAATATTTTTATTTAAAGTTCATGCATCATGAAAATGTTTACAAAAATGGTTATGTTTAAAGTTTATGCATTTTCGTGAAAACGATATTTTAAGTACAAGTATTTTTCACTGTTGCATATGATCTGTATATGTAGTACTTGTTATCAAGATTGTAGTGTGTTGAGTCTTTAGAGTCACTAGGTGTGATTGATGTAGGTGATATTGATTATGTATATTATAATGGAGGTCTTGATGGTTGATTTTGCTGGACTGAAGGTGCACATAACCCGATGACCGACGCTAGTTTTCCGCACTAGTTATGATTTATGATTTTAAGTGATGTTAAAGATATTTTTACGAAAATTTATTTATGAGTGGTTTTTGAGAGGTTATAGTATGAGCTATACTTTTCAAATAATGTTTTTAAGTTGATAAAACGTTTAACGATTTAAACTATTTCCATTGGATTTTTAAATGTCAGTTGGTTGGGTTATTTTAAAATGGCACCAAAAATACTTTAATTATTTATGCAAGTGTTCGGCCGATGCTAGTAAGGGTTTAAAAAAAAATATATTACGTTTTAAGAAAACGAATCCAGACGTGTCAAGTACAATCTACCATCCAATCAAAGGAGTTACAAAAGAAAACTGACAATGCAGAATCACAAGGAAAAACTTTGATTGCTCGAGGAAGGACGAATAGAAGGACTAACAAGGGACTTAAGGGTAGGTCTCGATCAAGAAGTAATGTAGAACCCGTAAATCAGTAGACGTATAAGCCATGCATAATTCTAGATTTTTAAATTTAATTGACTTCATTGCATGATTATTTTAAATGCATTTGTTTGAAGTTAATTATTTCATTATTTCAGTTCAGTAGATTGATTTTTAGCATTTCAGTATTTTCAGTGAGGCCGGACCGGAGTTGGAGTTTTGAGATAGAATTTAAGATTTGAGAAATATTTCCAGAAGTTAATTTAGCTAGTAACTAAGTTCATTTAAGTTAGAAAGGAAGGTTTGAAGATTTAATTTAATTATTTGAGGTGATTAAGAAATGAACTCATTTAAGTTATTAAATTAAGGGGTTAGCTCACTAAATTATTTAAAGGATTAGTAAGGCTTTCAAGGATTATTAGTTGACTAGATAATCAACATTTCCCTTTATTTTATCATGCATTTTTCGGCCACCCTTAGTGCTAGAAGATTCATTTTCCAACTCACCAACTTTGACCAATTCTTTGCATGTAATTAGTAGGATAATTCTAGGATTTTTGGGAGCACAATTTAATTAAATAAATGGACATATCCTAGTCTAGAATCAAGCTAAATTTCGGCCACCACCTCCTAGAAGCATCCACCAACTCATTTGATATCAATTCAAAATTCAAATTCAAAGGGGAGTGGACTTGGTCTTGATATGATCCTATTTTTGTGCACCCTTCTCCTCACCTTCATAACCATCACTCCCCCCTCCACCTCCACCGAAAATAAGACCCCTTTTCAGTAGAAAAAACGTGGATAGCAGCTAGGGAGAAAGGGAGAAAAATCGAGAGCCAAGAAAGGTAGAGAAGCAAGCCACTCCGTCTCCTCCGCGCCGTCTCGTCTCTTCTTTTCGTTTTCTTTCGAAACGAAACCAGGCATGTCTAGATTTCTTTCAAACCTCAATCAAGTCATATTATCATTTATTTTTCAGTACATGATCATGTTTTAACAAGCAAAAACCGAGATACATGTCAAAATATTTTTGGAACACACATGCAGAATTTCGGCCCTTTCATGACAAGCTTCACGTTTTTTTCTGAGTTTTGTGGTTTCAGGTGATTGGTTCGATTCCAGGCTCCCAAGGCGGCTTGTATACATATAGTACGATGCATTAGGACCATGTTGGTCCATTCAAACCAGCCCCATGCTTGCTGGAAATTCAGAATGACAGCAAGTCCCTTAGGTGCAGAAAAATGTGGTTCGAAAATTCAGTTTCTTGTCAAGGGGTTGGATCTGATCTTGGCTGCCCCAAGGGCCTATAGCCATGGTTGGATCACTTCCCTAGCATGTCTAAGACGTGACTAAGTTGCCCTTTTGGTGGCTTGGTCCATGGTTCATCGGTTTTTAATCAAAACGTCAGAACAGCCCCTTTCCCCATTCGGCCCTTCCATTTTTCAGCATATGGTTCGTTTCTTTTGTGGCTTGGTGTGGATCTTGGTTGGCCTATGGCCCTTAGCCACGGTTCATATCATGCTCCTAGATGTCTAGATCATGCCATGGTCAATCAAATGGCCACTGGAACGACGCAAGACATCGATCATAGCATAAACACTACACACGCATGCACGTTGCTCTCGGTTGGACCCTTCGGTTAAGATTTGGTGTGATGCGGATTGTGGCTGGCCTAGGGCCCTTAGCCATGGTTCAAATCATTCCTTGGGATGTTGGTAAGAGTCTCTGGTCGGTGGTTCACGCCCCAATGGCCGGTAGCCTCGAAAACGACACAAGGAAAAACAAGTGCGCAGCTGCTGTATTTTTGACATTAAGTATGCTGCTGTTCAGAAGCGTCGTTTGAGTTCTTGGTTGGCTTTTAGCCCATGGCCTTGGACTGGACAGTGCCTCATTGAGTTGGGAAGGTCATGTTTTTGACCGTTCGTCATTTGGATCATTTTTGAGGTCGTACGAGAATTTACGGTGCAATGTGCCAAATTGACTCTCGAAAGAGCGTTTCGTGTTTTGGCCTCCATTCCACCTAGATTTCGACCCTATCATTTTAGGAACATTATTTTATGATTTTTCAGCGTATTTTAATCATGACTATACGTCGGTTCAGTGTCGGTTCAGGTTGGCTCGGAGTCATGATTAAATGCGAAGTCATTAGGCGTCATAGTCGCATCTTTTGAACGTAAATTGCATAGTTGGTCATGTTTAAGCTATTGCATATTTTTCATGGCACAGTTAGGTTGCAGCGAGCCTGGGAACGATCCAATCCAATCCAGTTGGTAAAATTACAGGAATTTTCATTACGCCAGTTAATTATTTTACGTGCATTAAATAGAAAATGATTATTTTTTGAGATTTATGCGATATGGCTTGTGGTTCATTCACTATGTGGGAGTGTTATTTTTATACGGTCGCCAGTGACCGATCAGTTCAGTATGGTACCACCCGGTCGCCAGTGACCGGCCAGCTCAGATCAGTTTCAGCCTCCCCGGTAGCCAGTTACCGATCAGTTCAGCTTAGTGCAGTGGCCACAGGCGTAAAACATAATCTCAACAGAAAATTTTACCAGATATTTCAGTACAGGCTCCAAGGAGCAAATATTTTTACAGTGACTTCCAGTTCAGTTATGCACGTATTATAATTGCTCAGTACAGATTATTTTCAGTATGCCTCAGGACAGGATATTTTATCTCATGCATATTTTAAATTCAGATTTTTACTCGTTACCTGCGATTTATGCATGCTGAGTCTTTAGGCTCACTAGACTTGATTGTTGTAGGTACTGATGAGGCCAGGGCCGAGGGCGGGGACCAGTGAGTCAGCTTGGGTCGGCAGTAGTGGCACCCGAGGACCTCAGAGCAGCAGTTGTTATTTTCTTCGCAAACAATTTTTATCAGTTGTTGGATATTTTTAAATCGTTGTTGTTGGCAAAAACTTTGATTTTCTTCCGCTGCAATATTTTGAAATATTGAACTTGATTCACCAGTGATTTTATGAATGAGGCCATTTAAGTTCTTTTAAAAAGAAAATTTTTAATTTTCCGCAAATTTTCAAGCAAGTAGTTCGAGGGCCTTCACAGTTGGTATCAGAGCGGTGGTTCTGTATAGGGTTTCACTACTACTGACCGCGAGAAGCTCACGAAGCCACGCCTTTGGTCTGTAAGTTTTTCAGTTCAGCATTTTGTTTAGTGTTTCAGTTAAAGCATGAATTATTTTGTCAGCATGCTTCCAGATTTTCAGTATTTCAGAGTTCATTTAAAATAAATTATGGAATTATGCATGTTAGTTACGTATGGGTTATGTTGGAACAGTATGCCCCCTAGACGCATTTTAGAGCGCAACAGAGAGGTGGAGCCTCGCCGAGAGGACAGAGAGGAGCATAGACCGGAGGGAGACCTACCACCCCCTCCACCGCCACCACCGGACATGAGTGCCCAGATGTTAGCTGGGATGGCACAGTTCTTCGCACAGTTTGCGGGGGGCAATGCCGCAGCCGTAGCCGCAGCCGCAGCCAGGCCGACAGGGCCCGAGGCAGTGTATGAGCGATTCATGAAGATGCGCCCGAAGGAATTCTCTGGGACATCTGACCCCATGGTTGCCGAGGGATGGATCAAATCCCTCGAGGTTATCTTTGAGTTTATGGAGCTGGGGGACGCAGACCGAGTCCGATGTGCCACCTACTTGTTCACTGGAGACGCCCGCTTATGGTGGGAAGGAGCTTCGGTAGCCCTGACCTTGGCTACACTTTCTTGGACCCGCTTTACGGAGGTTTTCTACTCCAAGTATTTTGCTGAGGAGGTTCGCACCAGGCTGACCACCGAGTTCATGAGCCTGAGACAGGGGGATATGTCGGTTACGGAGTTTATCCGTAAGTTCGAGAGGGGCTGTCACTTTGTGCCCCTGATAGCGAATGATGCCAGAGCCAAGCTGATGCACTTCCTGGTGGGTTTACGGCCGATCTTGCGCCGGGATGTTAGGGTATCTGACCCTGCTACTTATGAGGTTGCTGTCTCCAAGGCCTTAGCCGCAGAGCAGGATCTGCGGGATATCGAGAGGGATCGCCAGGGCAAGCGCCCAGTCCAGGCACCGCACCACCCTCCTCCTCATCAGCATCAACAGCAGAATAAGAGGCCTTTTCATGGACCGCCCAGGAACAGAGGCCAGCAGCAGCAGCAGCAGCAGCAGCGGGGACGCCTAGCCCCGAGGACTCAGGAGCACCCAGTTTGTCCCAGGTGCTCACGTCGCCATCCTGGAGCATGTATGGCTGGCTCAGGAAAGTGTTTTAAGTGTGGCAGTCCAGACCACATATTGCTGCAGTGCCCTCAGAGGAATCTGCCTACCCAAGGCAGGGTTTTTGCTCTCCATGCCGCGGAAACCAACCCGGAGACTATGTTGTTGACAGGTACCTTTAAACTTTAAGTTATTCTTCGAATTTCAACATTTTGGGAATCGGGATTTAGATTTTGAACTTAGAACTGTTATAGGATTGCATGCTCTACTCAGATTTATTTCGGGGAAATTAGAGGAACCTTGACCTTTGCATGTCTATAAGTTTAGATCTTGTAGTGGGATTCAACTTAGAACTCCGCTCTTTCAGGGAGAATTTTTATATCTGCTTCCGCTACCAAGGCCTTGATAGATTCAGGGGCCACTCACTCGTTTATTTCGGAGGTCTTTGCAAACTTTCTCAAGATCCAGACCATTGGGCTAGATACAGCCTTTTCAGTAGTGTTGCCGTCAGGCGAGGAGATGGCAGCCACCAATGTTATTCGAGATATAGACCTTGAGTTGCACGGTAATCTTGTTTATGCGGATCTGATTGTGCTACCGATGCCGGAATTTGACATCATCCTAGGGATGGACTGGCTATTGAGGAACAGAGTGTTGATAGACTTCCAGCGGAGATCCGTTCTTGTCCGACCGCCTGGAATGGAGCAGTTCTTATTTGAGCCGGACAGGTACTTTCCTTTACCGCGCATTATTCCTTATGTTCAGGCTAGGAAGCTCATGCATAGAGGGTGTCGGGCATTTCTAGCAACCTTTTTATCTGTCCCCGAGGAACCCAGCCAGTCAGCCTCAGATGTTCCGATTGTCAGAGATTTCTTAGACGTTTTTCCCGAAGACGTCTCTGGTATGCCACCAGAGAGAGAGGTGGAGTTTTCCATTGAGCTTATGCCAGGTACGGCTCCGATATCCAAAGCACCGTACCGTCTAGCACCGACAGAGATGGCAGAGCTTAAGAAGCAGATCCAAGAACTTCTTGACAAGGAGTTCATTCGCCCGAGCTTTTCTCCATGGGGCGCGCCAGTCTTATTCGTGAAAAAGAAGGATGGCTCGATGAGGCTTTGCATTGACTACCGGGAGTTGAACAGGGTTACAGTGAAGAATAAATACCCACTGCCGAGGATTGAGGATCTGTTTGACCAGTTGCAGGGAGCTTCGATTTTCTCCAAGATAGATCTGCGTTCCGGTTATCACCAGTTGAGGGTGAGAGATGCTGATGTCTCGAAGACAGCTTTCAGGACTCGTTATGGCCACTACGAGTTCCTAGTGATGCCGTTCGGTCTGACGAATGCGCCAGCGATCTTCATGGATCTAATGAATCGCGTATTTCAGCCGTACCTCGACCAGTTTGTGATAGTGTTCATAGATGACATTCTCGTCTACTCCAAGAGTCGGGAGGAGCACAGCAGGCATCTGACCACAGTGTTGCAGACATTGCAGAAACATAAATTATTCGCAAAGTTCAGTAAGTGCGAATTCTGGTTAGAGAAGGTGGCGTTCTTGGGCCACATTGTTTCTAGCAGTGGCATTGAGGTAGACCCCGCAAAAGTTGTAGCAGTCAGAGATTGGGTTGTGCCTCAGAATGCATCAGAGATCCGCAGTTTTCTTGGGCTAGCAGGATATTACAGGAAATTCATTCAGGGATTCTCATCCATTGCCGTTCCACTCACAGCACTGACCAAGAAAAATGTGAAGTTTGTGTGGAGCGAGGAGTGTCAGAAGAGCTTCGATACTTTGAAGCAAGCTCTTATCTCAGCACCCGTTTTGGCTGTACCGTCAGGATCTGGTGAGTTTGTCCTTTATACCGATGCTTCGAAGCTTGGTTTAGGTGCAGTTTTGATGCAGCATGGGAGAGTGATAGCGTATGCTTCTCGACAGCTGAAAATTCACGAGAAGAACTACCCCACCCATGATCTGGAGTTAGCGGCCGTAGTTTTTGCTTTGAAGATTTGGAGGCACTATCTGTATGGAGAGAAGTGTCAGATCTTTACCGACCATAAGAGCCTCAAGTATTTCTTTACGCAGAAGGAGCTGAACATGCGTCAGAGGCGTTGGTTGGAGCTTGTGAAAGACTACGATTGTGACATTAGCTACCACCCGGGTAAAGCTAATGTAGTTGCGGATGCTTTGAGCAGGAAAGTCGCAGTGATGGCTCATTTGACGATGCAGAAACCTCTTCAGATCGAGATGCAGAGGTTTGATCTTGAGACTTACCCTCGAGGTAGAGTTCCTCGTTTATCTACCTTGACTATCCAGTTCTCTCTTATTGACCGTATTCGCAGCGGTCAGGCAGCAGATGAGCAGTTGGCACAGTGGAAGAAGAGAGATGAAGCTAAGGGCAGTGTTTTGTATTCAGTCAGCGACGGTATTGTGAGATACCGAAATAGGATATGGGTTCCTAGCAGTGATTCTATCCGAGCAGACATCTTATCAGAGGCCCATACGTCCCCGTACTCTATTCACCCTGGGAGTACGAAGATGTACAAAGATCTGCAGCTATTGTATTGGTGGCCAGGGATGAAGAAGGACATCAGGCGTTTTGTATCCGAGTGCCTGACTTGCCAGTTAGTGAAGGCCGAGCATCAGAGACCAGCAGGTTTGCTCAAGCCTCTTCCTATTCCCGAGTGGAAGTGGGAGAACATTACCATGGACTTTGTGACCGGATTGCCGAGGTCAGCCAGAGGATCGAATGCTATCTGGGTGATTGTAGATCGTCTTACCAAATCAGCGCACTTCTTGCCTATTAAGACGACTTTCACCATGGTTCAATATGCAGAGCTGTATATCCGAGAGATAGTCCGACTCCACGGTATTCCAGTTTCTATCGTATCCAACAGAGATCCCAGATTCACTTCCTCGTTTTGGAAGAGTTTGCATTCGACTTTGGGTACAAAGTTGCTGTTTAGCACAGCTTTCCATCCGCAGACAGATGGACAGTCGGAGCGAGTTATTCAGATCTTAGAGGATCTTCTCCGTGCTTGCGTCATTGATTTCTCTGGGAGTTGGGAGTCGAACTTACCATTGGTAGAGTTCACCTATAACAACAGTTTCCAGTCGTCCATAGGTATGGCTCCGTATGAAGCGCTGTATGGTCGCAAGTGTAGATCTCCTGTTCATTGGGATGAAGTAGGAGAGAGAGCAGAGTTGGGTCCAGAGATTGTTCAGCAGGCAGCAGATGTAGTAGTCAAGATCCGTGATAGGATGAGGACTGCTCAGAGCCGACAGAAGAGTTATGCCGATCAGCGGAGGAGAGAGTTAGAGTTTGCAGTGGGCGATCATGTCTTCGTGAAAGTAGCACCTATGAAGGGTGTCATGAGATTTGGCAAGAAAGGGAAGCTCAGTCCGAGATTCATTGGACCGTTTGAGATCCTCGACAGAGTTGGGACACTAGCGTATCGTGTGGCTCTTCCGCCAAATCTGGCCGGAGTACACAATGTCTTTCACGTCTCCATGCTGAGGAAGTATATGGCAAATCCTTCGCATGTGCTGAATTTCGAGCCGTTGTAGCTTACTCCGAACTTATCTTATGAGGAGAGACCCGTGCAGATCCTAGACAGATAGGAGAAGAAACTTCGGAACAAGTGGGTTAAGCGAGTCAAAGTCAAATGGCTCAACCATTCAGAGGAGGAAGCTACGTGGGAGTCTGAGCCGGAGATGAGAAGTCGATACCCTGAGTTATTCGGTGAGTTCTAATTTCGAGGACGAAATTTATTTAAGGGGGGAAGGATTGTAGAACCCGTAAATCAGTAGACGTATAAGCCATGCATAATTCTAGATTTTTAAATTTAATTGACTTCATTGCATGATTATTTTAAATGCATTTGTTTGAAGTTAATTATTTCATTATTTCAGTTCAGTAGATTGATTTTTAGCATTTCAGTATTTTCAGTGAGGCCGGACCGGAGTTGGAGTTTTGAGATAGAATTTAAGATTTGAGAAATATTTCCAGAAGTTAATTTAGCTAGTAACTAAGTTCATTTAAGTTAGAAAGGAAGGTTTGAAGATTTAATTTAATTATTTGAGGTGATTAAGAAATGAACTCATTTAAGTTATTAAATTAAGGGGTTAGCTCACTAAATTATTTAAAGGATTAGTAAGGCTTTCAAGGATTATTAGTTGACTAGATAATCAACATTTCCCTTTATTTTATCATGCATTTTTCGGCCACCCTTAGTGCTAGAAGATTCATTTTCCAACTCACCAACTTTGACCAATTCTTTGCATGTAATTAGTAGGATAATTCTAGGATTTTTGGGAGCACAATTTAATTAAATAAATGGACATATCCTAGTCTAGAATCAAGCTAAATTTCGGCCACCACCTCCTAGAAGCATCCACCAACTCATTTGATATCAATTCAAAATTCAAATTCAAAGGGGAGTGGACTTGGTCTTGATATGATCCTATTTTTGTGCACCCTTCTCCTCACCTTCATAACCATCACTCCCCCCTCCACCTCCACCGAAAATAAGACCCCTTTTCAGTAGAAAAAACGTGGATAGCAGCTAGGGAGAAAGGGAGAAAAATCGAGAGCCAAGAAAGGTAGAGAAGCAAGCCACTCCGTCTCCTCCGCGCCGTCTCGTCTCTTCTTTTCGTTTTCTTTCGAAACGAAACCAGGCATGTCTAGATTTCTTTCAAACCTCAATCAAGTCATATTATCATTTATTTTTCAGTACATGATCATGTTTTAGCAAGCAAAAACCGAGATACATGTCAAAATATTTTTGGAACACACATGCAGAATTTCGGCCCTTTCATGACAAGCTTCACGTTTTTTTCTGAGTTTTGTGGTTTCAGGTGATTGGTTCGATTCCAGGCTCCCAAGGCGGCTTGTATACATGTAGTAGGATGCATTAGGACCATGTTGGTCCATTCAAACCAGCCCCATGCTTGCTGGAAATTCAGAATGACAGCAAGTCCCTTAGGTGCAGAAAAATGTGGTTCGAAAATTCAGTTTCTTGTCAAGGGGTTGGATCTGATCTTGGCTGCCCCAAGGGCCTATAGCCATGGTTGGATCACTTCCCTAGCATGTCTAAGACGTGACTAAGTTGCCCTTTTGGGGGCTTGGTCCATGGTTCATCGGTTTTTAATCAAAACGTCAGAACAGCCCCTTTCCCCATTCGGCCCTTCCATTTTTCAGCATATGGTTCGTTTCTTTTGTGGCTTGGTGTGGATCTTGGTTGGCCTATGGCCCTTAGCCACGGTTCATATCATGCTCCTAGATGTCTAGATCATGCCATGGTCAATCAAATGGCCACTGGAACGACGCAAGACATCGATCATAGCATAAACACTACACACGCATGCACGTTGCTCTCGGTTGGACCCTTCGGTTAAGATTTGGTGTGATGCGGATTGTGGCTGTCCTAGGGCCCTTAGCCATGGTTCAAATCATTCCTTGGGATGTTGGTAAGAGTCTCTGGTTGGTGGTTCACGCCCCAATGGCCGGTAGCCTCGAAAACGACACAAGGAAAAACAAGTGCGCAGCTGCTGTATTTTTGACAGCAAGTATGCTGCTGTTCAGAAGCGTCGTTTGAGTTCTTGGTTGGCTTTTAGCCCATGGCCTTGGACTGGACAGTGCCTCATTGAGTTGGAAAGGTCATGTTTTCAACCGTTCATCATTTGGATCATTTTTGAGGTCGTACGAGAATTTACGGTGCAATGTGCCAAATTGACTCTCGAAAGAGCGTTTCGTGTTTTGGCCTCCATTCCACCTAGATTTCGACCCTATCATTTTAGGAACATTATTTTATGATTTTTCAGCATATTTTAATCATGACTATACGTCGGTTCAGTGTCGGTTCAGGTTGGCTCGGAGTCATGATTAAATGCGAAGTCATTAGGCGTCATAGTCGCATCTTTTGAACGTAAATTGCATAGTTGGTCATGTTTAAGCTATTGCATATTTTTCATGGCACAGTTAGGTTGCAGCGAGCCTGGGAACGATCCAATCCAATCCAGTTGGTAAAATTACAGGAATTTTCATTACGCCAGTTAATTATTTTACGTGCATTAAATAGAAAATGATTATTTTTTTGAGATTTATGCGATATGGCTTGTGGTTCATTCACTATGTGGGAGTGTTATTTTTATACGGTCGCCAGTGACCGATCAGTTCAGTATGGTACCACCCGGTCGCCAGTGACCGGCCAGCTCAGATCAGTTTCAGCCTCCCCGGTAGCCAGTTACCGATCAGTTCAGCTTAGTGCAGTGGCCACAGGCGTAAAACATAATCTCAACAGAAAATTTTACCAGATATTTCAGTACAGGCTCCAAGGAGCAAATATTTTTACAGTGACTTCCAGTTCAGTTATGCACGTATTATAATTGCTCAGTACAGATTATTTTCAGTATGCCTCAGGACAGGATATTTTATCTCATGCATATTTTAAATTCAGATTTTTACTCGTTACCTGCGATTTATGCATGCTGAGTCTTTAGGCTCACTAGACTTGATTGTTGTAGGTACTGATGAGGCCAGGGCCGAGGGCGGGGACCAGTGAGTCAGCTTGGGTCGGCAGTAGTGGCACCCGAGGACCTCAGAGCAGCAGTTGTTATTTTCTTCGCAAACAATTTTTATCAGTTGTTGGATATTTTTAAATCGTTGTTGTTGGCAAAAACTTTGATTTTCTTCCGCTGCAATATTTTGAAATATTGAACTTGATTCACCAGTGATTTTATGAATGAGGCCATTTAAGTTCTTTTAAAAAGAAAATTTTTAATTTTCCGCAAATTTTCAAGCAAGTAGTTCGAGGGCCTTCACAAGTAAAGGCGTGTATAACTTTTGTCATTATCACAAGGATGGACACTTTAAATGGGACTGCCCTCATAGGAAGAAAAAGCCTCAAGAAAGAACCATGAACGATGGAAAAGCAGTAGTAGCCTCGGATGGCTATGGGTCATCAGAAGTGCTAGCCATAGAAGATCAAGATTCTACTAAAGAATGGATACTGGACTCAGGCTGCACATTCCACATGTGACCAAAATAAATCTTGGGTTGAGAAACTTAAGGAATCATATCAAGGGCTCGTTCTTTTGGGAATTACAAAACGTGTAGAGTTAAAGGGATATGCTCCATTAGATTGAGGATCCAAGATGGAATACACAGAATCTTGCAAGATGGAATGTATGTTCCTGAGCTCAAATGTAATCTAAATATCCCTTAGCACTCTAGAATCAAATGGTTACTGCTGCATCAAATTACCAAAGAGTTCACTCGCTATAATGAAAGTAGTAAGACAAAATTCTTTGTACATCCTCTCGGGAAACATAGTGGTAGGAAGAGCTTCGATTATCCAAAGCGTGCTAGACACATCTATGTTGTGGCATTTAAGACTTTGGCACGTGAGTGAGAGAGGGTTAAGTGAACTGTCAAGACAAAACTTTCTGTGTGGAGAAAAGATTCAAGGTTTATAATCTTGTGAGTATTTTATATTGGGGAAAGCTAAAAGAGTTATTTGGTGTGGGAAAACATACTGATAGGATCTGTTTGGGGGAAAATCGTAGAGCTACAATAGCTCGGTTCTGAAAAAATTAACACCGATAAATTAAAATGACTTAGGTTTTCAAACAAGAAGAAGACACTCAAAATAATCATTCGTAGAAACCGATTATACAATTTGTAAAATATTTAAAAGATATGCAAGTTGAAAGAGTAAAAATATTTTGGTTGAAGCATTTTATCAAACACTTGATATGCAATATTTTCATATTTGAAGAACACATAAAATGATTCAACACTACATATTTAAAATATTAGAAATGATAATTAAATGTAATAAATAAATAGACACGAATTTATTTATCGATGTTCAGAGATTAACAACTCCTACGTCACCCCTTCTTCTCCTTATAAAGGACTCACTAGAAGACCTTGATTCTTACAACTCTTTGTACAAATTCGATTCGGAAGGGCAGCACCCAACTAGACTCCTAGCACTCAAGATCGCAGACAACACCTCACAATCAGTATATCGTTTAACGTCTCATATGAAAAAACTACAAACATATTGTTTTACGTCTTTGTGTGAAGACTCACTCAACTAATCTTTGAAGTTCAACTCTCTTGTATATGTGTGAGTAATTGTGTGTGAGGAATTTATTCTTTACAGCGTACATCTCAAATGTATCCTCACACAAGGGCTTGTGCTCTCAACTAGCATATTTCTTCACGCTAACTGCCCATACTTTGAATCCTCTTCAAAAGATTTGTTTGATCTTCAAGATGTATTTATAGACTCCAACAATGATATATATGTTAGACACAAGAATATGATCGTTTGGAAAATTTAGTACTGTTTCTAAAATTGCAATAATCAAATTTGTCTTGCTGGACATTTTCCCGAGCCTAAAATGGTGAACAGGTTCAGTTCAGTTCCGTTCTGCTCAACTAGTTCAGTTTAATTCTGGTCTACTCAACTAAACCAAACTATTGAGGTCTGGCTGATTTCATCCTTCGCAGAACCAGTAGTTTCATCATCATTTATCTGCATCTTAAACTCCAATTCAGACTTTGACTTATGAATATGATTTGTAGATCATCGTCTTAGTTTCATAACGCATATTGAATAGTTTAATTTGGATAACCAAGCTGATTCGGCTGACAAAAATACCACAACTGCTAATGCCCAACTGATTGCTATTTTCGTGCAATTAGTTTGGTCTTTCAACTATGAGTTTGGCCTAGATAACATTCGATTTAGCCCAACTGACATGAAATACGACTTGTCTCAAATTTTGTTTTTTATTCAGTCGTTTTAATATTTTGTCATTGTGATTATCGAGCTGTAAGATAACATCAAAATACCAAAGCTTGCTAGATTTTTCAATTTGACTAACTTCGAGTTTCAGCTTTTATCTTAAGTTAATAACTTCACGCTTGAGTAAATATGTTAGAAACATAATAACAAGTTTATTTTATCATCAATATCAAGATAGTTAGAGTTTCAATACCCAACAATCTCTCCATTTTTTAAGATCACAAAACTTGGATAAATAAAAATTTCAACTAACATAATTTTGTCCCTTTTTGTGTAAATCAGAAAGTCATATTTTCAAAACAATTTAAGCACAAAATTTTTCTCCCCCTCAATATTTAATACAAGTTCTCTCCCTATATCTCTGTAATTTTAAAATTTTTAAAAAAACATAACTAACTAATTTCTCCGTAGCTCATTTTCTACAGCAGCATTTATGATCTGAATTGAATGAACAAACTGCTTTTCCTCGTGCATTACAAGGCATCAAATTTTACACATCTACAATCCTCTATGAGTCTAGTTTGTAATTCAAAAAACGGTTTATCATTTGGACACCCAAGCAAAGAGTTATGCCATATTTCCCAAAGTTGCTACAAGCTGCCAGAAAATTGAAACTTTGCATATATGTGTTAGAAAAATATGAAAAACGAATTTAAGTATCAAAACCAGTTTCAAATGTTCTTTGAAGAACAACCAACTCTGATACCACTTGATAGGGTCAGTTTGAGGGAAAATCGTTGAGCTACAATAGCTCGGTTCTTGAAAAATTGAACACCGATGAATTAAATCCAGTTTAGTTTTCAAAACAAGTGGAAGACACTCAAAATAATCCTTCATAAAAATCGATTATATATTTTGTAAAGCATTTAAAAGATATGCAAGTTGAATGAGTAAAAAAATTTTGGATTGAAGCATTTTATCAACCAATTGATATGCAATATTTTGATATTTGAAGAACATATAAAATGATTCAACAATGAATCTTTAAAATATTAGAAATAATAATTAAATGCAATAAATAAATATCAACGAATTATTTATGGATGTTCAGATATTAACAACTCCTACGTCACCCCTTCTTCTCCTTAGAAATGACTCACTAGAAGACCTTGATTCATACAACTCTTTGTAAAACTTCTATCCGGAAGGGCAGCACCCAACTAGACTCCTAGCACTATATCATTTAACATCTCATATGCAAAGACTACAAATACATTATTTTACGTCTTTATGTGAAGACTCACTCAACTAATATTTGAAGTTCAACTCTCTTGAATATGTGTGAGTGATTGTGATAGGATCTTTTATAGGATAAGGAGTGTTTAGAAGTGGGGGAGGGGGGTTGAATAAACACTCACGGTTTTTTAACTCTTTCTCGAAGGTTTGAATCAGTTTGGTGAGAAACTGTTCCTCAAAATCTTGTCATTCGATCACAGTCAGTTAACAGTTAAGTGCGGAATATAACTGACTGAAAGATAGAATATAGTAACTGAAAAGCTTGTAAAAGATGCACAAATTTTGTTTCTGGATGTTCGGAGATTTGAAATACTCCTACGTCACCCCTTCTATCACGAAGATAGGATTTCTACTAAAAGACTTTGATCAATACAAGATTTGTACAGACCCACTTCAGTTTAGACTTAACAATACCAAAAATGAAACTCTTAGTTTACAACTCAATTTTTTAGATTGAAAAACTTAGCACAACTGATCTCTAAGATCAAGTTTCACAGTAATAACAATGTGCTAAAATGCTCGAGAGATAACCTAACAGCAATGAATGTATATGATAAGTGTGAGCTTGAATTTCAGTAGAGTAACATTATGGAAGATTGCTAGTTCACTCTTCGCAACTGATTGTAAAGTTTCGTTGTTATTTTCAGCTGCTTCTCTCTACTATTTATAGGCTTCCCTCCAACGGTAATATTGAATGCGGTGTAAACTTTCTATCCGTTGATGTGCCACGTCAAAAATTCCTCTCCCAATAGTACAGTGCGCCTTTTCTGAAATGCGGCGTTCCAACCAACAGTTGCAGACTGTTGTACTGTTTGTCGGTTGTCGTTTTCAACTTATGACGTGTCCAGCTGAAAGGTAGAAGCTGATAAAATTCACAACTACAGTCAGTTGACTGCAGGTCCAGTTACGTAGATCAGTTGGTTAGATAGTTCAGTTGCTGGATGCAGTTGGGGCGTCTGATTATGTTAAGTTTATTCTAACTTTTAGCCTTTAGTTTGTCAAACATCCGTAACATAGTTTCCAAAAATTTCCCCATTTTTGGTGTTTGACAAAACTAAGAAAATAATAAATGATCAACTGAGCTCATTGTAGATAAAATAAGATCTTGAACAAATGGACTTCTTTATAGATAACTCTCTCAGTGTACTTATTCGTACAAGGAATGAAAGAGTACAATAATATTCAGTAATCTCAAAAATATGCTAAAACGAATCAATCAACTGCTAAAAGTTCTCCTATGAGACTTCTTCTCTTTGTCTTGCTCTACTGTTGATCTAGTTGAGCTTTAGCTTTAGTATCTCTTCCCCCTTTTTGTCAAACTCATCCATCTTGTTAGATAATCTCCGAACATCGGTTGATAAGATTTTAATAGTAATGGATACATCTGAAACAACATTGAGCATAGTAGTTTGCAGCAAGTCTATCTTTTTGGAAACAATTGTCTCCAAAAATTCAACTCGTTTGCCAATAACATTTTGAGTTACGGAAAGACTTTCAGCCATACCTCTATTATTTTTTATTTCTTCCATTGTAAATGAGATAGAGGTCACAGTAGCTTGAATTTGCTTCAGTCTCTCAGAATTGAATTCATTTGAAGAATTCAGCTTTAGAGCATTAGCAGGCTGAATAGATTGGATGTCAGAAATGGCGGTCATCATATCTGACAGGTTGTGCTAGGTGACATGAATTTCTTCAATTACTGAATCAATATCTATTGAGGGATGAGGAGATAAAGGTTCAGATGTCCCTGGTTCCTGTTCTCTGGTAGCTTGATCAAAGATCACCAGAGTCCTGTCAGTTACTTACGTTTCTGCACGTACCATTTCTGGAGCATCTTCTACACGGGTTTCCTGTTGAAGTGATTCTTCAGTTGTTTAAATAACTGGTTTGTCAGCTGGAACTTCTTCAGTTGTAGCTGAGTGCAGCTGAGCTTCTTCATTTGGTTCAAGATGTAGAGCCCAAATTCAGTACACGTAAAATCCATGCATTTAAATAAATTGTTAAATCATATATTTAAATTTAAAATGATTTTAGAGATGCATGATTTATTCAAATGCATTATTTTAAATTAATTATGGTTTTGTGATGCACGTTAAAATATTTTCTTGAGTTTCATGTTTCAGGCGATTATTCGATGCGGGATCGAGGAAAGGAGACCGACGATGATTTTGGCAATTATAAAATGTGGTATTTTATTTTAAGTCAAGAAAGTGTCATTTTAAATGATTTATTTAGTTTCTAGCATTTTTAAAGTCTAATTTGATTATTATGTGATTTTATGAGTTTTTAAACTTTTAAAGATGTGTCACTTGTTCATTTATTTTAAATTAGAGATGTTAGAAAATTTAGTATTAGATTAGTATTATTTTATTATTATTTACTCATGCATGATTATCCCCTAATTAGGCAATTAATTATTAGATAAGCACAATTTTATCCCATTATTAATTATTTACCCATGCATGATTATCCCCTAATTAGGCAATTAATTATTAATTAAGCTAAATTAAATCTCCAAATTACCTACAAACACATGCACACACGCATTATCACCCACACACAATTTTCCCTTCCATTTCATTTCATTTTTTTATGAGAAAAGCTTAGGGTTCTAGTTTACCAGCAGCCGTCCATTTCTCTTCAAATTTTCCAGCAATTCTCGTTGAGTTTTCTTCAAGAAAAATCATGCCATGTTCGTCCTGCATCAACCCTCGCATCTTTCCCGCTTCGATGTCGTAGTTTCGGTAACGTTAAATATCAAAAGGCATGTATATTCTTTCGTTTCTGCATCGATCTTGTCATAGTAAATATTTTGATGTTTATTGTATGAAAAACATGTGAATGTTATGCAAAAGTTTGAGCAAAAATGGTTGGATCGATTTTGAAACGTTTTTGGATCTCAAAACTCGAAGTTTGCTGTCATTTTAAAAACTGCGACTTTTCGGTCGATTTTCTGGAAAAACTTTCAACATATAAAACGTATTATTTTTCGATACCTTCGATTTGACAGTAAATTCGTAATTTTTGAATAAGAAATGAGTGAGTTATGATTGGCTTTGTGGGTCTGCTCAAACTGGACATTTCTGAAAATGCGTTTTTTAATGTGTTCTTGAAGTTTTGGTTGCAAGCTTCGTTGAGATCTCCTGAATCCTTGCTGTGTTGTTAGGGAAGCATGTCCAGAATGTTGCAACGAAGCCCTCGACGTTTTTAACTATGTTTGACGTGCAAAAGAAAATATTTTAAGTTTTTGAGGTATGCTAAATGTCTTGTGACCAAATTATGAATGGTTTTGGAAGTTGGTGAACGTGGCCGAGGACCTCTCCACCCCGGTAAAGCATGACCTGGTTTAGATCAGGATTGGAAAGTGGTAAATCTTGACCAGAGACCAATCCGCCCGGTAAAGCATGACCGGGTTTAGATCAAAAAGCGGTAAAGCATGACCAGGGACTAATCCACTCGTTAAAGCATGAACGGGGATCTCATGTATGTGGCAGTGGATCTTCCCTGTCAGCCCAGTACTGTGGTTTAGTCTGATCATGCATATTTATGTATGGGTCACTTGCTTTGAAACATATCTCTACGCAAAATGATGTTATGTATGCTCAAGTATATATGATGCAAGTATGTTTAAGAAAGTTTTATGATGATGGCACGTCTACGTTTATGCTACTACGTTCAAGTTTCAAGTATGTTTATGCTATCACGTTCAAGTTTCAAGTATGTAAGCCCTACTTTAAAGACGCATGTGGTTTTATTATGTAGTACTTGCTATCTCCAGTTTATACATGTTGAGTCTTTAGACTCACTAGACTTGATCGATGCAGGTGAGGATGACTTTGAGGAGACGAGAGGTGCGAACCAGTGAACTGGCTTGGACTGAGTGGGAGGCTAAACCCGAGGACCGCCCAATGCTTTTAAGATTTCACGCACGACAAATTTTATTACTCTGATTTTATGTTTTGGGCTACGAGGTTTAAACAAGTGTTTTAGCAAGCTCTATTTACGATTTTTTTATTGCAATCATTTTTTGATGAACAGTTTATTTTAAATCGTAATTTGAGAGTTTATTTCTTATGTAAGAAAATTTTTATTTTTCTGCAAATTTTAAAGTAGTTAAAAAAGTACGATACGTTACAGTTGGTATCAGAGCGGTGTTCTTGTAAAGGGTTATGCCTACTGCCAGTTGCAAGAAGCTCACGAAGTCACACCTCAAGTCTGTAAGTTTTAAAGTTTTAAATTCATTCGTGTAATATGTATCCAGTCATGATTTCAACATGTGCATGTTTGTGTTCAACTTACGTGCATCTTATGATATTAATATTATGTTCATGCATGTTGGGTTTACGTGTTGGGTAAATGTTGGAAAAGTATGCCTCCCAGACGTAGGATTGTGAGTGAAGCAGGTGATGAGAATAGGGAAGCCCAGGATGGGGAGAGGGTCACTCCCCCTCGTCCACCCCCATATATGCAGGCTCAGATGCTTGCAGGGATGACCCAGTTTTTTGCACAGTTTTCGGGGAACCAGACTGCAGTAGACACAAGGGCGAGGCCCAGACCGAAGGCAGTTTATGAGAGGTTTAAGAGGATGGATCCGAAGGAGTCCTCGGGACTACTGACCCGATGATAGCGGAAGGATGGATTAAGTCCTATCGAGGTAATCTTTGCGTTTATGAAGCTACAAGATGCAGACAGAGTTAGATGTGCCACCTCCTTGTTGACTGGAGACGCCAGGCTTTGGAGGGAAGGCACGTCAGTGTCAGTGAACTTACAAATACTGACGTGGAATGGGTTCAAGGAGGTTTTCTACTCCAAATACTTCACTGAAGAAGTACGCTTCCGCCTGACCAAGGAGTTCATGTCGCTGCGTCAGGGAGACAGCAGCGTGGCAGACTTCGTCAGGAAGTTCGAGAGGGGGTATCACTTTTTACCCCTGATTGTAAATGATGCCCGGGAGAATCCGAGGCATTTTATGGATGGGTTGCGGCCCATTTTGCATCGTGATGTTTGAGTCGTGGGTCCTACAACTTATGCAGTTGCCGTGTCGAGAGCTTTGACGGCAGGGCAGAATCAGAGGGACATTGAGGTCGATAGGCATGGCAAGAGGCCCTATTAGGCCCCTTGTCTTGAGGAATCTTTCTAAGTCATTAAGAAACTTAAGATTAAGTGGATATGAGTACTGGAATTAGGTTATCTAAGACTACTTGATTTGTGTAAGTTTTAATTTCAAGTTTATGAAATATGTGTTCATAAGGGGATATTGGGTAAAATAAAAACAAAAGAGAAGTAGTTGTATTCAACATAGGTTATCAATGGTCGAATATTAAGATTTTTTTATCGAGTAAGAAATCAAAAAAATCTTTACATGAGGATTCTAGAATTCTGTGGGTTATCAGTGAAGTTGATTTATTAGAATTAGCCCATCATTGACATGGGGAAACTTATTAAGCTTTATACGTTAGAATGAATTAAGTATTGAGGATACGTCAAAGTATGAAATTCGTTCCAATGAGGAAGGTTTAAGTGTCTCAGGCCTCAACTATAATGTAATTGGGAATGAAATAGTTTAAGCATGTGTTTGATGCTAGGAAGGTTTTATTATCTAAGCAGAATATTGATATTGTATATTTTGGGGTTTTATGGATTTATGTTACTCGAAATTTAAGATTAGCAACATTCTTTATTTGGGATGTACTTGTAAATAGCTAAGTTATGTAAGTTTGGTGTCGTAAGATAAAGATTCGATTCAAAGATTGTAGGTCAATATTATTACGGGGTTAAGATAAGGTTTAACTTTTGAGTGTAGTACCAAGGATAGAAGTTGATCAGTAACTTTTGGTGCTAATATTTCTTATGTTGAACTGCATAAATGCTAATGTAATAGATCGATGAACATTGCGGGTATAATATAAGAAAAGTAAGATATGATAAGTTTGAACCTCCATTTCTAATATTGGGAATTGTGAGAAAAGTCAGCATTCGAGGTCATAGTAAAGTAAAACTAAGACAACCTTCAGGACTAGATATGGGCATTACGAGTTCTTAGTGATGCCGTTTGGACTGACAAATGCTCCAGCGATTTTATGGACCTCATGAACCGAGTATTTCAGCCCTACCTAGATCAGTTCGTCATAGTGTTCATTGACGACATTCTCATATACTCGAAGAGCCATGAGGAGCACTGTCAACATTTGGGTACAGTTTTGCAGGTCTTGCAGAGTCGCAAGTTGTTAGCAAAATTTAGTAAGTGTGAATTCTGGATGGAGAAGGTAGCGTTTTTGGGGCATATAATATCTAGCAGTGGTATCGAAGTGGATCCAGCTAAGGTAGCAGCAGTTAAGGAATGGGTTGAGCCGAATAATGCGTCAGAGATCCGCAGTTTCCTAGGCCTAGTAGGCTACTATAGAAAATTTATTCAGGGATTTTCTTCGATAGCACTGCCACACACTTCATTCACCAAGAAGAATGCTAGATTCGTATGGAGTGATGAATGTTAGAAGAGTTTTGACACTTTGAAACAAGTTCTTATTTCAGCGCCAGTTTTAGCCCTGCCAGTAGGGCAAGGTAATTTCGTGTTGTACATCGATGCTTCTAAGCACGGTTTAGGCGCAGTGTTGATGCAGCATGGTCGGGTTATAGCTTATGCCTCCAGACAGTTGAAATTGCATGAGAAGAACTACCCGACTCATGAACTTGAGTTAGCTGCAGTTGTCTTTGCGTTGAAGATTTGTAGATATTATTTGTACGGCGAGAAATGCCAGATATTTACTGATCACAAAAGTCTCAAGTATTTCTTCACGCAGAAAGAGCTGAAGATGAAACAAAGACGGTGGTTAGAGTTAGTGAAAGACTACGATTAGAGTTAGTGAAAGACTACGACTGTGACATTAGCTACTATCCGGGGAAAGCTAAAGTTGTGGCAGATGCCTTTGGCAGAAAGGTTGCAGTCGTAGCACAGTTGTCAGTACAAAGATCTCTTCAGTCAGAGATTCAATGTTTTGGGTTAGAGGTTTATCCTAAGGTCAGAGCTCCTAAGCTGTCTAATCTGATAGTCCAATCTTCTTTGTTTGACCGAATACGTAGAGGTCAGCCTTCAGATGAGCAGTTACAAAAATGACGACTGAAGGATGACGCCAAAGGCAGTGTACTCTACGCAGTGTTCGATGGTATTGTGAGGTACAGAGGAAGGATGTGAGTGCCTAGTGTTGATTCGATCAGAGAGGATATTCTGACAGAGGCACATACATCTCCGTATTCTATCCATCCAGGAGGTACCAAGATGTACAAAGATTTGAAGATTTAATATTGGTGGTCAGGGATGAAGAGAGACATCCGCCGATTTGTGTCTGAATGTTTCACTTGTCAGCAAGTGAAGGCAGAGCATCAGAGGCCAGCTGGAATGCTTAAGCCACTCCCTATCCCCGAATGGAAATGAGAGAATATCACCATGGACTTCGTTGTTGGTTTGCCGAGGTCAGTCAGAGGATCCAATGACATTTGGGTTATAGTGGATCGACTTACTAAGTCGGCACACTTCTTGGCAGTGAAGACGACTTTCTCCATGACGTAGTATGCGGAGCTCTATATCAAATTGATAGCAAGATTGCACGGGATTCCAGTTACTGTTGTGTCCGACTGGGACCCTAGGTTTACATCGTCCTTTTTGGAAGATTTTACATGTAGCCCTGGGGACGAAATTGCTATTCAGTACAACATTCCACCCTCAGACAGTTGGCCAGTCTGAGCGAGTGATTCAGATATTGGAGGATTTGTTGCGAGCCTGTGTGATAGATTTCCATGGAAATTGGGAATCGAAGATATCTCTAGTGTAGTTTACCTACAACAACAGTTTTCAATCATCAATAGTATGGCTTCCTACGAAGCATTGTATGGGAGGAAGTGCAGAACACCGATTCATTGGGATGAAGTCGGTGAGAGATCAGAACTCGGCCCAGAGATTGTTCAGCAGACCGCAGACGTGGTGGTCAAGATCCGAGACAGGATGAAGACCGCACAGAGTCGTCAAAAGAGTTATGCTGACAAGAGGAGGAGAGATCTTGAGTTTGCCGTAGGTGATTACGTATTCGTAAAGATAGCACCTATGAAGTGTCTTATGAGGTTTGGGAAGAGAGGCAAGCTGAGTCCGAGATTCATTGGACCGTTCGAGATTCTTGACAGGGTTGGGACACTCGCTATCATGTAGCCCTACTGTCGAACCTGGCCGGTGTACACAATGTGTTCCACGTCTCGATGCTAAGGAAGTATATAGCTAATTATTCGCATGTTTTGAGCTATGAGCCGTTACAACTTGCTCTGAATCCATGGTATGAGGTAAGACCTGTCCAAATCCTAGACAGACACGAGCGGAGACTTCGGAACAAAGTGACCAAGTTGGTCAAAGTCCGGTGGCTGAATCAATCAGTAGAGGAAGCCACTTGGGAGACCGAGGCAGAGATGAAGAATCGCTACCCGGAGTTTTTTGGTAAAACTTAATTTCGAGGACGAAATTTATTTAAGTGGAGGAGGAACTGTAGAGCCCAAGTTCAGTACACGTAAAACCCATGCATTTAAATAAATTGTTAAATCATATATTTAAATTTAAAATGATTTTAGAGATGCATGATTTATTCAAATGCATTATTTTAAATTAATTATGGTTTAGTGATGCACGTTAAAATATTTTTTGAGTTTCATGTTTCAGGCGTTTATTCGATGCGGGATCGAGGAAAGGAGACCGACGACGATTTTGGCAATTTTAAAATGTAGTATTTTATTTTAAGTCAAAAAGTGTCATTTTAAATGATTTATTTAATTTATAGCATTTTTAAAGCCTAATTTTATTATTAAGTGATTTTATGAGTTTTTAAACTTTTAAAGATGTGTCACTTGTGCATTTTATTTTAAATTAGAGATGTTAGAAAAATTAGTATTAGATTAGTATTATTTACTCATGCATGATTATCCCCTAATTAGGCAATTAATTATTAATTAAGCACAATTTTGTCACATTATTAATTATTTACCCATGCATGATTATCCCCTAATTAGGCAATTAATTATTAATTAAGCTAAATTAATTCTCTTAATTACCTACAAACACACGCACACACACATTATCACCCACACAAAATTCTCCCTTCCATTTCTTTTCATTTTTTTAAGAGAAAAGCTTAGGGTTCTAGTGTACCAGCAGCCGTCCCCTTCTCTTCAAATTTTCCAGCAATTCTTGTTGCGTTATCTTCAAGAAAAATCGTGCCATGTTCGTCCCGGATCAACCCTCGCATCCTTCCCGCTTCGATGTCGTAGTTTCGGTAACATTAAATATCAAAAGACATGTATATTCTTTCGTTTCTGCATCGATCTTGTCGTAGTAAATATTTTGATATTTATTGTATGAAAAATATGTGAATGTTATGCAAAAGTTTGAGAAAAAATGGTTGAATCGATTTTGAAACATTTTTGTATCTCAAAACTCGAAGTTTGCTGTCATTTTAAAAACTGCGACTTTTCGGTCAATTTTCTGGAAAACTTTCAACATATAAAACGTAGTACTTTTTGATACTTTCGATTTGACAATAAATTCGTAATTTTTGGATAAAAATTAGTGAGTTATGATTGGTTTTGTGGGACAACTCAAAATGGACTTTTTTGAAAATGCATTTTTTAATGTGTTCTTGAAGTTTTGGTTGCAGGCTTCGTTGGGATCTCCTGAATCCTTGCTGCTGTTGTTAGGGCAGCATGTCCAGAATGTTCCAACAAAGCCCTCGACATTTTTAAGTATGTTCGGCGTGCAAAAGATAATATTTTAAGTTTTTGATGTATGCTAAATGTCTTGTGACCAAATTATGAACTGGTTTAGAAGTCGGTGAACGTGGCCGAGGACCTCTCTACCCCGCTAAAGTATGACCGGGTTTAGATTAGGATTGGAAAGCAGTAAATCATGACCAGGGATTAATCCGCCCGGTAAAGCATGACCGGGTTTAGATCAGGATTGGAAAGCGGTAAAGCATGACCAGGGACCAATCCACCCGTTGAAGCATGAACGGGGATCTCATGTATGTGGCAGTGGATCTTCCCTGTCAGCCCAGTATTGTGGTTTAGTCTGATCAGGCACATTTATGTATGAGTCACTTGCTTTGAAACATATCTCTACGCAAAATGATGTTATGTATGCTCAAGTATGTATGATGCAAGTATGTTTAAGAAAAGTTTTATAATGATGGCACGTCTACGTTTATGCTACTACGTTCATGTTTCAAGTATGTTTATGCTACTACGTTCAAGTTTCAAGTATGTAAGCCCTACTTTAAAATTGCATGTGGTTTTATTATGTAGTACTTGCTATCTCGAGTTTATACATGTTGAGTCTTTGTACTCACTAGACTTGATCGATGCAGGTGAGGATGACTTTGAGGAGACGAGGGATGCGAACCAGTGTGCTGGCTTGGACTGAGTGGGAGGCTAAACCCGAGGACCGCCCAATGTTTTTAAGATTTCACGCACGACAAATTTTATTACTCTGATTTTATGTTTTGGGTTACGAGGTTTAAACAAGTGTTTTAGCAAACTCTATTTACGATCTTTTTATTGCAATCATTTTTGGATGAACAGTTTATTTTAAATCGTAATTTGAGAGTTTATTTCTTATGTAAGAAAATTTTTATTTTTCCGCAAATTTTAAAGTAGTTAAGAAAGTACGGTACGTTACACAAGAATTGCCTATTCAGTCATAACAACTGGAACTGGATGCTCTGATTCTTCAAAAAAATCCTTCTCGGTAGGTTCTTCAGTTAAGCACTGCTGAATCTTCATTGTTTCAGCAACTACCTGTTCAGTCATGACAGATGACTGAATCGGCTCTTCATGTGGAACTTCTTGTTCAGTTGGGATGAAGACTGAACTGGTTTCTCAGTTGTATCAAACTTAGCATCCACGGCTGCTGGATCAGGTGAAGACACATTGGGCTGAAATTCTGCGGCGACTGGTTTGATAATTTCATCGATATTTGGCAGAGATAATTCAGCATCAGTGTAAATGAGAGGATCAGTAGAAGAAGATGATTGAGGCACATCCTTGACTGGCTCAGTTGAAGTAGTAGGCGGTTCTTTGGATGCCTTTCTGTTATGAGATAAAGTTTCTGCTTCCTCTTCTGAAGATTTTGTGGGATCTGCTTGAATTACCAACTCTTGATCTAGTTCCCAATGTTTTATCTCCATTTGTAAAGTGATAAGGTCCATATCCGACTGAGTAAACACAACTCTGTCATTGTAAGCAGTTGGACTGGTTGGGTTGTAATTGCTCTTCAGTTTATCAAGCAGTTGATACAACTTCTTGGCTCTTATTTGATCAAAGAAATAATTTTTTCTTTCCAGTGCCTGAACAATGATAGCAGCTTTGACAACTTTGAAATCTGCTTCTTCCAGTTTAATGAATTTTTCCAGTTTAGACTTCATTCTCAATTGTTTAGCAAAAACGTGAGTTCTGAATCTCACCCACGCATCATAAGTTTTCAGATGAGACTCAGCAAAAGCATTGACTTGTTGCCAAATGAGGTCAATGTGAGTCTGAATGACATTAGTTGGCCTGGGCTCTTCGATTAATTTTCCCTTGCCTTTTTGATCAGTAAGGACATGAGGAATGCTCAGTCCTGATTGAGTATTATCCACCAGTTCCAGAATTACAACTCCTTTAGATCGTGCAGGAGGAAGAATAGTAGGGCGAATAATATGTGTCATAGGAACTTTGACTCCTGTTGATTTCTCCTTTTCACTAGATGCGGTGATGGACTTTTTAGATTGAGCAATCAGTGGAGGTAACTGAACCTTAGTTGAGACTTCAGCTGGAATAGCTTTCAGTGGAATAGCCTGAATAGGCTGTTGGGCATCCGATTGTTTCAATCTTTCAGTTGGTATAGAGCCAACCACAACAACAGGTTTTTACTTCAAGGTCCTTGGCTTCTTGACGACCTGAGGAGAAGGTGTCTTCTTAGAATCTGATTCACTGATAATCAATTTCCTCTTGGCCGTCTTCAGCTGAGCCAGAGTCTTTGCCTTTTTGATTGATTTGGGAGCCTCCTGTTGCATCCCAATCTCCTTTTTAATCTTTACAAATTGTTCAGAAGAGATGTCCAATTTGATCTTTGGTGGCTGGACATTCTTAGAATTGAAAACTTTGAACTTGGATGATTTCTCAGCAATATCACCCACTAGCCCCTTCATCTTCAGTAGAAAACTAATTTGCACGGCATATCCCCATGACTGCTTCGTTGACTAAAGCATATTTCTCAGGATGGTGAAACTAATATTCCTCCACTTCATCTTCTTCTCAGCCATGATTACCGTCATGACTTGAAATTTTTCAAGAGTAAGGGCAGCAAATGAACCAGCCTTAGCTAGTATCCCTTGGCTGAAATTTCCGCCAGCAGTTGAATTTCTGGCTTGAGCTCTTTTTTGGGATCGGGAACTTTGATTTTTCGACCATCAGCTGACAGAAGAGACTGTATTTCCTCAATATCAGAGGTTTTCACCTCAGAGAAATTGTTAAACCCATCAGTAGGCAATTGAAACAGTTCGCCGAAAGATTCTTCAGAAATGATCAGCAACTGACCATTGACAGTAGCAGCGACGTTTCCATCAACAGTAACGTAACCCGTTGAGTAGAAGTCATGAAGCTCCTGTGGATAAATTTCCTGAGAGGATTGTCCCAGAAATGTCTTTAAGCCGGACTGCTTCCAATTTCAAAAATACGTTCTTGACATCGGCATCATTGACTGATAGAACAGATTAAAAGTTGACAGCCATAGCATTTAGAATATGTGCGGGAACTTGGTTTGCCATTTCTGAGAGTTGGAAACCTGAAATTTTGCAAGGTAAAAGCTCTGAGTATGAATTTGTCTGAAGAGTAATGGTCGCATAAGGAGGAACTGAATTTGAGCGGGGAAAGGTACATGTGTAAGTGACTGTTCAATTTCTGGACACATGTCAATCCACGGAAATTTGAAAAACAAATGTGTACGTGTGCTAAAAACGTGTGTACAATTTTAAATGGTTCAAGTGGGTCCACATTTTAAAACATTATTCATCATTTAATGTGAAAACTAACAGTCACGTCACTTGATTTGGAATAAAAGTACGATTAATTAGTTAACTTATATGAGAAGATTAGTTAAATTATCAGCTGAACGATCAGTTGTGAGACTGAATCATTTCAGATGAAAATTCACTAACTACTGTCTTCTCAGTTAACCTCTTAAAACCGATATTCCCAATTTAATAAATACATGTTTAAATTACGAAAGTTTAAACGACAAATAGAGTGACGTAATAAAATAAATCTTATGCTTCGGAAGATGAAACGTCGAGTGTAAATTATTACGTCCCTTCAGTTGCTTTGAACCTTGGTTATAAATAGGAGTACCATGGTTAGTCTTAACACATTAGCAAATAAATATTTCAAGAGATATAATGGCAGGTGCAAGAAGTTCTAAGGTTCCAGACAAGGCCGAAGAGTTCTTGGATTCAGCGCTGGTAACAAGGAAGACTGCCATGGAAGATGAAGTCTTCCACAAGATTCACTGATTATGGCAAAAGCTTCAAGATCTCCAGTTCCTTCAGCAGGGAGGAGCAGTTGCCAGCCCCAAACAGGTGACACAAATGAAGAAATATCGGCAACGTTTGCGCGTTGCTGATGAGGTGGACATCTTCACAGACGAAGGTGTCTACCTACTGATGCTTAAGAATGAGAAGTGGACTCTGAAACACATAACTATTTCAGAGGGCTTCCTGAAGACTTCCACAGGGGTTTTAACCGGTTGGTTGACCTTGTGGAGGTCTGCTATTAAGAAGGAAATCAAAAATGTACGCTCCGTTTATAATAAATAAAATGTTTAATTAGTTTATCGTTATCTTTTACTTTTCTGCATACAAACTGGTGTTAAACGAATATCATGCAACTGAAAATAGTTCAAATGAAATGTTATTAACTGGCAACTAACTAACTCAGCAATTAACAAATGATAAAAGACTCAGTTACGACGTAAAAAATGATAATAACCATGATATAATCAAGTTAAATCAATTAAACCAAGTATATTGCGAAAGTAAGAAAACTTAGTCTCGGGCAGTGGTTTGGTGAAGATGTCAGCTGCTTGTTGTTCAGTTGAAACATACTCCAGTCTGATGGCTTTCTTCAACGCATGATCTCTAATGAAGTGATGCCTTACATATATGTGATTGGTCCTTGAGTGAAGAGCCAGGTTGTAAGTGATGGCAATCGTGCTAGTATTGTCACAAAATATGGGTGATTCTTTGGCAATAACTCTGTAATCTTTTAGTTGTTGCTGGATCCAGAGCAGTTGAGCACAGAAGCTTCCAGCAGCAAGATATTCTGCTTCAGCTGTGGAAGTAGCTATGAATGTGTGCTTCTTGCTGAACCAAGAGATCAGTATGTCTTCTAGAAACTAACATGATCCACTGGTGCTTTTACGATCAAGCTTACATCATGTATAATCTGCATCTGAATATCCAACTAAATTGAAAGAAAAGTCTTCAGCGTACCATAATCCCACATTTTGAGTGCCTTTTAAATATTTTAAAATTCTTTTGGGAACAATAAAATGCGATTGCTTAGGATTTTCTTGAAATCTAGCACACATGCAAACAGCAAACACAATATCAGGACGACTGGCAGTTAGGTACAATAATGAACATATTAAGCCTCTGTAGAGTGACGTCTCAATCGATATTTCCCTTTGATCATTGTCCAGTTTAACTGATGAACTCATAGGAGTGCTTGCAGCTGCACATGTTTCCATGCCAAATTTATTTAACAATTCTTCGTGTATTTGGTTTGACTGATAAAAATACCAGTCTCCAATTGTTTCACTTGCAGACAGAGGAAAAATTTCAGTTTATCCATCATGCTCATATCAAATTTGTCCTGCATTAACTTGGTAAACTTATCACATAATTTGGGGTTAGTTGACTCAAATTAATATGATATCATCAACATAAATTAGCATAAGTAAAATATGATCATTCTTAGAAAATTTGAACAATGTCTTGTCAATTGATCCAACAGTAAAATCATGATCAGTTAAGAATTTTGAAAGTGTCTCATACCAAGCTCTTGGATCTTGTTTAAGACCATATAAAGCTTTGTTCAAATGATAGACATGATCAGGAAAAGAGTGATTGATAAAACCTGGAGGTTGTTCAACATACACTTCTTCTTGCAACTGACCATTCAGAAATGCACTTCTTACATCCATTTGATAGACCTTGAATTTTTTGAATGATGCATAGGCAATGAACATCCTGATTGCCTCCAGTCTTTCAACTGGTGCGTATGTTTCATCGTAATCAATTCCTTCTTCTTTCCTGTATCCTTGTGCTACTAGCCTTGCTTTGTTGAGCACAACTGAACCATCTTCGTTCAGTTTGTTCCTGTACACCCATTTTGTACTTATAATAGTTTTTGAAACTGGTTTTGGAACTAGGTTCCAGACATTGTTATGGGTAAACTGATTTAATTCTTCTTGCATAGCATTTACCCAGTTAGGATCATCAAGAGCTTCATCAGTTTTCTTTGGTTTCAGTTGTGAAACAAAAGCAGAATGGATAAATAAGTTAAGCATTTGATTTCTTGTTCTTACTTGGTCAAATGGATTACATATCACCAATTCTGATGGATGTGATTTCTTCCATCTGAGTTCAGTGTTTGCTGCTTCCATATCAGCAACTGCTTCTGTTGGCAACTGAATGTTTTCAGTTTCAGTTGGAGCTGTATCAATTGGCAACTGAATATCATCTGTTTGCTCCACCAACTGATTATCAGGAGCAGGTTCCTGTTCAACAGTTTGATCTAATATCTCTGGTTCAGGTGTTTGAAGGATAGTGTTTGTTGATATGATTTTCGTCTTCACTTTCATCCTCCAAACTGATCTCTGTAAATCGATCAGCTAGCTCAACTGGATCAGTTGGCTTATCAGTTAGTATAGTTTCATCAAAAACAACATGGATAGATTCTTCAACATTTAAAGAATTTTTATTGAAAACTCTATATGCTTTGCTAACTGAAGAATATCCAAAAAATATTCCCTCTGCAGATTTCGCATCAAAGACTTTTAAATTTTTTTTACCATTATCAAGAATAAAACATCTGCATCCAAATATCTTGAAATAAGAAACACACTTTTTCGTCCATGCCACATCTCATAAGGTGTTTTCAAATGATTCTTATTAATCATTGATATGTTCTGAGTATAACATGTAGTGTTTACTGCCTCTGCCCAAAACCTTTGAGAAATACCAGAATCAGCATGCATTGTTCTAGCAGCTTCTTTAAGGGTCCTATTTCTTCTCTCAACTACACTATTTTGCTGAGGTGTTCTAGCTGCTAAAAGCTCATGCTTGATTCCAGTATTTTCTGAAAACGTTGAAAGATTTTGATTGATGAATTCAGTCCCTGTGTCAGAACTTATTTGATCAATTCCAACTGATTTTTCATTTAAAAGTCTTTTGAAGAGCTTAATCAGTTGTGCAGCAGTTTGGTCTTCTGATTTGTGAAAAATTACCCAAGTAAATCTTGAAAAGTCATCCACAACTACTAGGGTGTATTTCATTCTCCCTAAACTCATGACTGGTATTGGACCAAAAAGATCCATGTGCAACAGTTCTAAGCATCGAGAAGATGATTTACAACCTCTGTTTTTGAATGAAGATCTTACTTGTTTTCCAAACTGACATGCTGAACAAATTGTCTTTTAAAAAATCTATTTTGGGCAAACCAGTTACAAGATCGTGGTTACTCATATATGCAATAGATTTAAAGTTCAGGTGGTTCAGTCTCTTATGCCATAACCACTGTTTGGAATATTTGGAAGCAATGAAACAAACTGGTGCATAAGATTGTTCAGTCCAACTTACTTTGTAAGTGTTTCACAACGATTTCCAGTTAGGAAGACCTCATCAGTTGAGTCTCTAACTGAACACGTGTGTCTGTCAAACTGAACTGAGAAATTGTTGTCGCATAACTGACTGATGCTTATCAAGTTATACTTCAAATTCTCCACTAGCAAAACATCTTTAATTGTAAAATTACCATGTATAAGCTTACCATTACCCGCAGTTTTATCTTTGGAGTTGTCTCCAAAAATGATGTTTGGTCCAATATATTTTATCAGTTGAGATAGCAAACTTGCATCTCCTGTCATATGTCGTGAACAATCATTGTCTGGATACCAAGTTGATGCTTTTCTTGTACCTGTTACCTGCAATCACACACAGTATATAATTTTGGTACCCATATTCATTTGGGTCATAAACTGATTAGTCATTTAGGAACCCAGACTTGAACCAATCTAACTGATTTCCCAGTTACTTTGTTCCAAATGATTTTTCTCGAATTTTTGGCAATATGTGTGTGATGTGAGGATGCGACAGTATGATTTGTATCCTTTTTCAACTGGCTATTCTTTTGATATCGTTTCTGAACTGGCTTACAGTTGTGGTAATTGTAATAGCCATTCCTTGAGTACTGATTTTTGTGACTGGGCTGTTTAGGTGACCAGTTTCTTGTATCAGTTGGACTATCAGAGCTATATCCAATACCATGCCGTTTGCCTTTGTTCTTACTTTTCAATCAATTGAACAGCTGGTTTACTAGGTTATGAAAATTCATTTACCATAGTTGATTTTACAAAGGTAATGTACTTTCCTTTGTTTTCATACTACCTTGGCTTTGTATCACATGCAGAATTTTCATCATGATTATTAAAGCCTAAACCAATTTTATCATCAATTTATTTCTGAGAATTCTGCATTTCAGTTAGTGCAATGGAAGACTTGTTCCAAGTTTGAATCAGTTCAGTATGTTTTGAAATCTCTGTTTTTAACTGACATATCAAAGCCTGATTTTCAATCATTACAGCTTTTTGTTGTGCAATCTCTCTTTTCAGACTCAACAGCTCTACTGACTCATCAATTTCTGTCTTGTTGTCATTGGGATCAGTTTGCTCAGTTCTGACCTTCTGAAATGATCGAGCAAGTTTGTGATACTCATTTACCATGTCATGCAAGGTGGTAATGAGTTCCTCATGAGTGAAATCAGTAGAGCTGAAATCAAATACCTGTTCACTTGCTGACTCCAGTTCAGCATCATCTGCCATTAAGCACTTGAATTCCTATTCATCATCACTTGAACTGCTTTGGCTTTCTGGTTCTAACTCATCACTGTCACTTTCAGCCCACTTTGATTTGCTCTCTTCAGCCAAGCACTTCATGCTTTTTCTTGAATGATTTATTGTCATCCCTGGTCCTTCTTTTGTGCTCAAAGGGCTTCTTTCCCTTATCATTTGATACTCGATTGTCCTTCTTTGGCTTAGGACAGTCTGTTATGAAATGACCAGATTTGCAACAGTTGTAGCAAACATAGGATTTTTCTTTGGATTGGTTCTTCTGATATTGCTTTTGGAAATTTCCTTGATTCCTCGTCATGAACCTCCCAAATTTATTGAAAAAAAATGACATATCATCATTGCTCAGTTGATCAGCAGATTTGTCAGCTGAACCAGTTGGTTCCATTCTGACAGCAGTTATAGTAGTTGTGGCAGTTGGTACAGAAGGCTCTCCTTCTCTGGTTTGTAGTTCAAACTCGTAAGCCTTTAGATCAGCAAACAAGTCATGAAGTTCGATCTTATTAAGATCTTTTGACTCTCTCATCGCCATGGTCTTGACATCCCACTCTTTGGGAAGAACTCTGATCACTTTCAGTGCCACTTCATTGTTTGAATACACCTTTCCAAGTGCATTCAGTTCATTGACAATACCACCGATCCTTTCATCATAATCATGCATGGATTCACCAGCTTTCATCTTGATGTTGTCAAAGTTTTTAACAGCAACTGATAGCTTATTCTATTTTGTTTGCTCGTTTCCTTCACACAGCTGGATCAATTTTTCCCATATTTATTTGCCAGTTTTGCACATTTTGATTTTGCTGAAAGTGAATTTATCCAGTGTTTTGTATATGATATCCTTAGCCACATTGTCTAGGTTGGCTTTCCTTTTATCCTCAGTTGTCCATTCCTCTTTGGGATTTTCTATGCGTTGAGGTGCCCCATCAGTAATGGCAACTGCAGTATTTGCTTTTAGAATCTTCATGGGACCATCAGTGATGACATACAACATGTCGTCATCTTGTGCAGCTAAATGAGCCTGCATTCTGATTTTCCAGTCGTCAAAATCTTCTCTGGAAAACATAGGTATTTTGTTGAATGAAGACATGTTGATCAGTTTGTAAGTATGAATATTCTGAGACAACATTAAACTGCTTTAATACCACTTGATAAGATCGGTTATAGGATAAGGAGTGTTTAGAAGGGGGGTTGAATAAACAATCACGGTTTTTTAACTCTTTCTCTAAGGTTTGAATCAGTTTGGTGAGAAACTGACCGTCAAAATCTTGTCAGTCGATCACAATCAGTTAACAGTTAAGTGCAGAATATAATTGATTGAAAGATAGAATATAGTAACTGAAAAGCTTGTAAAAGATGCACAAAGTTTGTTTCTGGATGTTCGGAGATTTCAATTACTTCTACGTCACCCCTTCTATCACGAAGATAGAATTTCCACTAAAAGACTTTGATCAATACAAGATTTGTACAGACCCACTTCAGTTTGGACTTAACAATGCAAAAAATGAAACTCTTAGTTTACAACTCAATTTTCACGATTGAAAAACTTAGCACAACTGATCTCTAGGATCAAGTTTCACAGTAATAACAATGTGCTAAAATGCTCGAAAGATAGCCTAACAGCTCTGAATGTATATGATAAGCATGAGCGTGCATTTCAGCAGAGTAACAGTATGGAAGATTGCTAGTTCACTCTTCGCAATTGATTGTAAAGTTTCGTTGTTATCTTCAGCTGCTTCTCTCTGCTATTTATAGGCTTCCTTCTAATGGTAATATTGAATGCGGTTTAAACTTTCTATCCGTTGATGTGCAACGTCAAAAATTTCTCTGCCAATAGTACAGTGCGCCTTTTCTGAAATGTGACGTTCCCACTAACAGTTGCAGACTGCTGTACTGTTTGTCGTTTGTCGTTTTCAACTTATGACGTGTCCAGCTGAAAGGTAGAAGCTAATAAAATTCACAACTGCAGTCAGTTGACTGCACGTCCAGTTACGTAGATCAGTTGGTTAGATAGTTCAGTTGCTAGATTCAGTTGGGGCGTCCGATTATGTTAAGTTTATTCGAACTTTTAGCCCTTCAGTTTGTCAAACATCCGAAACTTAGTTTCCAACAGATTGTGTGTGAAGAATTTATCCTTTATAGTGTACATCTCACATGTATTCTCACACAAGAGCTTGTGCTCTCAACTAGCAGATTTCTTCATCCTAACTGGCCATACTTTGAATACTCTTCAAAAGCTCTTGTTTGATCTTCAAGATATATTTATAGGCTTCAAAAATGATTTATATGTTAGACACAAGAATATGACTGTTTGGAAAGTTTATGTATTGTTTCTGAAATTGTAACGGTCAAATTCGTCTTGCTGGACATTTTCCTGAGCCTAAACGGGTCAACTTGTTCAGTTTGGTCAATTGGTTCAGTCCTGTTCAGTTCTGGTCTGGTATGATCTACTGGTCTAGTTAAGTTCTGGTCTGCTCAACTGGTCCAGTTAAGTTTCGTCATCATTTATTAGGATCTGAAACTCCAATTCAGACTTCGACTTATGCATATGATTTGTATATCATCATCTTAGCTTCGTAACTCACAGTGAATTGTTTTATTTGGATAACAGAGATTAACAGGCTGACCAAAATACCGCAACGTCTAATGCCCAATTGATTGTTGTTTTCGTGCAATCCGTTTGGTCTTTCAACTATCAGTTTGGCCTAGATAACATTCGATTTAGCCCAACTGACCTGAAATACGACTTGTTTCAAATTGAGTTTTCTATTCACTCGTCTTAATAATATGTCATTTGGATGATATCATCAAAATAGAAAATCTTGCCAGATTTTAAGTTTTGCTAAATTCGAGTTTCGGCTTCCATCTTGAGTTAATAATTTCACGCTTGAGTAAATTTGTTAGAAACATAATAACAAGTTTTGTTATCATAAAAATCAATATTTTTAGAGTTTCTAAACCCAACACATACTACATCAAGACCCTTTGAATACGTCCATTCCGATCTATGGTGACCCACTAAAATCACAATGCATGGAGGATGATACTTTATATCAATAATTAATAGAGAAGATTGTGGGTCTATATTGCTGCGACTTTGATTGTTTCACTCCTAATAGCATATTGTCCACAAGTAGTATAATTCGGTGAGTTCGAATATCGTATCCACATGGAAGCTAAGGTAATTACAAGTCCACTACAATGTTCATTTATTTTGTTTTTTTGTTTTTTAATTGTTTAAATCTTTAATTGATAATTTTTAATTGATCAAATTTTGATTCAAGTAGTTGATATTATATGATCCACTCTTTGGTATTTTAATAAAGTTAACATTAATGAACATTATTGAAATCGATTAAATAAAATGGTTTCATTATATTAAATAATCATATTTATATTATGTTAAATATTATTATCTTATAAGTATATAATATATATCAAAACTTATAAATGTTGTGAAGTATTTATTGTGCTATATATATGTTTTTGTAAACACTAAATCAAGAATTCCCATTTTAAATGGTTGGTAAAAACAAACAAACATTAAATGGTACAAAAAAATAAATATTATGATATATTCATATATAATAAATTAAGGCATCCATTTTAATTGGTTGGTAATATCAAACTAACATTTAAATGGTTCCAAGAATTTAGTGTAACATATAGCAACAATAAATCAAAACTCACATTTATAAGTAGGGTATAATAATACTTAAAGAAATAAATATAATATAAACAATAAATAATGATTAAATAATATAAAATATAAATTATTACCTTTTAATTACCTTATTATCATACCAAGAGTTTCACCTTTTCATCTCAACTTTGGGAAAGCTACTCATTATTCAAAGGTAAAACTTTGAATATGAAATTAACATGCTAAATATATTTAAATGAAGAAATAAAGGAAAAACAAAGAGAGAAATTTTATGAACTCAAGGATTTGTTCATAAAATGAGGGGTATCTCAATATATTACAATGCACCCCTATTTATATCCAAATTTGGGGAAACAACCACAAATAAAATATTATTTTTTGTATGCATAAGTCTTCATTGTTGTTCCAAGAAATTATAGCATCATACACAGTATTTTTTAAAATCTTTCCACTCGAGTTTGCTTTTCCACATAAAACAAAACATGTAGATAATTGAGTTGTTTGAATCGTAGTATTTTTGTTTTACCATTTGACCAAGAAATTTGAGAGATATGGTCAAAATGCTAGATCATGGTAAAACTTTCACTCTTTTAGTAACTTTATTTGTTGTTTAATTTGATCCCAATTGTGAGAAGATCTTTATCTCATGCTTGGCACCAATATTGTAGATATTAAAACAAACTTTCTACAGGTCGAATAATCATCTTAATCTCATTTGCAAAGCCAAGGTTATTCTTGCTTTGTCGAACCTGTAAAAAATAGTAAAAACTTATAATTACACAACTACTTATATTTTATACAATTTATTATAAAACATATAATATTTAAACATTTAATAAAACAAAAACTATAAAATTTATATTATAAAACATTTAATTAATGTATAATTTTTTATGTTTATCACACCCCAACCAGTTTATTACCAGTCCCTAGCAATTTAAGCGTTAATAGCAACATAAAACTTATTTATTAATTTAAATAGAAATAAAATCGAAACTATCTAAGTGTTTAAATTAAAGTTGAAAAATGTCAAAGTTATATCAAAATCATCATAATTATAATTAATGAAATAATATGACCTGATCAATTCAAAGTTATTTTCAGCTAATTAAATTTACATGACCTTCAGAAATTCTTAGTAAGAGTCTTAACTCCATATCCTCTCAGGTTAATAAATGTTTCAATTCACAGGAACAATTTCTCTCTTGAAGTTGGAATACATATAAATGCTCAGGAAAATGGTTTACAGAATGCAGACAGATAAACGAGCCAAATTAATCAAAAGATAGGAAATCCATTGGTTTACATATATCATAGAATCAGACTAATTTTATGTTCTTGATCACATATTTTTTAATTTGTACAATATTTTTCTCTCTTTCTATTTTTTTCTTTCTTTCTTTCATTTTTTTTATGAGAGGTAATTGAGTCGTATCATATAACTTTAAAATTACATAGATCTTCAACATTTGTTTTAGGAAATTTCTATTTTTTCCTTCAAAATAAGAATTTAAGATCTAAACAATGGATAGTCTTTCTCATGATCAATAAAGGCTCGAAAACTGTTTTCTCAATCATCTCCACTCACTCACAAAATATGTGTGGGTTTAAAATTTTAGTCACTCTTATCACGTATATCTTGGGTCATATACTTTAATATCTGATCTTATCACAATGTTTAATCACTCAAAAAGATTTCATAAATCATATTTTTATAATGATCAGAATATTAAAATTTGCTTTTTTTCAAATAAAAATTTAAACATCCTTAGATAGATTAATAAATTTTCTAATTTAAACCTTTCAAACATGTAATGTGTGATATTTTTGCAAAAATTACTAAGATACAAACAATAAATATGGTTTTATTTTAAAATAATATTTTTTAATATATATATATATATATACTTTTTAAAATTTATAAGTTTTTTTATAAGTTTGTTCTCCCCCCCCCCCCCCCACCCCCCAATCAGAATATGACATTGTCCCTAATGTCATAATAACTATTAATAAAGAGTACATAATAAAATATATATTCCTTGGATTTTTATTGAAAATAAGAAACTGAAACAAATAGAAACCGATCCACGACTTTTTAATAAAAGATCCAACTTTATTTTCTTACTGCTTGATTGCGACCAATTGATCTTTGTTATCATCGGATCAGGCTTATAAACAAAAGATTCCAAATCAAAAATAAATTTGTCAGCAGTCGAAGCAGAGAATCCTTCGTGAATTTTCTGAAATGAAATACTGTTCAACAGCTTTATCAAGAAATGTCAACAAACTGTCATAATAACAATTAATATTCAACAAGCTCACAGGTTTATTATGGATATTAAGTTTTGCCCAAGAAACAATGTGAAAAATCTCTTCTAATGTACCAAAACCACCTGGTAATGCGATAAAAGCATCAGAATTTTCGATCATTATGGTGATTCTTTCATACATAGAAGAAAATTTTAATTCCTCCCAATCGTAACACCTGTAATATTTCCTTCAGCTAAAGCTGTAGGAATAATACCCAAAACCTGACTACCTCCAAGATGAGCAGATGTTGAAACAGATCTCATTAACCCAATATTATCTCCCCCATATACCACGTCAATTTTTCTCTCAGCCAATATCTTTCCAAGATTAGTCTCTGCTTCTACAAACACTTCTTTTTTTCCAAGACTCGACCCACAAAATATACAAATATTTTTCAATGTTAGTGTAGAGGATCCAGCAATGTTTTTACTTTCTTTTTGATCTGCGAAAATAGAGAGAAAGATGAGAGATTTTATAGGGGTAATATGTTATCATGACAAAACTATGGGTCACAGCTGTAAGCAGAATAAACAGTAAAAACAATAATGACACACATGCATATAGACAGTATTGTGATTGTGGCTCACAATTTTCCTCTGGTTTTACGTCAAGAAATGGCTTCAACGTCTTCTATGAGTCGAGGATATGCATACCATCCAATTTTCTTCTAAATTGGCAAACATGGTCTTTTTTAGTCGGATTCCGAAGACTATTACGATAACGTTCATCTTGGAATTGTTTCTATAAACGGAGAAGTTCAATATGCACGTGTCCTCTAGAATTAGTTTCAAGAGTCAATAAGATGTTATCTAAAGACTTTGTACTCAGCCCATTCTTAATGAAACCAATTTTATCTTCTCTGTTATTGGAAACACATCCTAAAGATCTGCATCGTTTGTTACAAGTCCATCTTGCACACTTTTGACAAACCCCTAACCTTTTGGCCCTTCGTCTTTTCTCATAAGTTCTTTTTCCTCATCCAGGCATATACCGAATGAGCAATGACTGTGGAACTTCTCCTCCTAATCGGACCTTAGCTTCTATTACAAGAAGAATATCTTCTGGAATTCATTTTTGCATTAGCAATCTTGATCTTTCACACCAACCTACATAAATTTTTCTTAAAACATTTTTAGAAATAGAGGGAAAATATTTACAAATTTTTGAGAGAATTTCATCCATTTTGAAAAGAAAAGAAATATTTTTTTTTTATTTTTGTATCCGCAATTGTGGGAAACTGATTTAACCCACTATGATAGCCACGGAGTACCGTTATCCGTCATTTAACCGGGAAAAATAAAAAGATTAAAGAAACCTCAAATAAAAAAAACAAAATTAAATGCAACACAAAAAATCAAGGATCGGAAAGGGAAATAAACTCTTCTTGAAAGATTTCATTTTCTAAAAATGGTTTAAGCCTTTGTCCATTCACTTTAAAAAAATCATCATTTTTAGGATTCAATGTCCACGGCTCCAAAAGGATACACATGTTTTACAACATATGAGCATGTCCATCTTGATCATAATTTTCCTGGGAATACATGAAGTCAAGAATTATAAAGCAAAACTTTTTTACCAATCTCAAATGATTTTCTAAGAATTGTTCTATCATGAAATGATTTGATTTTTTCCTTATAAATCCTTGAATTAACATACGCGTCATTTCTTAGTTTATCAAATTCATTAAGTTGCAATTTGCGCAATTTGTTGGCATCATTCATGCTTGAATTAAATTTTTGATCGCCCAATAAGCTTTATGTTCCAATTCCACAGGCAAATGACAATGTTTCCGTAAATAAAACCTACAGGGAGACGTATTCAATGATATTTTAAAAGATGTTCGATATGCTCAAAGTGCATCATTAAGTCACAGAGAATAATCTTTTTTATTTGGGTTAACACTTTTTTCCAAAATTTGTTTTATCTCCCTATTAGCTAATTCAACTTATCCATTTGTTTGAGGATGATAAGTGTTGCGACTTTGATTGTTGCACTCCCAAGAGCAGGTTGTCCACAAGTAGTATAATTCGATGAGTTCGAATATCGTATCCACGAGGAAGCTAAGGTAATTACAAGTCCACTACAATGTCTTTTTATTTATTTTTTCTTTTAGTTGTTTGAATCTTTAATTGATAATTTTTAATTGTTCAAATTTTAATTTAAGTAGTTGAGATTAAAGGATCCACTCTTGGTATTTTAATAAAGTTAACATTAACGAACAATATTGAAATCCACTTAATAAAATGGTTCCAATATATTAAATAATCATACTTATATTATGTTATATATTATTATCTTATAAGTATATAATATATACCAAAACTTATAAATGTGTCAAAGTATTTATTGTGCTATATATATATTTGTAAACACTAAATCAAGATTCTCACTTTAAATGATTGGTAAAACCAAACTAACATTTAAATGGTACCAAAAAATTAATAGTATGATATATTTATATATAGTAAATCAAGGTTCCCACTTTAAATGGTTGGTAAAACCAAACAAACATTTAAATGGTTCCAAGTAATTTAATATTATAATATATTAATATATAATAAATCAAGGCATCCACTTTAAATGGTTGGTAATACCAAACTAACATTTAAATGTTTCCAAAAATTTAGTGTAACATATAGCAACAATAAATCAAAACTCCCACTTATAAGTAGGGTATAAAAATGCTTAAAGAAATAAATATAACATAAACAATAAATAATGATTCAATAATATAAAACATAGATTCTTACCTTTTAGTAACCTTATTATTATGCCAAGAGTTTCACCTTTTCATCTCAACTTTAGGAAGTTAGCTATTCATTATTCAAAGTGTAAAACTTTGAATATGAAATTAAAATGCTAATTATATTTAAATGAAGAAATAAAGAAAAATATAGAGAGAAATATTATGAACTCAAAGGTTTGTTCATAGAATGAGGGATATCTCAATACATTACAATGCACCCCTATTTATAGCCAAATTTGGGGAGACAACCACAAATAAAATATAATTTTTTTACACATAAGTCTTCATTGGTGTTCCAAGATATTATATTATATTACACATCACTTTTGAAAATCTTCTTCTCCGAATTTGCTTCTTCACATAAAAAGAAACATGTGGATAATTGAGTTGTCTACTTGTGATATATTTTTCAAACCATTTGACCAAGTAATTTGAGAGATATGGTCAAAATACTAGAGCATGGTAAAACTGCCACTCCTTTGTTAACTTTATTTGTTGCTTAATTTGATCCCAATTGTGAGAGGATTTTTATCTCATGCTTGCCACCAATATTGTAGATATTAACATCAACTTTCTACAGGTCCAAGAATCATCTTAATCCCATTTGCAACGCCAAGTTTATTCTTGTTTTATCGAACCTGTAAAAAATAGTAAAAACTTGTAATTACACAACAACTTATATTTTATACAATTTATTATAAAACATATAATATTTAAACATTTAATAAAACAAAAACTATATATTTATATTATAAAACATTTAATTAATGTACAATTTTTATGTTTATCACACTCCCAACCAGCTTATTGCTAGTCCCTAGCAATTTAAGCGTTAATAGCAATACAAAACATATTGATTAATTTAAATAGAAATGTAATCAAAACTATGTAAGTGTTTAAATTAAATTTGAAAACTGTCAAAGTTATATCAAGATCATCATAATTATAATTTATGAAATAATTTGAGATGATCAATTCAAAGCTTATTTCACGTAGTTAAATGTACACGGCCTTCAGAAATTTCTAGTAAGATTCTCAACTCCATATCCTCACAGGTTAATAAATGTTTCAATTTATGGCAACGATTTCTCTCATGAAGTTGGAATACAGATAAATGCTCAGAAAATTGGTTTACAGAATGCAGACAGACAAACGAGCCAAACTAATCAAAAGATAGAAAATCCATTGATTCAAAACCTAGTTGTTCTTATTATATATTTTTTCCTGATATATATTTTTTTTTGCATAACATCATGGAATCAGACTAAGTTTATGCTTCTTGACCATATATTTATTTAATTTGTACAATAAATTTCTCTCTCTTTTTTGTTTTTTGTTTTTTTTTTGAGAGATATATGGGTCGTAACATATAACTTAAAAATTACATAGATCTTCAATATCTTTTTTTTTGTATTTTTCTCCCTTTTTTTTCAGGAAATATCATTTTTTTTCTTCAAAATAAGAACTCAAGATCTAAACAATAGATAGTCTCTCTCATGATCAATAAAGGCTCGAAAGTTGTTTTCTCAGTGCTCCACTCACTCACACAATATGTGTGAGTTTAAAATTATAGGCACTCTTATAAGGTATATCTTGGGCCATATACTTTAATACCTGATTTTATCACAATGGTTAATCACTCAAAAAAGATTTCATAAATCATATTTTTATATTGATCAGAATATTAAAATTGACTTTTTTTTCAAATAAAAATTTAAACATTCTTAAATAGATTAATGCATGTTCTAATTTAAATCTTTCAAACATGTAATGTATGACATTTTTGCAAAAATTACTAAGATACAAACAATAAACATGATTTTATTTTAAAATAATATATATTATTTTTTTTTATTTTTTTTAAATTTTTTTTTATAAGTTTGTTCTCCCCCCAATCAGAATATGACATTGTCCCTAATGTCATAATAAGTATTAATAAAGAGTACATAATGAAATAGATATCACCTGGAATTTTATTGAAGATAACAAACTGAAACAAACGCAAACCAATCCACGACTTTTGAATCAATGATCCAACTTTCTTTTCTTACTGCTTGATTGCGACCAATTGATCTTTGTTATCATCGGATCAGGCTTATGAACAAAAGCTTCCAAATCATCAATTAATTGGTCGGCAGTCGAAGCACAGATGAGCATCCGTCGTGAATTTTCTGAAATGAAATTCTGTTCCACAACTTTATCAAGAAATGTCAACAAACTGTCATAATAATTATTGATATTCAACAAGCCCACAGGTTTATTATGAATATTAAGTTGTGCCCAAGAAACAGTGTGAAAAATTTCTTCTAATGTACTAAAACCACCTGGTAGTGCGATAAAAACATCATAATTTTCAATAATTTGAGTGATTCTTTCATACATAGAAAAAACTTTTAATTCCTCCCCAATCGTAACACCTGTAATAATTCCTTCAGCTAAAGCTGTAGGAATAATACCCAAAACCTGACTACCTCCAAGATGAGCAGATGTTGAAACAGATCTCATTAATCCAATATTACCTCCCCCATATACCAAGTGAATTTTTCTCTCAACCAATATCTTTCCAAGATTATTCGCTGCTTCTACAAACACTTCATTTTTTCCAGGACTCGACCCACAAAATACACAAATATTTTTCAATGTTTGTGCAGAGGATCCAGCCATGTTTTTACTTTCTTTTTTTTGTCTGCGAAAATAGAGAGAAAGATGAGAGATTTTATAGGGGTAATATGTTATCATGACAAAACTATGGGTCACAGCTGTAAACATAATAAATAGTAAAAACAATAATGACACACATGCATATAAACAATAGTGTGATTGTGGCTCACAATTTTCCTCTGGTTTTACGTCCAGAAACGGCTTCAACGCCTTCTATGAGTCGAGGATATGCTTCCCATCCAATTTTCTTATAAATTGGCAAATATGGTCTTTTTTAGTCGGATTCCCAAGACTATGACGCTCATCTTGGAATTGTTTCCATAAACGGAGAAGTTCAATATGCACATGTCCACTAGAATGCGTCTCAAGAGTCAATAAGATGTTATCTAAAGACTCCTTACTCATCCCATTCTTAATGAAACCAATTTTATCTTCTCTGTTATTGTAAACACATCCCAAAGATCAGCATCGTTTGTCACAAGTCCATCTTGCACACTTATAACAAACCTCTAAACTTTTGGCCCTTCGTTTTTTCGCATAAGTGCTTTTTCCTAATCCAAGCAAATACCAAATGAGCAATGATTGTGGAACTTCTCTTCCTAATCGGACCTTAGCTTCTATAACAAGACGAATATCTTCTGGAATTCCTTTTTGCATTAGCAATCTCAATCATTCACACCTTCCTTGCATAAATTTTTCTTAGAACATTTTCAGAAACAGAGGAAAAATATTTACAAATTTTTGAGAGAATTTCATCCATTTTGAAAAGAAAAGAAATGATTTTTTTTTATTTTTGTATCAGCAATTGTGGGAAACTGATTTAACCGACTATGAGAGTCACGGAGTACCGTTATCCGCCATTTAACCGGGAAAATAAATATTTTAAGAAAACCTGAAATAAAAACAAACAAACTTAAATGCAACACAAAAAAAAATCAAGGATCAGAAAGGGAAATAAACTCTTCTTGAAAGATTTCATTTTCTAAAAATGGTTTAAGACTTTGTCCATTTACTTTAAAAATATCACCATTTTTAGGATTTTCAATATCAACAGATCCATAAGTATACACATGCTTTACAACATATAGGCCTGTCCATCTTAATCGTAATTTTCCTAGGAATATGTGAAGTCGAGAATTATAAAGCAAAACTTTTTTACCAATCTCAAAAGATTTTTTAAGAATTGTTTTATCATCAAATGATTTGATTTTTGCTTTATAAATCCTTGAATTCTCATACGCGTCATTTCTGAGTTCATCAAGTTCTTTAAGTTGCAATTTACGCAATTTGTTGGCATCATCCATGCTTGAATTTAAAGTTTTGATCGCCCAATAAGCTTTATGTTCCAATTCCACAGGCAAATGACAATGTTTTCCATAAACCAACCTATAGGGAGACATATTCAATGATGTTTTAAAAGCTGTTCGATATGCCCAAATTGCATCATTAAGTCGCAGAGACCAATCTTTTCTATTTGAGTTAACCGTTTTTTCCAAAATTTGCTTTATCTCCCTATTAGCTAATTCAACTTGTCCATTTGTTTGAGGATGATAAGGAGTAGTTACTTTATGAGTAATACCATATTTTTTCATTAATGAAGCAAATGATTTATTAACAAAGTGAGTTCCCCCATCACTTATCATGGCTCGAGGAATTCCAAATCTACTAAAAATTTTTTCTTTTAAAAATATGATGACGATTTTATGATCATTTTTTCGACATTGAATTGCCTCTATCCATTTGGAAACATAATCAACTGCAACTAAAATATACAAGTATCCAAACGACGATGGAAAAGGTCCCATAAAATCAATTCCCCAACAGTCAAAGATTTCAATTTCAATGATAGGATTCAAAGGCATCATGTTTCTTTTTGAAATCGCACCCAATTTTTGACAATTTTCACGGATCTTGCAGATTTCGTGGGTGTCTTTAAATAAAGTGGGCCAATAAAATCCACACTGCAAGATTTTTGCAGCCGTTTTCTTTGAAGAAAAATGTCCTCCGCATGCTTCTGAATGACAAAATTTAATGACACTATTTACCTCATTGTCGAGTATGCAACGTCGAAAAATTTGATCTGGACAATACTTGAACAGATACGGATCATCCCAATAAAAGTTTTTTTCCTTATTCAAAAAATTTCTTTTATCTTGGGAACTCCATTGCGGTGGCATTTTTCCTGTCACAAGAAAATTTACTATGTTAGCAAACCAAGGTGTAGTAGTAACTGAAAATAGATGTCCATCCGGAAAATTAATCGTTAATTGGTGTCATTTCAAAAGATGATCTGTTACTAGTCTCGATAAATGATCGGCTACGATATTCTCGGTTCCTTTTTTATCTTTGATCACAATGTCAAATTCTTGGAGTAACAAAATCCATCGTATCAGTTGTGGCTTTGCATCCTGTTTGGTCAACAAATATTTAATAGCAGAATGATCAGTAAACACAATAGTCGTTGATCCAATCAAATAAGAACGAAATTTATCTAATGCAAATATTACAGCAAGTAGTTCTTTTTCAGTTGTGGAGTAATTCATTTGAGCATTGTTTAAAGTTCTACTTGCATAATATATCACATAAGGCTTACCGTTTCTTCTTTGACCCAGTACTGCACCGACTGCATAATCACTCGCATCGCACATGATTTCAAATGGTAAAGACCAATCAGGAGGTTGCATGATAGGAGCTGATGTTAAATGTCGAATAATTTTATCAAAAGCATTTTGACATTCTTGAGTCCACTCAAATGCAGTGTCTTTTGTTAAGAGGTTACAAATGAGTTTAGAGATTAAACTAAAGTCCTTTATAAACCTCCTATAAAATCCACCATGTCCCAAAAATGAGCGAATTTCTTTAATGGTTTTTGGAGGGGGTAAATTGGCAATGACATCAACTTTTGCTTTATCAACTTCAATTCCATGAGATGACACGATATGTCCCAAAACAATTCCAGAAGTAATCATGTAATGACATTTTTCTCCAATTTAAAATAAGACCTTTTTTCTCGCATCTTTTTAAAACTTTTTCCAAATTTTCAAGACAATTATCAAATGTATTCCCAAAGACAGTTAAATCATCCATGAAAATTTCCAAACAATTTTCAATCATGTCGCAAAAAATACTTAGCATACATCTTTGAAATGTTGTTGGGGCATTGCATAAACCAAATGACATCCTTCTGAATGCAAATATTCCAAAAGGACATGTGAATGTAGTTTTTTCTTGATCTTCGAGTGCAATGGGAATTTGATAATAACCTGAATATCCATCAAGAAAACAGTAGTATGGATGACCTGCTACTCTTTCTAAAATTTGATCCAAAAATGGCAATAGAAAATGATCTTTTCTAGTGGCGTCATTTAATTTTCTATAATCAATACACATCCGGCAACTAGATGGGACTCGACTTGTTAACAATTCACCTTTTTCATTTTTTATCACTGTGATGCCAGATTTTTTTGGAACTACTTGTGTTGGGCTTACCCACTTACTATCAGAAATAGGGTAGATAATCCCAACATCAAGTAGTTTGAGAACTTCAGTTTTCACAACATCTTTCATGTGTGGATTTAATCTCCTTTGTGGTTATTGAGATGTTTTAGCATTTTCTTCTAAATGAATTTTGTGTGTGCAAATTAGTGGATTAATGCCCTTGAGATCTTTTAGTGTCCAACCAATTGCATTTTTATGTCTTTTAAGCATATCAACTAATTTACCTTATTGATCACTTTCTAGTTTGGAAGAAATTACCACCGGATATGTTTCATCTTCTCCAAGAAATGCATACTTCAATTCTTCGGGCAAGGGTTTTAACTCCAATATGGGTGGTTCGTCTTTGTTCTCATATTTTGCATCAAATTCTTTCTCTGATCCTGGTAACGCGTGATACCTGATAAAATTATCAAGATCAATTTCAATATTTTCTTTAACAGTTTCAATTGAACAAATATCTAATTGATCACGAGTACTCCCTTCTTGAATGTTTTCTTCCACAAGAGTTTCAATAAGATTTTCATCTTCACTTTCATCTCCTTTGTCATGTGGTTGCTTACAAAGAGTAAAAACATTGAGCTCCAAGGTCATGTTACCAAATGACAACTTCATTATTCCATTCTTGCAATTTATAAGGGCATTAGAAGTTGCTAAAAATGGACGACCCAGAATTACAGGAATTGCATTACAAGCTTCAATAGGTTGTGTATCTAAAACTATGAAATCAACAGGATATACAAAGTTATCAACTTGGACCAATACGTCTTCTACCATACCTCTTGGCACTTTAACAGATCTATCGGCAAGTAAAAGTGTTACCGAAGTAGATTTTAACTCGCCTAGATTGAGTTCTTGATAATTTGAATATGGAAGTAAATTCACACTAGCTCCAAGATCAAGCAAGACTTATTTAATCTTTCGTTCTCCAATAATACATGAAATAGTAGGACAACCAGGGTCTTTGTATTTCAAATTATTATTATTTTGAATGATTGCACTTACTTGTTCGGCTAAAAATGCTTTCTTTTTCACATTCAAATTTCTTTTCACAGTGCACAAGTCTTTCAAAAATTTGGCATATGATGGTACCTGTTTTATTGTATCTAATAAAGGAATATTAACTTTTACTTGTTTAAAAATATCATATATATCAGAATTCAAATTTGATTTTTTTGTAATTTTCAATGCATGAGGGAATGGTGGTGACACTGTCTGTTGAACCTCCTCTTCGCAAGTTATGGTTTCCACTTCCTTACCCTTTGGATTTGATTTATCATCATCTTCACAAGGTTCAAGAATGGATTTTTCCACAACCTTACCACTTCGAAGGGTAATAACAAATTTTACCTGATCCATCGGTTGAGTTCCAGAAGTTCCAGTTTGTGAATGATGATCCTTGGGATTAGGCAGAGGTTGTGAAGGAAATTTACCTTTTTCATGAAAATTAAGTGCAGATGCAAATTTAGCAAGAGTATCTTTCAAATCTGTCATGGTTTGAGCAGTTTGAGTATTGATAGACTCTTACTTTGCAATGAAAGAATTCAATGTATCTTCCAAATTTCTTTTAGGTGGAGGAACATAAGGTGCATAATTTTAAAAATTTTGTTGATTTTGGAAATGTGGTTGTGAAAATTGTGCAGCATTATCATTCCTCCAACTAAAATTTGGATGATTTCGCCAACCTGGATTGTAATTTTGAGAAAATGGTTCAAAATTTGGCCTTTTGAAATTGTTCAAAACATTGGCTTGTTCATGGAGACATTCTTTAAAAGAGGGCAAAGTGGGACAATCTTTTGTAAAATGATCACTTGTATCACAGATGTGACACACAATTTCTTGAACATATTTTAATTGACCATTCTTTTTCAATTCAAGTGCCTCAACTTTTCTTGCCAAAGAGGTAAATCTAGCTTGAAGATCATGTTCATCTTTGAGAGTGTACATACCTCCACCAGATGTAGGAGATTGAATCTTGTTTGATGGTTCGATTGTACCTATAGTGTCCCAATTTTGAGCATTTTCAGCTAATGAATCGAGATACTCAATTGCCTCGTTTGGATCTTTATCTTCAAATGTTCCATTACACATAAATTCAACCATTTTCCTATCTTTAGGTGTTAAGCCTTCATAAAATTGAGAAACAACTCTCCAAATTTCAAAACCATGATGTGGACAAAGATTAAGCAATTCGTTGTATCTATCCCAACACTGATAAAAAGTTTCTCCTTGTTTTTTAGGGAAAGTGATTATTTGCCTTTTGAAAGAATTTGTTCTATGAGATGGAAAAAACTTTTTCAAAAATTGTTGTTGCAATTCATCCCAAGTCGGCATAGATCCCGATCTAAGATTTTGTAGCCAAGTTTTAGCTTTATCTTTTAAAGAAAAAGGAAAAAGCTTAAGTCGAATGGTGTTCATGCTACAATTTAGATCATTATATGTGTTGCACACTTCTTCAAACTCTCGTAAATGCATATATGGATTTTCATAATCTAAGCCATGAAAATTGGGTAAAAGTTGGATAATACCAGGCTTAAAACTGAAATGAGATGCATCAGGGGGAAAAACTAGACATGAAGGTGCACTAGTACATGTAGGATTCATGTGATCTCTAAGTGTTCTTCGTCTATCATGATCATGTTGAGATTGAATTTCATCTTCATTTTCTTGGATGGGTTCTTCCGCCATGTTTTATAAAAATAAAAGGGTTATTTCGAATGAGTCGACCACTAAGTGTACGTGACCAAATGCTCATGCAAATGCAAATGCAAAAGAATAAAAACACACAAAAGCAATAAAAATTCAAATAAAGAAAAATAAACTATAAACAAAATTAAATAGACTTGAAATTAAATTATACTTCCCCGGCAACGGCGCCAAAAACTTTTTGCGACATTGATTGTTGCACTCCCAAGAGCAGGTTGTCCACAAGTAATATAATTTGATGAGTTCGAATATCGTATCCACGAGGAAGCTAAGGTAATTACAAGTCCACTACAATGTCATTTTATTTATTTTTTCTTTTAGTTGTTTGAAATCTTTAATTGGTAATTTTTAATTGTTCAAATTTTAATTTAGGTAGTTGAGATTAAAGGATCCACTCTTGGTATTTTAATAAAATTAACATTAACGAAGAATATTGAAATCCACTTAATAAAATGGTTCCAATATATTAAATAATTATATTTATATTATGTTATATATTTTTATCTTATAAGTATATAATATATACCAAAACTTATAAATGTGTCAAAGTATTTATTGTGCTATATATATATTTGTAAACACTATATCAAGGTTCTCACTTTAAATGATTGGTAAAACCAAACTAACATTTAAATGGTACCAAGAAATTAATATTATGATATATTTATATATAGTAAATCAAGGTTCCCACTTTAAATTGTTGGTAAAACCAAACAAACATTTAAATGGTTCTAAGTAATTTAATATTATAATATATTCATATATAATAAATCAAGGCATCCACTTTAAATGGTTGGTAATACCAAACTAACATTTAAATGTTTCCAAAAATTTAGTGTAACATATAGCAACAATAAATCAAAACTCCCACTTATAAGTAGGGTATAAAAATGCTTAAAGAAATAAATATAACATAAACAATAAATAATGATTCAATAATATAAAACATAGATTCTTACCTTTTAGTAACCTTATTATCATGCCAAGAGTTTCACCTTTTCATCTCAACTTTAGGAAGTTAGCTATTCATTATTCAAAGTGTAAAACTTTGAATATGAAATTAAAATGCTAATTATATTTAAATGAAGAAATAAAGAAAAAATATAGAGAGAAATATTATGAACTCAAAGGTTTGTTCATAGAATGAGGGATATCTCAATACATTACAATGCACCCCTATTTATAGCCAAATTTGGGGAGACAACCACAAATAAAATATAATTTTTTTACACATAAGTCTTCATTGGTGTTCCAAAATATTATATTATATTACACATCACTTTTGAAAATCTTCTTCTCCGAATTTGCTTCTTCACATAGAAAGAAACATATGGATAATTGAGTTTTCTAGTTGTGGTATTTTTTTCAAACCATTTGACCAAGTAATTTGAGAGATATGGTCAAAATACTAGAGCATGGTAAAACTGCCACTCCTTTGGTAACTTTATTTGTTGCTTAATTTGATCCCAATTGTGAGAGGATTTTTATCTCATGCTTGCCACCAATATTGTAGATATTAACATCAACTTTCTACAGGTCCAAGAATCATCTTAATCCCATTTGCAACGCCAAGTTTATTCTTGTTTTATCGAATCTGTAAAATATATTAAAAACTTGTAACACAACAACTTATATTTTATACAATTTATTATAAAACATATAATATTTAAACATTTAATAAAACAAAAACTATATATTTATATTATAAAACATTTAATTAATGTACAATTTTTATGTTTATCAATAAGGAGTAGTTACTTTGTGAGTAATGCCATATGTTTTCATTAATGAAGCAAATGGTTTATTAACAAAGTGAGTTCCCTCATTATTTATCATAGCTCGAGGAATTCGAAATCTACTAAATATATTTCCTTTAAAAAATTTGATGACGATTTTATGATCATTTGTTTGATATTGAATTGCCTCTACCCATTTGGAAACATAATCAATTGCAACTAAAATATACAAGTATCAAAACGACGATGAAAAATGTCCCATAAAATCAATTCCCCAACAGTAAAAATATTTCAATTTCAATGATATGATTCAAAGGCATCATTTTTCTTTTTTAAATCGCACCCAAATTTTGACAATTTTCACAGATCTTGCAGATTTCGTGGGTGTCTTTAAAAAAAGTGGGCCAATAAAATCCACACTGCAAGTGTTTTGCAGATGTTTTCTTTGAAGAAAAATGTCCTCTGCATGCTTTTGAATGAAAAATTTAATGACACTACTTACCTCATTGTCGGGTATTAAACGTCGAATAATTTGATCTGGACAATACTTGAACACATACGGATCATCCCAATAATTTTTTTTTACCTCATTCAAAAAATTTCTTTTATCTTGTGAACTCCATTGTGGTGGCATTTATCCCGTCACAAGAAAATTTACAATGTTAGCAAACCAATGTGTATTAATAACTTGAAATAGATGTTCATCTTGAAATTTATCATCATTTGGTGTCATTTCACAAGATGATCATGTTACTATTCTCGATAAATGATCATCTACGACTTTCTCGGTTCTTTTTTTTATCTTTGATTACAATGTCAAATTCTTGGAGCAACAAAATCCATCGTATTAGTCGTGGCTTTGCATCCTGTTTGGTCAATAAATATCTATTAGCAGAATGATCAGTAAACACAATAGTAGTTGATCCAGTCAAATAAGAACGAAATTTATCTAATGCAAATATTACAGCAATTAGTTCTTTTTTAATTGTGGAATAATTCATTTGAGCATTGTTTAAAGTTCTACTTGCATAATGTATCACATAAGGCTTATCATTTCTTCTTTGACCCAGTACTGCACCGACTGCATAATCACTCGCGTCACACATGATTTCAAATGGTAAAGACCAATCAGGAGGTTGCATGATAGGAGCTGATGTTAAATGTCAAATTATTTTATCAAAACTATTTTGACATTCTTGAGTCCACTCAAATGCATTGTCTTTTGTTAAGAGGTTACAAATGATTTAGTGATTAAACTAAAGTCCTTTATAAACCTCCTACGAAATCCAGCATGTTCCAAAAATGAGTGAACTTCTTTAATGGTTTTTGGAAGGGGTAAATTGGCAATGACATCAACTTTTGTTTTATCAATTTCAATTTCATGAGATGACACAACATGTCCCAAAACAATCACAGAAGTAATCATGTAATGACATTTTTCTCGATTTAAAATAAGAACTTTTTCCTCGCATCTTTTTAAAACTTTTTCCAAAATTTTAAGACAATTATCAAATGTATTCCCAAAAACAGTTAAATCATCCATGAAAATCTCCAAACAATTTTCAACCATGTTGTTAAAAATGCTTAGCATACATATTTGAAATGTTATTGGGGCATTGCATAAACCAAATGACATCCTTCTGACTGGAAATGTTCCAAAACGACATGTGAATGTAGTTTTATCTAGACCTTCGAGTACAATGAGAATTTGATAATAGTCTGAATATCAACATAGACTTGAAAAAATAGAGCATGATCATCCTTAACAAATTTCAATGCAGTTTTATCAACAATTCCAATTACAAAGTCTTGGTCAAGAAAAATTTAGATAATGTATCATATCATGCACGAAAATTTGCTTCAAACCATGCAATAATTTATAAAGTTTATAAACATAAATAGGATGTATGTGACTAAAAAAACCAAAAGATTATTCAACATATAATTCTTAATTTAATAAAATGTTAAAGAGCTGAATTAAGATCAATCTAATAAACTTTAAAGTCCTTGAAAGTAGCAAATGTAAGAAATATTCTAGTAGCATTAAGTCTAGTCACATAAGCAAATGATTCATTAAAGTCTTTTCCTTCTTACTGTCTACATCCTTGAGCTACAAGTATAGCTTTATTTCTCACCACTGATTTACTCTCATCCATTTTATTCCAAAATACCCATCTAGTTCTAATTAAAGTTTGTTCGATGGTCGGGAAACTAAGTGTCACACCTTAATTCTGTCAAATTGATTAAGTTGTTCTTGCATGACATCTATCCAATTTGAATTTCGTAAGACTTTATCTATCTTCTTAGGTTCAAGTAGAAGGACAAAAGAAACATCTATGAACTTATCTATCATTTTTTCCTTGTTCTAAGAGAATTGATCGGGTAACCGATGACACAGCTCGAGTGGATGATTCTTACTCCACTGGAGACTTGGTCCAAATGGATTCAGATCTTCTTGTTCAACAGTTTGATATTAATTTGCAACATTCTCCTCATGTTAATTCTAGTTGGTGATCAATCACTAGCTCAATTTTTTCAGCGACTTGATCTTGTGAAAGTTCTTCATGGACAACTATACTTGCTTTCGGAATTATTTCAGGAGTTCTTCTCAAACAAAACTGATTATCATTGCTAGAGCCAATATTAGTAGCATCTAATTTATTACTTATGTAACGCCCCAAATTCGACGACTGTCCTCACTGTACCAAGACGTGTCTTTCCAGCGTGCTTATGTCCTCACTCACACGCACCCTGGGAAACTTCCCAGGAGGTCACCTGTGGGGACCCGGACGCTAATTCATTCCCTAATCGTCTTTAGGAATAATTCAAACAATTATAGTAAACAGGTTCTAATTTTTTTTTTTTAAAATACAAAGCGGAAACGTAATGTAATTTAATTCAGATTACATACTAAACATAAACATATAAATCTTGTATTATCTACAAGAATTCAACTAGGTTCAACTATATATCAGTGCTGAATCCTAAGTTGCTTCGAAGCCCGGATCTCCACGCTATCTAGTCCAGCCTCGTTCTCTTCTTGACCCTGATCCCATCCCACCTGTTGCCATGCACACATACAAACAAGACAACAGCCGGATAACTCCGGTGAGAATTACATTCTCAGTATAAATCATGTATACATGCAATCATAAAAACAATATAAAAGCATATAACAGATATTCCTAACATGTATCAAAATCAGAAACATGAATCAAATATTCATCACATGTATTATAATCCTAAACATGAATCACTATCAAGAATAAATCATATTCTAAACATGTACCATCATCAGGAACATAATTCAACATCAAGCACTGAATCACTCTCCGTGATTCTCAGACTCAGACTCGACTCAGTCCTAATCTAGGGATCCCGTTCGGAATAAGAACATACACCCACCTACACTCCCGATCGGGGTGGTGGTATGTTCTTATTCACGGACTTTGGCTCTTTCCATATCGAACACCAATAATAGAAAAGACTCAAGTTCTATCCACTTCGATATAGCCAAACATCTGGTGTCCTGACCTAACCGTCATGGACTATGGCCCGATCGCCAATATCCTATCCTGCAACAAAGTTCAATGGGCCTGTGACGAGTCCTCACTATCCGGCCCTTCTGTCACAAGATCAAATGTCTACGACTAGGCACATTCGCCTATGACTCAAGACATACATTGTCTATACCTCCATAGACCAGAAATATCAACCGTATTTAATTGCAAATAACAATGCAATAAAATAAAGTATGTGATTTAGGAAAACTCGAGTCAAACCTCACTCGAGTTGTGCAATCCCAACTCAACATTAATTTATACCTTTATCTTCTCGGTCTGACAAAGACGAAGTCCCGAATTCAACTCTGTCCATACCCAATCTGATAACGACAATCGAATAGATACCATATCAGTATATAACTCAGTTCAAAACCTGTTCTGATTAATATTCAAATCAAAACATAATCTGATCAGTGCCAATCGATATATGGTACCACAATACAATCTCAACCAATACCGAATCTGATCAATATCAATTTACTGATGTTTCGACGGTATAACAATACAGTCTCGATTACCCCGTCAATTCCAAGACCATAGATATAATACCAGAACTCATAATAAATATCGGTGCAACTCATAATTTCAATAACAATAAAAATTTGATATCGAATCTCAATTAATCAATTCCAAAAATCATAACAATTACATAACCAGTCTGTTCTTTAATCTGACTTCGATTATACGATGTCCACTGTATCAGAAACACCATATATGATTCCTATTCAATTCTAACAACATCATAATTTCAAACCGTATCTAAACGTAACAAAACTTACGTCCAGTTGTAGCATGCGTTGATAGGAACACGGTACTGTACTCGGATTCAAAAACAGACGGACGGATTTTGCGTGCCGTTCAATTTTCGCACCTCAGGAATTGGAGCATCGGTTTCTCTCTTCTTTCATTTCTGAAGAACAAATTGCTTGTACCTATATATATATATACACGTTCACGCATGCAAGGCAAGTGGCTTGTTGCATGTTCTGCACGTCGCGCGCATATGCGCGCACAAGGCCGCACATATGCGCCGGAAGCCTTATCCGAACTACCGGACTACTCGCGCATATGCGCGAGACCTACTGTCTCGTGCCTTCACCATTCGCGCATATGCGCGCCTTCTGCCGCGCATGTGTGCCGAACTCTCTGGACGTTCCGCGCATGTGCGCGTATTGAGGTCGCGCATGTGCGCCCAACTCTCTGGACCTCTCGCGCATATGCGCGAATCTAAGTCGCGCATGTGCGCGCATGGTTCTGTCTTCCTCGCGCATGTGCGCCCATACATGTCGCGCATGTTCGCGGGGACTCTTCTTGCACCTCATGTCAAATCTTCTTTCGGCTCTCCCGGTCTGATCTTTTCTATCTATAATCATCTCAATTAATAAATAAATCATTTCGGATTAATCTCGGATTACGGTAATAAAATCTCGGGCCTTACATTTCTCCCCCTCTAAGATATGATTTCGTCCTCGAAATCATAGACAATCAAATCAGATAAAGAAGGAATGTATAATAGAGGTTAATTCAGGAAAACTTGTTCATAAAATCATTCTGAAATCTCAATCTAATATCAGATTCTGTCTCTTTTAATGCCCTGCTAACTTTACCGTATTTCCAACAGCAGAATAGTCTTCATTCTGAATCTTCATTCTTTCACACATCCTTGATTTCAATTTGAAGAAGAATTTAAGAAGTATATAATATCATCATACTACTTAAGATCATTCTGATAAAATTAATTGCAAATACTGGCTATACAACATCCGTATATACCAATCAATAGCTCCTCAACCCAATCTCGGCTTCAAATACCAACAATCATCACCTGACGTTGGCATATTTCATATCAACTTCCGAGCTACCTTCCTTTGCTTCTGAATCAGTTTCATTTTCTTTATCAGATCTTTGATCCCATCAAATCCAATCTCAGGTATCACCGCAGTATCATCCTCATATGAAGGAAATTCGCAGTTCTCACTGTACAATGCCTCAAATAAAACTATTTCGATATTCGTCTAATAGCTATTATTGTACAATAATTCATAAAATGACAAGACATCAGGTTACTAGTGTTAAAATCCAGCACTACAGTTCCTGGGTATCTTCCAGTATCTAGATAGTTCGCTCCGACTATCCGTCAATCTATAAACCATAGATGAAAAATCATGCTATACATTCTGCCAAAAGTATAAAATCAACCAAAATCACGGTATGATATAATTAACTCTGGCATTCAATACAATCTGACCCCTTTTCTGACATACCTCTCAGACGTCTTGTCATATCTGTACGTCATCCTGTACAATATAACATATATAGATTTGAACAATCGTTTAATCATAACCACATTCTGGTACATTCTTGGCAAGATTTCGGTAAATCTATCACCAGATCCATAGAATTGTACTCCTATTTCCATTCAGAAATCGATAATCTGTATAACCAGACCTTGGCTCCTTTGCTTGAGCTAAAGCTCCCGTGTTATCACACAACACCGGAAGAGGAGCAACTCCATTAGGAATGACGTCCAACTCTTAGACAAAATTCCTTATCCAAACAGCCTATCTCCTGGTTTCTATCTTCCTGTCTTCATCTGTCAGCGATTTAGACATTTCAATTTCCGACAAAACTAATTTAATTTATTTACATCAAAACTGTCCGTTCGACTTCTCACACATTTCCTGCTACAAGAATAATACTGAATCTACTACTCTGTGCATCTGACAATACCTGTCATTTCAAATTCGAAATATTTGGCACAAACAAATCAGCTAATTATATAAAATAAAGCATTACCTACCTGGTATTCTGATTGACACACTGTTCTGACTATCGAAATCAAGTTCTAACCCATCTGATCAAACTTTGGAACTGCTGTAATTTTCAACATCAGCTCTGAGCCGGTTTGAACGTTCTAAAGTTCTGCCATTATTAATGTCGTTTTCAGCCACTGATCACTATCTTAACTGTGCTACAATAAATCAGTATACTATCTTCAGATATCACAAACTCTGAATACAATCTGTTGCAATCTGGATTCATAGCCGAACCATTCTGTATACAACAATCTCAGTTCCCAGAATATTCAATACAGATTTCAACTGTTCGATTCAATCAATCATACACTGCGAATATATCAAAATATCGTAGATAAAACGAGCATAAGGTCATCAGAACACTTCGGAACACAGGATTTATAAACCCATACACAGATCTGAAGTATTTCCCAGAAACACATAATCAGATGTAACTCTAACTCTCAAGCAGTAAATCTTCTCACTGACATTTCAATTCTTTCAATTCAATCGATATCATTCTGTACAGAAGTCTAAAATGAAATCCATACCTGATATCAAATCAAGACTGAAGTCGCTCTCCCCTATATAAGACAAACCCGGAATTTCATCTGGAACGACTATAGCAACTCTCCTGCTATTGACAAATCATTTCCAGATAGGCTCAACTTCAGTAATCAACTGAATACCTAAGGAATTACTTCATTCTTTTCGATAATCATCGAATCATATATAATACGGATATCAAGGAATTCAAAATCGAGAATCCTTACCGTATATCATTCATTCATCGGCCATTTCAGGTCCGAATCTTACCATCTCCTGACAAAAATCTATAATAGTTCTATACTTGTTAGCATATTAATATCAATAATGTAGTCAGAATCAGATAACACAAATATAATACAATCTAATTCAATCTCATTCCCTTTTTACTGGAGTATACAATATATCATAGAATTCACTGATGTCAATTCCTCTCCCCAAAAGGTACAAAGATCAATACTATAGTAACACAGACTCAACAGGTACAACATATATCAATGCAACTCAGTCAAAGATAATCGTAGGAAATGCATTTGTATATATCAATACATATGCGACATAATCATAAAAGAACAGATACCTGTCACTACATCATCAAGTGCATCCTGGGTCTGTTCCTCGATCACTACCACCAGACGCTCCTACTCCTGGGAATCTTCAGGAATCTTTCAGTGGACATACTCTTGCGAAATGTCCTAATTGTTTGCAAATACGGCAACTACCAAATACTCCTTGGCATTGCTCAGTGGGTTGTGTCCCTCCGCAGGTGCTGCAGTACACTCCGGTATAATTCTGACTGGAACTACTGGAGCTAGAAAGGCTGCTGCCTAACTTCTTAAACTGCTTCTTTCGAGCTTTCAAATAGTCTTTCCTTTCACCACTACTACTAACAGTCTCAGGTCCGAGAGGTGGTTGTTGTGGTCTCAATGATAGAGGCGCAAACGAAGCTCCTTTCTGTCTTGTCAGACTGGCTTCGGCTCTCTTGGCCCTACTCAGAGCATCAACGAAACTATAGGGTCGGCCTGTATTTAATAATGTCAATATCTCAGGATTCAATCCCTTAACAAACTGATCAGTCACAGCTTCATCATTCCCAGCCATGTGAGGAGCAAAACGTAGCAAGGTAGAAAATTGAGCAACATATTCTTCAACGCTTAAATGACCCTGTTTCAAATCTTCCAATTCTGCCCTTTTATCATCTCGGTACGAACTTGGGAAAAATCTTCGATAGAATTCAGTTTTGAAGATCTTCCACGTAATCACTGTACCACGCTGCTCTAAAACCCCTTTGGTTGCAATCCACCAACTCTTTGCGACTTCTTTTAACTGGTTCCCAATCAGTTTAACTCTCCGTTCATCTGGGTACTCAAGTGAATCAAACAGTATCTCTATATCGTCTAGCCAATTCTCACAATCAACAGTCGTCTCAGTACCCTTCAGACTCGGCGGGGTCAATGACTGAAACCTCTTCAACTGTACTTCCATCAAAGTTTCGGATACATCCATCTGATCCATCCAGATACTTCCCTGGTTCTGAGATTCTTTGAGGAGCTAATCTGATTATCATAAGGATCAGTAACCAGATACCACAACCTGTTTCCAAATTTCAGTCCTCCTCTGATCATCTTACAGCTGATCAAGAGTCGGTTCTAATCCAGCCTCATTAATGCATATTACTATATCAAATAAGATAAATCAAGTAACATGTATCAACAAAGCAGTAAATCATGCTAGCACTCACATGCAAAAAAAAGAAAATTCATTCTACCCCGCTCCTTCTCTTCTATCTTAGTCTCCAAGATCTATTGCTCTGATACCACCTGTTGTGGGGACCCGGACGCTAATTCATTCCTTAATCGTCTTTAGGAATAATTCAAACAATTATAGTAAACATGGTCTAAATTTTTTTTTTTAAAATACAAAGCGAAAACGTAATGTAATTCAATTCAGATTACATACTAAACATAAACATATAAATCTTGTAATATCTACAAGAATTCAACTAGGTTCAACTACATATCAGTGCTGAATCCTAAGTTGCTTCGAAGCCCGGATCTCCACGCTATCTAGTCCAGCCTCGTTCTCTTCTTGACCCTGATCCTATCCCACCTGTTGCCATACACACATACAAACAAGACAACATCCGGATAACTCCGGTGAGAATTACATTCTCAAAATAAATCATGTATACATGCAATCATAAAAACAATATAAAAGCATAACAGATATTCCTAACATGTATCAAAATCAGAAACATGAATCAAATATTCATCATATGTATTATAATCCTAAACATGAATCACTATCAAGAATAAATCATATTCTAAATATGTACCATCATCAGGAACATAATTCAACATCAAGCACTGAATCACTCTCCGTGATTCTCAGACTCAGACTCGACTCAGTCCTAATCTAGGGATCCCGTTCGGAATAAGAACATACACCCACCTACACTCTCGATCGGGGTGGTGGTATGTTCTTATTCACGGACTTTGGCTCTTTCCATATCGAACACCAGTAATAGAAAAGACTCCAGTTCTATCCACTCCGATATAGCCAAACGTCCGGTGTCCTGACCTAACCGTCATGGACTATGGCCCGATCGCCAATATCCTATCCTGCAACAAAGTGCAATGGGCCAGTGACGAGTCCTCACTATCCGGCCCTTCTGTCACAAGATCAAATGTCTACGACTAGGCACATTCGCCTATGACTCAAGACATACATTGACTATACCTCCATAGACCAGAAATATCAATCGTATTTAATTGCAAATAACAATGCAATAAAATAAAGTATGTGATTTAGGAAAACTCGAGTCAAACCTCACTCGAGTTGTGCAATCACAACTCAACATTAATTTATACCTTTATCTTCTCGGTCTGACAAAGACGAAGTCCCGAATTCAACTCTGTCCATACCCAATCTGATAATGACAATCGAATAGATACCATATCAGTATATAACTCAGTTCAAAACCTGTTCTCCCGGCCTGATCTTTTCTGTCTATAATCATCTCAATTAATAAATAAATCATTTCGGATTAATCTCGGATTACAGTAATAAAATCTCGGGCCTTACATCACCCATCCCAAAATTGCTCCAAGCCAAGCACGCTTAACTTTGGAGTTCTTATGTGATGAGCTACCGAAAAGAAGATGCACCTTCGTGATATGAGTAGTACCAATCAAATCTTTTAAGCCCTCTTCAACTGTACAGTCCATTACATTGAACAGTCTCGGAATCCCTCTCATTCCAGTGCGGGATCGGTTCATTCATGTTCCCTCCACCTAGAAGCCTGCCAGGAGCCGCTCATTGTCCGTGCAACCTCATGGCACCGGCGATCACCCCCCGCCCTCTTCGGCCCCGGGCCTCACATGCCCACCATCTTCCTCTTGGTTCGTCCCCGAATCACACCGTACTAAGAGAGGTCGGCTCTGATACTAACTGTAACGCCCCAGATTTGACGACTGTCCTCACTGTACCAAGACGAGTCTTTCCAGCGTGCTTATGTCCTCACTCACATGCACCCTAAGAAACTTTCAAGAGGTCACCCATCCCAAAATTGCCCCAAGTCAAGCACGCTTAATTTTGGAGTTCTTATGTGATGAGCTACCGAAAAGAAGATACACCTTCATGATATGAGTAGTACAAATCAAATCTTTTAAGCCCTCTTCAACTGTACAGTCCATTACATTGAACAGTCTCGGAATCCCTCTCATTCCCATGTGGGTCGGTTCATTAATGTTCCCTCCACCTAGAAGCCTGCCAGGAGCCGCTCATTGTCCGTGCAACTGATGGCACCGGCGATCACCCCCCGCCGTCTTCGGCCCCGGGCCTCACATGCCCACCAGCTTCCGCTTGGTTTATTTTAAACGTTTATGATTTAAATGTTTATTTTAAACGTTTATGATGTTAAAATGCCTATTTTAAAACGTTTATGACTTTTTATGATTTTTATATGTTAAAACATTTATTTTAAATGTTTACGGATTTTTAATCTGTTAAAAATGTTTATTTTAAAATGTTTATGGATATTTATGATTTTAATATGTTAAATTATGATTTTTAAATGTCTATGATTTTGATGATTTAAATATGGGCATTTAAAAGACATGTTGCATGCTTAGTTTCAAAATAAAAATGATATTATATGCATATTTTTATTAAGTGATAATAACACGTTGAAGGACGTGAAGGGATTGTGACTACTACATGTTGGAAATATCGTGAGGGTTATGGTCCCAGTGGGAGCCCGACGATCGTGTTTCCATTGATACGAATACGAATACGAATACGTGATACAAATACGAATATGTTAATACGTTGGCCAAGGCCCAATTGACGGGTGAGAGTGTCGCTGGTGTCCCCGCCGCCCAGTACTGTGGTTTTCTCTAGATGGATCCATCGCCCAATACGTTTAAGAATACGAGTCACAATCACGATCTGAATTCAACATACACGAACATGAATATGAATATGTTAATATGAATATGAATATGAGGACATGAATATGAATATGTTTATGTTTATATGAAAATGTTTATGCATAAGATTATGAAAACGTTTTTATTTAAAGATTTATGCATAATGAAAATGTTTACGAAAATGTTTAAGTTTATGCATCTTCATGAAAATGATATTTTAAGTACAAGTATTTTTCACTGTTATATGTTAACTGTATTACGTATTACTTGTTATCAAGGATATGACGTGTTGAGTCTTTAGACTCACTAGGCGTGATTGATGCAGGTGATTATGATAATATGTTAATGGAGGTCTTGATGGTTGATCTGACTGGACTGGAGGTGCACATAACCCGAGGACCGACGCTAGTTTTCCGCACTAGTTATGATTTATGATTTTGAGTTATGTTAAAGATATTTTACGTCTTTTATTTATGTTATGAGAGATTTTTGAGAGGTTATAGTATGGGCTATACTTTTCAAATAATGTTTTTAGGTTGGTAAAATGTTTGACGATTTTATGTTTTAAAATATTTTCCTTTGGATTTTTAAATGTTAGTTGGATGTTTATTTTTAAAATGATGTTCAAAAATATTTTATGGTTCGGCCGATGCTATGTGAGGAAAAATAAAAAAAAAATTAGCACGTTTTAAGAAAAGAATAAGCAAACGTTTCAACTTAACTCATGTATATTGCTACTATTATTATTATGACAGATAGAGGATTCATTGAATACAACATGCACAGACTCTTCAACATTTAGAGTTCTATAATTATAAACCATATATACTTTACTAACAAAATAGTAGTCTAGAAACATACCACCATAATATTTAGCATAAAAAACGGTTAGATATGTTTCACCATTATTGTTAATGAAAACATTTATAACCAAATACTTGAAAGTATTAACTATCGGGGTTGTTTTTGTCATTAAAGATCTCGTATGGGGTCTCCCTATGATTCTTGTTAATCATTGATTTGTTATGTGTGTAGCATGCAGTGTTCACAACTATTGCACACCACCTCTGAGATATAACAGATTCAGCTAGCATAGTTCAAATTGATTTTTTAGTGTTATTGATATGATTATTCAAACCTGAAATACAAACGTGATTTAAAATGAAGTCATGCCCTCGATTCAAAGAAATAAAGAACTCATTGTATTGTACTGATCTTTTTAAAACAAGTAATTTTTGTGATATTCACCCCTAAACCATGAAAAGTTTAGCAACAAATAATCACGGATAAACAACTGAATTACAGATAAACCTTCAACTTGTCTTTGATAATCAACGTGAAAAAATTCGACAAACGCCACAAAGATTGAATCCTTGATAAGTTTGATTTTGTTGATGAACAAAGCAAAAGCTTCCGAATTGAGAGAAAAACGCATAAAACTTTGTATAAACTTCCATAATAATAATTCTAAAGATTACAACTTTTTTATATGTAAAAATACATGAAAAAACTAAGTTAGGGTTTTCATGTTTGAAAACTGCATCACGGTGCGCTGGGGCGGGTATTTTGGAGTGCTAGGGCACAATGTCCTCGCACAGGGGCACGTTGGGGCGGCAATTTTTAACCTTAGGTTGCACCCTAGCACGCTGGGGATGGTGGAAATGGCCAGTGGGGCTTGTTCTTTCAACACTTGAATGACATTATCATGATCTCAAACTTGATTGTCATGCTCTTGATAGTTTGCCATGAATATTTGAGGAGCTTCTTTGAACTTCTTTCTAATAGTTAGCTCGTAACGCCCGATCAAATTCACATCAGTTATGTTCTTTCTTCCGGAAATTTAATTTTGTTGAGGTGATCTAGCAGCATAAAGCTTATTCTTAATATCATTATCTTCTACACAGGTTTTGAGGAGTCTATTGGTAAACTCAGTTCCTCTGTTACTCTTTATCCTATCTGCAATTCAAGTTATCTCATTTTGTAATCTCTTAAGAATCTTGATAAGTTGAGCAACGATCTGATCTTTAGAATTTAGAAAGATAACTCATGAAAATCTTGAAAAATAATCAGTGATTACCAAGGTGAAATTTTTTTTCCTCCAGGCTTACCTAAATGACATGCATAATAAAATTTATCTTTAGTAAAATCAATTTTAGGTAACCCTGAGACAATTTTTTTTACTCAAACTTGAAAAAGATTTAAAACTTAAGTGATTGAGCCGTTTATGCCAAAGCCATTTTTTATTATCATGCAAAGCAACAAATTACCTAGGAGCAACAAGATTATGATTATTCCAGCTAACTTAATAGGTTTGTTTTCACTTGGTCTGGTTAGCATAATATCACTATTTGCATATCTAACTGTGCATATGTGCTAGTGAAACTCAAATAGAATAATCATTGTCACATAATTGACTAATAATAATCAGACTATAGAAAATATTTTCAACTAATAACACATCCTTAATGATCACATTGATGTGGATAATCTTACCCTTTGAGTTATCAACGAATGTGATTCTTGGTACTTTTTAATCAATGATTTTAGATAACAACTTGATGTCCCCAGTCATATATCTGGAGCAACCGTTATCCAAAAACCAGAATGATTCTTTGATGATATTCATCTTTGATTCCTACAATCAATCAAATAAACTTTTGGTAACCAAATCTAGTTGGGTCCTAAATGGATTAACTCCATCGGAACCCACAATTGAATTTTCATAACATACATACTCTTGTATATCCAAAAGTGTGTGAATCTGTGCAAAATCAGGTGAAGTTGTGTGTTGTTTTCTTTCTTTCACAAAAAATATTGTTTGGGTCGTTCATCCTCCCCATTTAGTCTGTATCTCTTTTGATTCGGCTTGCAGTTATGGTAACAGTTAGGTTTTCTATTCACAAGGTAATTTCAGGTTGAACTTGGCTTTTTTCAAGATCATTTTGAGCAAGATCATTTTGAGCCGGTTTAACCAGCTTGAATTTTTCTGCTTTTTAGCCATGTCCGGTTTGGTTTGGAACTCTCTGGTTCAACATAGCATAAAACTTGATCCCCGCCTTTGTTCTCAAGATATACATTCCGGGTTGGTTGGATTTCTAGTTGATCAATTTCATATACTAGATTGGACAATGTTTATCATTTTTGAATTTGTCTTTGTCTTGACATGATTGAGTACCCACATTAGAAGAACTACACTCATTGTTGCGAAACTCTAGCCCAGTTCTATCACCATCTGGTTGCCACGTGCATCTTCTCAAAGGAGGCACAAGACTTGTTCCAAGAGTTTAATGTAAGCCTCAATTGTTTGTTTTTGATTAACCATTGCTTGGAACACACTTAGAATATAATCATTCTCGGCGGGTAGCAAATTGACTTTAACCCTTAGACTGTCAAGTTTCTTTCGTTGTGAGCAACTAGAGTTCTTGACTTATTTGTTAGGCTTTTATTTTCTCTTTTGGCTTCCCCGAATATTTTAAATCTTTTATACTCATCTATCATTTTATGCAGTGTTGTTACAAGATCTGCTCGTGTAAACTCATTAGAATCGAAATCAAATACATGATCATCATCAGCAATCCCCAGCTCAATATCGGTCGTATATGGCTCAAATATGACATGAGACACTGGACCAACTCATATCACTCCCGCTTGTTGATGTTTCTGAACTTGATTGATCGAATCTGAGTCAGACCATTTTTTTTAACTTTACTCAGCAATTAGCATTTTCTGGTCCTTTTTCTTGTAGGATCTTTTATCATCAGTCTTTGGTCTGTTTCTGTAGAACCCTTAAATTAGACTACGTATAAGCCATGCATAATTTCTAGTATCTTAAATTAAAATGATTTTATTTCATGAGTATTTAAATTCCTTTATTTAAATTTAATTATTATATGCAGTATTTTAGTTGCTACCTTTTCCGTTAAATAAGTGAGGCCGGACAGGAGTTGGAGTAAAGAGATAAATTTTAATATTAAGAAAACATTCCTAGAATTTATTTAAGTTAAATAATAAGTTAATTTAATGTAAAAGGATGTTTTAGGAATTATCTAAGTGAATTAAATATTTAGTCATGCATGCAAGGTAAGGGTATTCCTTAATTAAATTATTAATTCACTAAAATATTTAATGGGTGAATAAAATTCTAAAGAATTAAAATACAAGATTTAAGAAATATTTTTCTCTCATTTTACCATTAATTTTTGGCCACTTTGATTAAAAGATTTGAATTTAATTAACAACTCACCATTTTATTTCTTTCCTTAATCTTTTCTTGGAGATAATTTCTCACCATTTTAAATCCTCATTTAATTAATAATTAAGCAATTTCTCTACTCTATTTTACTTAATAAAATCGGCCCCTACTCCTTTTCTAGATTAAAATTATTTGCCAACTCATTATCATTGATATCTTTCCCTAATCCTTTTCTTGTTAATTAATTCTCTCACTTTAAATCCTTTACAAATATTAATCTAATAAATTTTCCTACTCATTTAACTAGAAAAAAAAAATCGGTCATCCCTTATTTTTAAAAGATTTAGTTTTTGATTTACAACTCATTCCTAATTATCTTTCCATAATCTTTCTTGGTAGATAATTTTTCCTACTTTTAAATCACTAACAAATAAATTAATTAAGCTATTTTCTCCCTTGTTCCTAGACCATAAAATCGACCAAGTGCACTCCTAATTATCCCTCAAAATCCCTTGATATCAAATAATATCACAACCATTTCCTTATCCCTCAAACTCTAAGATAGAAAAGAATTATCTTGCCATTTAATCTCCCACAATCTTGCAAACTCCCATTTTATTCCTCCCTAGCCTTCTCTCCATCACGATACTCGAAATTTCAGAGCACTTGAGAGAAAAAAATCGTGAATCCCTTAGCAAGAAACTAGAGAGAAAAAAATAAGAAAGCGAAGCACTCCGTCTCCTCCGTGTCGCGTCGTTGTTTCGTTTGTTTTTCGTTCAAAACAAACCAAGGCATGTATATGTTTTAATAGCTCTTCAATCAAGTCGTATTATGATTTTTAAACACTGCATGATCATGATTCTTCAACCAAACCAAAATTCTTCCATGCAAGTTTCAAAAACATGGTGCAGAATTATTTCGCCCCCCCCCCCCCCCCCCCCCCCCTGTGCTTCACGTTTTCTACGGTTTTGATGGTTCAGGTGGTTGGTTCGATTCCAGGCTCCCAAGGCTGCATCTAGAAATGTACTAGGACATGTTAGGATCATATTGGTCCATTCGTTCAAGCCCCATACCCGCTGGAAATTTAGAAACGACAGCAACACGTTCCTATTGCCACTTGTGTTCGATTTTTTCATGGTTGCTGTAAAAAGGGTGATGGTTCTGATCTTGGCTGCCCTAGGGGCTATATCCATGGTTAGAACATCTCCTTATTATGTCTAAAACGTGACCAAGTCGGCCTTTTGAGGCTTGGTCCATGGTGGAATCGGTTTTCAATTAAAAGAAACAAGAACAGCCCCCTTCGACCGTTCTTAAATTCTGCATGTGTATCTTCGTGTATATGGTGTGGTGTGGATCTTGGTTGGCTTTTTAGCCCTTAGCCACGGTTCATACCATACATCTTGATGTCTAGATCATGCCATGGTCAATCAAATGGCCACTGGAATGACACGGGACAGCAAGAACAAGCGAGACACCCCACACGTGCATATGCGTTCTCGGGTGGGAGCTTCGAATCATTTCGGTTGTGGGTTGGATTGTGGCTGGCCTAGGGCCCTTAGCCATAGTCCGAACCACACATTAGGATGTTGGTAAGAGGTTCTGGTTGGTGGTTCAAGCCCCAATGGCCATTAGCCTCGCAAACAACGCAAGAAAACCAAAGCGCTGCTGCTGTAATTTTTGACAGCAAGTGTGCTGCGGTTCAGAGGTGAATTTCGGGTTCCTGGTTGGCTTTTAGCCTATGGCCTTGGACTGGACAGTACCTCATCAAGTTGGAAAGGCCACGTTTTTGGTCGTTTGTGATTCGGTTAAGTTTAGAGGTTGTACGAGAATTTACGGTGCAATGTGCCAAAATGACTCTCGAAAGAGCGTTTCATGTTTTGGCCCCATTCACCAAAATTTTGAGTACTGTAATTTTAGGGGCATTATTTCATCATTTTAGGTGTATTTTAATCATGACTAAACCATGGTTCGGTGTTGGTTCGGGTTGGCACGGAGTCATGATTAAATAATAAGTTGTTGGGCGTAATTGTCTCTTTTTTTTGGGTTCAATTGCAAAGTTTTGGTAAAGTTAAACCATTGCATATTTTGCATGTTAAATTTAGGTCGCAGTGAGCCTGGGAACGATCCAATCTATTCGGTAAAATTTATACAGGATATTTAATTATGTTACTTAATTAAACTATGTGCATAAAAATATAAAATGTTCATTTTTGAGATTTATGCGATATTACTTGTGGCCATTTCACTATCATGAGATCATTACTCCACCCGGTGGTCACTTACCGGTTCAGTTCAGTTCCATCCAGTATACTGTGGCATTAGTCTGATCAGACGATTATTACTTCACCCGGTGGTCACTTACCGGTCAGTTCAGTTCAGTTCGGTGCAGGGGCCACTTGCGTAGAACATAATCTCAACAGAAAATTATTACATGCTATTTCATTACAGGGCTCTATTGAGCAAACATTTCACTTATGATTCTCAGTTCAGTTATGCACGTATTATAATTGCTCATGATAAGTTATTTTCACGTTATGCCTCATGATATGATATTTTTACTCCCATGCAATTTTATTATATTATTTACTCGTTATTTACGATATATGCATGCTGAATCTTTAGACTCACTAGACTTGATTGTTGTAGGTACTGATGCGGTCGGGATCGAGGGCGGGGACCAGTGAGCCATCTTGGGTCGGCAGTAGTGGAACCCGAGGACCTCATTTCAGCATTTACCATTTTTATGCTAAAACATTTTATCTTTTGTAGGATTATTTTTAAATTGTTATTTTGCAAACAATGATTACTTCCGCTGCTATCTCGAATATTTAAATATTGAATCTTTTTATCAGTTTATTTATTTAAAGAGGCATTTTAATTAGTTAAAGAGAAAATTTTTAATTTTTTCGCAAATTTCCAAACACGAATTTTCGGGCCTTTATAGCAGTCTGCAATAAAATTTTCTTTCTTTCAACTATTAAAACAAGACTGATTATTATCAGCTTGATCCTTTTTATGACAAGAGCTGAATTAAGAATAATTTTTTCTCATAAAGTTGCCAAATTCTTTAACAAATAAAGTCATTGTTTCATTACTTATCTTTTAAACAAATTTTCTGCGCTTCTTCCCAAGTGGTTGGAATTGAAGTTGTGGCAGATAGAGCTTTGTTGTGGAGTAGATGGCTCTTGTTTCGTCCTGATCTCAACCTCGAACTCGTAGGCATTTAAATCCGCAAAGAGTTCATGTAGCTCAAGTTTGTTAAGATCTTTGGACTCCACCATGGACCACGTCGTTCCCTGGAGAATGCTATCATAATTTTCAAAGCAAGTTCAGGGTCAGAGTATTCCTTACCAAGTGATCCAAATTCAATAAAAATATTGTTAAACCGTTCATCAAACTCATTGAGATTATCGCCAAGCTTTATCTTGGAATTAAGTATCTTTATTTTATTGGATCTTTATTGATGACATACCATATGTCGTTATCTTATGCAGCCAAATGTGTTTGCATGCGGATCTATAAATCATCATTTTGCAAGAAAAACTCACTTGGTACTACTTGTTGATTTTGAATTAGAGTTTAGAGGGAGGATTAGTAAATTCTTTAAATTATTTTTGTTGAACTTGAGTTGTTCCAACAATTTTAGTCTCTTAAAACAAAGATTCTTGAATGACTAAATTCATTGGACCATTAAAATTAACTAAGTGAAAAAATAGTCTGGTTTGAATTGTAATAAGGTATATATTAAAAGAAAACAACAGTTAACAAGTAATGACTACATAAAATATAGGAAAGAATGTAAAGTGCGTAGAGTAAGTGAGACAAATATTTATGAATGTTTGGATATAGACACGTCTACATCACCCTTCTTCCACTCAGAAAGGAAACCACTAAAATAATTTGTTTTTAAAGTTTCTTTTAACAATATGCTTCAACTAGGACTTATCACTTCCTAAGTTGAAACTCTTAGTTATCACAATACCAAATATGAGCATATAAGAACCCTCGGTTCACAAGATAACAACACAAAAACCAATGGTTAGATTAAACAGCTTAAGTTGGTAGGGTATCACAAAGTGATCATTGAAAAATTTGATATGTTCTGATATATGTGTTCTAAGTGAGCACCTTGAAAACTTGACATATGTGAGCTTATAATCGTGATTCAATTCAACTTGTTCTTCAATCTTAAGTTTGCATATTTGTAGTTGAAAAGCTCCAACGGTTGTAAATGATGTTCACAATCATTTGTACTTTACTCGACATAAAGTTCTTTTTTATTTCAGTCACCATACACAACATTACATGCTCGTTTAATCTTTCTTTACTTTTGAGACTCTTGGCTCGTAGCTTCTGAAAATTTGATAGACCAAAGACTATTTAGGAAATTTTTTTGTCATTCAAGAGTTGGTAGGATACTGTGAAATCATATTTAACTAGTAGTTGGTCGATGGCTCGAATTGCAGTATCCAATTTGATTTGCTAATATATGACTGATGCAGTTGGACTATAATGGTTATGTTTGTGCACGGTCATAAAACATATGATTTGTAGCTTGATTTTTCTTTAGCAGTTAGTCTCGATTATGCTGTTCGAAAATCAGTAATAAAAAATAAGAAGTGACTATGTTATTTCAACAATCATCAAAACATATGACAATAAAAATATTATAACACTTGATGTGCAATCCAACAAAGAGATTTTTTCTTGTCTTCAAGTATTTTGGAAAATTGTATATCTTTTTCACAATGTGTTGTTGCATAACTATCTTCGACTCAACTATTTCTACTCCAATGAATTCAATTTTCCATGTAGCTATGATTGTCTTGTTTAGAGATAGGAGATGCCCTTCATGTTTACAAACTTTAGAGAAATCTCTAAGTTTTAACATGTCCATTCATATTTTTGGACTCAATTAAAATACATAAATATAGGCAAACTCAAGATAATATTTAAATATATTATTCTTATTTCTTTTAAATATCTTGGATGCATTAACAAATCACATTTGTTAAACTTCTCAAATACAAGGACCTTGTAGTATGGAGAAAGCTATGAATTTTCTTGTTTTCTTCCTTCATCCGAATCTGATAGAATCCGGACTTACAATCAAGTTAAATAACATTTTAAATTTACATATATAACTAATTAAAGGATCTCAACTAGTAATAAAATTCCGATAAAGCTCCAGAATTTTAATAATTTCTTGATAATTAATTATTAACCTTGTTTTTTTTATCTCATCATGATTTCTTACAAGAAAACCTAGACTGTAATCTGGTGATGTTCGTGGTTTGATTAAGACAATGTCCAAATAATCCTTGATAATACTCTACATATCCTTTTGATCAACTATATTCATCGAGATAGGATTTTATATGATGAACTCACATTCATAGCCTTCCTTAATTTTAAGGCTGGCTTGGATTTGGTTCCTTTCCCACTATGCCAAGGGATTATCATTGTAGTTTTCTTTAGCCATTCTCTTGACATATTCTAGGGTTACTTTTGATTTAAACTCTATATCATTCTAGTGTAAAGACATCTTGAGGAATTTCATTTCTTCTGATTGGGAGATTTTTTTTACTTTTATTTGAATCATTGTTTTTCCTAACCTTCTAGAATCTTTCATTTTTTGGATGTAAAAATTTTCCTTCATCACCACGCTTGTTGTAAAATTCGATAGACAATTTTCTGTAAAATTCTTCTCTTAGTATCTGGAGTATGACTTCGTGATCATATGTGTTGTAAACACTAATCTTCTAATTAATTTTCTTTTGTAAGGATTTAGAAATTTGTAGGAAATTGTTTCATAACAAAATATATTCTCCCTTATCATGAAAGTAAATTGGTTGTTTTTTCATCTTGGTCTTGAACCTCTGATTGGGATTTATATTTTCTTAATTCATTTGCATAAAATTAAGATTCGCTTTGAGAAATCTTGTCTTTCTATTTGAGGCAATTCTTCCTCCAGTTTTTTGGGAAAACTCCTCATTTCGTTGTGCATATTTTATCCCTTGAATCAATATAAGCAACAAAGTAATCTGTTTTATATTGTTCATATAACATCTCTACTAGGATTTATATTGAGAATGAACTAGTGGACATTGAATTTTCCACATCTTCTGCCATATATTCCATTATATATTTTCAAGATTTTTGCTCCTCAAGAAACTCTAGTCCAAGAACCAATTGATCAGGCTCTTTTCATGGAATTCCTTTGATATGAACCTTAAATTCTCCAATATTTATCATTACTTGATAAGTTCTTATCACCGATTGTTCTAAACTGTTTATAATATTACAAGGGAATTAATTTCTTTGTCTTTTAATATCAAATACTATTTCGACTTCTTTCCATCCTAATCGACATGAAAGCTTTCCCATTTTTGAAAAAAAATTTGGAACCTATTGGGATTCCTAGGCATTTGTTTTTCCGTGCCAGTGACTTGTGATCCTATCACCTTGAAACGGTGGTATTTTTAGTTCCAGTCTAAGACTTTGATTTCTTTGTAGAATTTGCTTGACTTGGATATGGATATATTTTTCATGTATCAAAAAATACTCCATTCTTGCAAGACAAATTTCTTGAGCAACTTTTTCAAATATTTATGGTATTTCAATAAACTCATTTCCAATAAATAATTTTAATTGATTTGTATTACATATAGCGTTCTATAATATGGTCTATTACCTTCTTTCATCAAACTTTTTTCTTTGAAATTTTGATGCAAAGTCAAGGCTCGGCTAAAATCCAATCTGCCATGTCTTAGGCAATTCTTTGATAAAATACTCTTACAATTTTTGCTGCACATAGATTCCGTGAAATAGTTCTCAGTATCAAATAATGAAGATGATCCCTTTGTTTATCGCATATAGTGATATCAATGGGTGAATATACTCCTTTTTAGCTTTTATCATGATCTGGACGGCTCTTATATGAATCTAAAACATTGTCTATTCTACATCAGTCTTGAGTTTTTGAAATTTATCTTTTATTTCTTCAAAAAAAAATTTAGTAACATCTCCATCCGGTTTCCTGTAAGTTCTATTGGATTATTATTTCCCTTTTTGAAACCTTATATATTAGATGATGCTTTATGTTTCTTAGGTCTATATTTTCTTAGGCCTTTTCTACCCGTTCTGCAGAGAATCCTTGATATTTATCATAATCTATGATTTTCTTTCATGATATTTTGGACCATGTTATGAGATATGGTTGTCTGAATAAATAAACCAGACAAACCTCCTTGTGTTTCACGTCGAAACACTTCGTCTTCAGCTATATTCTGACTTTGTTCAATCATATTATTATTGACTCAAGACTTCTTCTTCTTCATATATATTCTCATATGAAGGAATATTCTAAAATTGATATCATTGAACTAGATCTTGGTAATAAACCTCTTCTTCAAAATCCAAAGTTGGTTTGAAACGCTTTATTCTCTTTCTGTCATTTTTAGACAGTTGGTCGAAATACGACCTCTTGGTCTACATGTCCAACAATTACAATCTTTAAAAATTTCATTAGCTCTAGTGTGAGATGTGGTGTTCGTCCCATTCTTCGAGATGAGCTTGATGTGTGGGACGACATCCTAGTTCATAATGGTCCATTTATTTTTCCAAATTTGAAAGATCTATATTTTTTTCTAGAACATATTGTTTTTGGTTTCCAAGAACTGTTTAGGTTTTTCCATTTATTTTCACTTCTGGCATATGGATGAGATATAAAGATCTTCATTTTTTCCTTTGTGGTTTACTTCCATAATTCTTGGAAGATCACTTTCTCTAATAAGGGAATATGTTCATTAATATCCCTAAATATTTTGTGATTCTTTTGTAATACTACCAAACGACACCATTTTGTAAATTTTCTTCAAGAAAATAGGTTTTTATAGTAAAAGTATTTGGATTTCCAAAGATGTATTCCCTTATTAGCATTTCTCTCCATGTACTTGGTATTTTGTCAAAGAAAATTTTCATTCTTGTTTTTTCTTCGAATCCTAAATTTTATCTATATTTAGTGAACATAATGTATTCATCAACTAAATACATGTCATGTAATTGAAGACTATACAGAGCTTGTGTATATTTTTTTTGTTCTCTTTATCTTGAATACTGAAACTATCTACCCCTATAATTGTTATTTAAATAGGGCATCCATTCTTTTGGATGTCTTGCTAAGACATTTTTCAGTTAGTACTGACTTTTTGGTCTCTGTTAAAGTCATGTCCCATGAGATTTTGACTGATTCCATAAGACCCATTTCTAAAATTTTAATGAATCCGTCTATATTGAGATCAAGTGTTCCTACTGTGATTCTCATTGCCGATTCCCAATCATTTATTAGATTTTATCTGTTTTTTAAGTCCAGTACATCAAGATTTAAATAACCCAATAGAGATGTATTAGTTCTTTAACAGTCTTCGCATTTGGTGTTTGGTGCAAGAGAGTTTGATTCCTTCTTGTCCTTGTTCCTACAGGGTGTGCTTCTCCACAACCATCGAAATCGCTTTGGGGGTCCTTCTATGTTTGTATCATAGGATTCCATACTTTCTCTTGGTGGTTCTTGAGAAGGTATTATGTTAACTAGGGATTGGTCACCCCCAATTGTGTTCATTTTAAGATTTATGACCTTAAGGTTTGCAAAAAACTCTACAAGATCTTGGAGATCATCGAGATCAATACATTTCTATAATTATAATCAAATTATTTTTTTATGAGTCATTTTTTATATGATTGATCATTTTTCATCGTCAGTTAAAAGTTTTTGCACTACTTTGGCATTTCCTCTTTGATATAATAAGAGTTCGGTACCAAAAGATGATAGTAACCTTCTTCCGAGACCCTATTGCTATAACTAGGTTGTTTTTCTAGATTTTGGATCTTTGTTTGAATATCCTTCAATTTTTCAAGAATTTCTTCTTGTTTTTCAAAGATTTCTTCCATTTTTCTTTGTTTGGTACATAGCATAGCTGGTTATCATTATTATGTTTTGTCTTTTGGGTTTCTCTAAGATCTTACAAAAGTTTAGAGAAATCCAGAACTATTTCTTAAAATCTAGTATCTTGAATCATATAATACCTTAGTAATATTACATGTTCCTAGTTTCTCTTGATATCTAACATTGGTAAGATTTATTTGTTTTAACTTTTAAATATTCCAAAATATCGTAATAAAGCCTGAAAATAATAAATCTGGAACATATGCTTAGATTCATAACTTTTTAGATATATCTCTTTCTCAAACATTAACAGTAATAATAATGAAGTATGTTTGTACTGTTCAACTTAGGCTCTGATATCATTTCATTTCCCTATGAAGGGAAATATGAGTTCTAATTTTAATTGATATATCTTATTGATTTAAATTATTTTGTTTCCTTGTTGATCTAATTGAGTTTCATATTTAACATGATTTTGCCTTTCTTAGATAATGAGAGAATCGTTCAAATATATTCGGAGATATGATATTTGTGAGAAGAAATTGAGGAGATATGGTAGTAGTGTTTAAATAATAGTTTATTCCTAATAAAACTCTTACTTTCCTTATGATACTAGGTTTCCTTGTGGAGATAGGATTCTTCATCTATAAATAAGAGGTCAAGCACATGGGTAAAGGCTGCTTCGATATTGAATATACACACATACTTGTTGTCGAGATTTTCAGAGCAATAAAATTCTCGAAGCCGTCGCTGATTGAAGAGTGGTGGTCTAGTGTTGCCGTGAATGTTGGGAACATCTCCAGACAACATCTGTGAAGAAGTTGACTGAAGATTGTTTTTCGTGGATTCCCATTTGGCTCACGATTTTTGCTTTCTTGTTTTCGTATTTATTCTGGTTATTTGTTTTAGAAAGCATTTGTTTTCTCAACTTGTTGAGGAAATTGATTTTTTTGTCACAATCACTAGTGTTAGGTTTTTGTAAACGATTGATTTTTCTAGTGATTAATTTTTGCCATAAGGCACCGCACAAGTATTTATACTTATGCAAATTTAATCTTGTCCATCTCTTTATTTAAAGTCAATTTGTGTTACAAAATATAATTTTCCGCGGCATGTTGTCCGAGATGTTGTAACATCTGGTACAACACCTAATTCTGACAAAACACAAATTTACTGTTTTACATCGTATACTGATATTCTTATTATTTTCAATATCTTTCGGACAAAATAATCCTTACAAGTGGTATCAGAGCCTGCTCTTGATATACTAAGTGCTGATTCTGATTTTTGTTTTGTTTGACAGTGATCTTAATCAAATGGACACTTCATTCGCAGGCGCAGCACTTCGACCACCAGTCCTAGATGGTACAAATTATAACCTATGGAAAGTTAAAATAAGATACTACATAAAATCTATAGATGAACGGGCATGGCAGCATGTAATCAATGGATGGTCTCCACCAATCATGTTAGATCCAGAGGGTGACAACTTGCCAAAGTCTGAAACTGACTGGATTTCTGATGAAGTGCAAAATTCGAACTATAACTCAAAGGCTTTGAATGCTATATTTACATCGGTTGATATGAATATATTCAGTTTAATCACAAACTGTAGTACGGCTAAAAGTGCATGGGATATCCTCCAAAGACACTGTGAAGGTTCTGAAAGTGTACGACGAACCATATTGAGGATGCTCACTTCCAAATTTGAGATGATGAGGATAGAAGAGTCTGAAAATATACTAGACTATGATCGTCGTCTACGGAAAATTGCTAATGAAGCGTTCAGTAGCGGAGACCTTATCTCCAATGAGCGTTTAGTTAGCAAGGTCCTTCGTTCTTTGCCTGAAAGATTTAACATAAAGATTTGTGCTATAGACGAGGCTAAAGACACTTCTCAGATGGCTTTAGAAGTTCTTATTAGTTCACTTCGGACCTTTGAGATGAACCTGGACATGCAGAAGAAGGATAAAGGAAAGACAATTGCACTCCAAGCCTCAAATGACTCCTACAATGAACTCCTTCAAATTTCTCAAGAAGTCAATGACTCTGATCTTTGCGAAGACTCTATCTCTTTGATCACAAAGAAACTCGGTGACTACTTGAAAAGAATACGAGACAAGAAGAAGGATGCACAACCATCGAAATTTCCAAGTCTTCCACCTCTTGAAAGGCCACAAAGGGTCTCTGCCAAGCAACAATCTCGATCAAGGAATGATGGCAAGGGACAATCTACTACAAGGAAGTATGATTCAGTGCAGTGTAGAGAGTGCCAAGGTTTCGGTCACTATGCCAATGAATGTGCCAACAAATTACGCAAGAACAAAGGCTACAATGCTTCCTTAAGCGATGAAGAATCTGATGAGGAGGAGAAATCCAATGATGAAGATAATCGCACCTCTTTGAATGCACTGTTGACAGAAAGACACTGCCTGCAGGTGAATCCTTTAGGTGTTGCCCTAGGTGTTGCCACACCTGGTCGCAACATCTGCGAAAAATCAATCTATCTGAAATCTATAGACTCTGGAAATTCAAGTGTAGATGATGATGAATAGATCACTCTTGAGAGTGTTTAAAAACTTTATGAAGAGCTATTTGAAGATTGGACCAAAAGAAACAAGCTAAATTCGACTCTTATGAAGGAGAACATCGATCTAAAAGCTGTTGTTGCCAAACTTGAAGTAATTTTGAGCAAAAAAGACTTAGAACTTGGCAAGACCAAAGAAGATCTTCACAAGGCAACAGAAACTTTGTCCAAATTCAATTCAAGCACATCCAAGCTTGAATCCATACTTTCGATGGGAAGATATGACAAGAAAGGCTTAGGCTTCAAAGACAGTGTATTTTAAATAGGTGAATCTTCCAAGTCTACTGTTTTTGTGAACGGAAAAGCTGATACATCTCCACAACCACAATCCAAGTCATCAATCAAAAGCTCTCCACCTAAAAGACAACCTGCTGCACCCACTCCTAAGAAGAAACGCAGGTATGTATGTCATTACTGTTTTAAGTCTGGTCATATAAGGCCCTACTGTTTTAAACTCAGGAATGACTACTGGAATCGAAAAAATAATCGGATGTTGCCCCGAATGTTGCCCAACACTTTCCGAAACACCTCCCACCATCGACCTACAGTTAGACAAATTTGGGTCCCAAAGGTAAAAACTCACTGTAAAGTTGTCTATACTTTGTTGAAAACTAATACTGCAGGTCATTGGTACTTTGATAGTGGAAGCTCACGCCACATGACGGGATCACGAGTATATCTCACTGATTATGTTGAGCAAAAATGTGGTAGAGTGACATATGGAGGGAGAGCTAAAGAAAAAATTGTTGGAAAGGGTACTTTGAATGTTGAGGGACTACCAAAGCTCCACAATGTGCTTCATGTTGAAGGATTGAATTCAAATTTGATAAGCATAAGCCAACTGTGTGATGATAATTTGCTTGTTAAGTTTGATAAACATACCTGTGAAGTATTTAATGAAACTAACATGTGCATTATGACAGGTACAAGGTCTTTAGATAATTGCTATCAAATAGGTGAAGAACTTTCGTGCAAGCATGTACAAATCACCGAACTTGACCTTTGGCATCAAAACTCGGACATGCAAATTTCAAAACCCTAAAGAACTTGAGTAAGTACGATGCAGTTTGAGGTATGCCTAATCTCTCTTCTGGTATACCATATGTGTGCAGAGATTGTCAAAAAGGTAAACAGACCCGTGTGTCACATCCAATGTTGCCAACATCTGCGACAACACGCTGTCTGGAGTTACTTCACATGGACCTTATGGGTCCTATGGAAGTGGAAAGCCTCGGAGGTAAGAAATATTCTGTAAAACCCGTAAATCAGTAGACGTATAAGCCATGCATAATTCTAGATTTTTAAATTTAATTGACTTCATTGCATGATTATTTTAAATCCATTTATTTGAAGTTAATTATTCATTATTTCAGTTCAGTAGTTTGATTTTAGCATTTCAGTTTTTTTCAGTGAGGCCGGACCGGAGTCGGAGTTTTGAGGTAGAATTTAAGATTCGAGAAATAATTCCAGAAGTTAATTTAGCTAGTAACTAAGTTCATTTAAGTTAGAAAGGAAGGTTTGAAGATTTAATTTAATTATTTGAGGTGATTAAGAAATGAACTCATTTAAGTTATTAAATTAAGGGGTTAGCTCACTAAATTATTTAAAGGATTAGTAAGGCTTTCAAGGATTATTAGTTGACTAGATAATCAACATTTCTCTTTATTTTATCATGTATTTTTCGGCCACCCTTAGTGCTAGAAGATTCATTTTCCAACTCACCAACTTTGACCAATTCTTTGCATGTAATTAGTAGGATAATTCTAGGATTTTTGGGAGCACAATTTAATTAAATAAATGGACATATCCTAGTCTAGAATCAAGCTAAATTTCGGCCACCACCTCCTAGAAGCATCCACCAACTCATTTGATATCAATTCAAAATTCAAATTCAAAAATGAGAAGACTTGGTCTTGATTCTTTCCTTATATCTTGCACCCACTTCCCTCACCCTCCTAACCATCATTCCCCCTCCCTTAGTCACGAAATTCAGAGTGTTTTTGAGAGAGGAAAACCGTGGGAATTCAGTAGGAAGCAAGGGAAGAAAAATCGAGAGCAAGAAAGGTAAACAAGAGAAGCGCTCCACCTCCTCCGTGCCGCGTCGTCGTCGTTTCGTTCGTTTTCTTTCGAAACGAAACCAGGCATGTCTAGATTTCTTTCAAACCTCAATCAAGTCATATTATCATTTATTTTTCAGTACATGATCATGTTTATTCAAGCAAAAACCGAGATACATGTCAAAACATTTTGGAACAACACATGCAGAATTTTCGTTTTTCCTTGGCAAGCTTCACGTTTTTCTTGGTTTGTGAGTTTCAGGTGATTGGTTCGACTCCAGGCTCCCAAGGCGACTCCTAGACACGTAATAGGATGCATTAGGACCATTTTGGTCCATTCAAACCAGCCCCATGCTTGCTGGAAATTCAGAATGACAGCAAGTTCCCATAGGCGCAGATTTGTGTTCGAAAATTTCAGTTTTTGTGTCAAGGGGTTGGATCTGATCTTGGCTGCCCTAAGGGCTCTTAGCCATGGTTGGATCACTCCCCTAGCATGTATAAGACGTGACTAAGTTGCCCTTTTGGTGGCTTGGTCCATGGTTCATCGGTTTTTAATCAAAACGTCAGAACAGCCCCTTTCCCCATTCGGCCCTTCCATTTTTCAGCATATGGTTCGTTTCTTTTGTGGCTTGGTGTGGATCTTGGTTGGCCTATGGCCCTTAACCACGGTTCATATCATGCTTCTAGATGTCTAGATCGTGCCATGGTCAATCAAATGGCCACTGGAACGACGCAAGACATCGATCATAGCATAAACACTACACACGCATGCACGTTGCTCTCGGTTGGACCCCTCGGTTAAGATTTGGTGTGATGCAGATTGTGGCTGGCCTAGGGCCCTTAGCCATGGTTCAAATCATTCCTTGGGATGTTTGTAAGAGTCTCTGGTCGGTGGTTCACGCCCCTAATGGCCGATAGTCTCGAAACCAATGCAAGTCTTGTAGTGCGCAGCTGCTGTATTTTTTTGACAGCAAGTATGCTGCTGTTCAGAAGCGTCGTTTGAGTTCTTGGTTGGCTTTTAGCCCATGGCCTTGGACTGGACAGTGCCTCATTGAGTTGGTAAGGTCATGTTTTTGACCGTTCGTCATTTGGATCATTTTTGAGGTCGTACGAGAATTTACGGTGCAATGTGCCAAATTGACTCTCGAAAGAGCGTTTCGTGTTTTGGCCTCCATTCCACCTAGATTTCGACTCTATCATTTTAGGAACATTATTTTATGATTTTTCAGCGTATTTTAATCATGACTATACGTCGGTTCAGTGTCGGTTCAGGTTGGCTCGGAGTCATGATTAAGTGCGAAGTCATTAGGCGTCATAGTCGCATCTTTTAAACGTAAATTGCATAGTTGGTCATGTTTAAGCTATTGCATATTTTTCATGGCACAGTTAGGTTGCAGCGAGCCTGGGAACGATCCAATCCAATCCAGTTGGTAAAATTACAGGAATTTTCATTATGCCAGTTAATTATTTTACGTGCATTAAATAGAAAATGATTATTTTTGAGATTTATGCGATATGGCTTGTGGTTCATTCACTATGTGGGAGTGTTATTTTATACGGTCGCCAGTGACCGATCAGTTCAGTATGGTACCACCCGGTCGCCAGTGACCGGCCAGCTCAGTTCAGTTTCAGCCTCCCCGGTAGCCAGTTACCGATCAGTTCAGCTTAGTGCAGTGGCCACAGGCGTAAAACATAATCTCAACAGAAAATTTTATCAGTTATTTCAGTACAGGCTCCAAGGAGCAGACATTTTTACTGTGATTATCAGTTCATTTATGCACGTATTATAATTGCTCAGTACAGATTATTTTTCAGTATGCCTCAGGACAGGATATGTTAACTCATGCATATTTTAAATTCAGATTTTTTCTCGTTAGATGCGATTTATGCATGCTGAGTCTTTAGGCTCACTAGACTTGATTGTTGTAGGTACTGATGAGGCCAGGGCCGAGGGCGGGGACCAGTGAGCCAGCTTGGGTCGGCAGTAGTGGCACCCGAGGACCTCAGTGCAGCAGTTGTTATTTTATTCCGCAAACAATTTTTATCAGTCGTTGGATAATTTTTAAGTTGTTATTGTTGGCAAAACTTTATTTTCTTCCGCTGCTATTATTTTCAACATCAAACTTGATTCCCCAGTGATTTTATGAATGAGGCCATTTAAGTTCTTTTAAAAAGAAAATTTTTAATTTTCCGCAAATTTCAAGAAAGGAGTTTTAGGCCCCTTTACAGTTGGTATCAGAGCCGACCTCTCTTAGTACGGTGTGGTTCGGGGACGAACCAAGCGGAAGCTGGTGGGCATGTGAGGCCCGGGGCCGAAGAGGGCGGGGGGTGATCGTCGGTGCCATCAGTAGTTGCACGGACAATGAGCGGCTCCTGGCAGGCTTCTAGGTGAAGGGAACATGAATGAACCGAACCCACACGGGAATGAGAGGGATTCCGAGACTGTTCAATGTAATGGACTGTACAGTTGAAGAGGGCTTAAAAGATTTGATTTGTACTACTCATATCACGAAGGTGCATCTTCTTTTCGGTAGCTCATCACATAAGAACTCCAAAGTTAAGCGTGCTTGACTTGGGGCAATTTTGGGATGGGTGACCTCCTGGGAAGTTTCCCAGGGTGCGTGTGAGTGAGGACATAAGCACGCTGGAAAGACTCGTCTTGATACAGTGAGGACAGTCGTCGAATCTGGGGCGTTACAAGTGGTATCAGAGCCAGGTTCTGTATAGGGTTTCACTACTACTGACCGCGAGAAGCTCACGAAGCCACGCCTTTGGTCTGTAAGTTTTTTTTTCAGTTCAGCATTTTGTTCAGCATTTCAGTTATAGCATGAATTATTTTGTCAGTATGCTTCCAGATTTTCAGTATTTCAGAGTTCATTTAAAATAAATTATGGAATTATGCATGTTAGTTACGTATGGGTTATGTTGGAACAGTATGCCCCCTAGACGCATCTTAGAGCGCAACAGAGAGGTGGAGCCTCGCCGAGAGGACAGGGAGGAGCGTAGACCGGAGGAAGACCTACCACCTCCTCCACCACCCCCACCGGACATGAGTGCCCAGATGTTAGCTGGGATGGCACAGTTCTTCGCACAGTTTGCGGGGGGCAATGCCGCAGCCGTAGCCGCAGCCGCAGCCGCAGCCAGGCCGACAGGGCCCGAGGCTGTTTATGAGCGATTCATGAAGATGCGCCCGAAGGAATTTTCTGGGACATCTGACCCCATGGTTGCTGAGGGATGGATCAAATCCCTCGAGGTTATCTTCGAGTTCATGGAGCTGAGAGACGCAGACCGAGTCCGATGTGCCACCTACCTGTTCACTGGAGACGCCCGCTTATGGTGGGAAGGAGCTTCGGTAGCCCTGACCTTGGCTACACTTTCTTGGACCCGCTTTACGAAGGTTTTCTACTCCAAGTATTTTGCTGAGGAGGTTCGCACCAGGCTGACCACCGAGTTCATGAGCCTGAGACAGGGGGATATGTCGGTTACGGAGTTTATCCGTAAGTTCGAGAGGGGCTGTCACTTTGTGCCCCTGATAGCGAATGATGCCAGAGCCAAGCTGATGCACTTCCTGGTGGGTTTACGGCCGATCTTGCGCCGGGATGTTAGGGTATCTGACCCTGCTACTTATGAGATTGCCGTCTCCAAGGCCTTAGCCGCAGAGCAGGATCTGCGGGATATCGAGAGGGATCGCCAGGGCAAGCGCCCAGTCCAGGCACCGCACCGCCCTCCTCCTCATCAGCATCAGCAGCAGAATAAGAGGCCTTTTCATGGACCGCCCAGGAACAGAGGCCAGCAGCAGCAGCAGCGGGGACGCCCAGCCCCGAGGACTCAGGAGCACCCAGTCTGTCCCAGGTGCTCACGTCGCCATCCTGGAGCATGTATGGCTGGCTCAGGAAAGTGTTTTAAGTGTGGCAGTCCAGACCACATGTTGCTGCAGTGCCCTCAGAGGAATCTGCCTACCCAAGGCAGAGTTTTTGCTCTCCATGCCGCGGAAGCCAACCCGGAGACTATGTTGTTGACAGGTACCTTTAAACTTTAAGTTATTCTTCGAATTCCAACATTTTGGGAATCGGGATTTAGATTTTGAACTTAGAACTGTTATAGGATTGCATGCTCTACTCAGATTTATTTCGGGGAAATTAAGCTAGAGGAACCTAGACCTTTGCATGTCTATAAGTTTAGATCTTGTAGTGGGATTCAACTTAGAGCTCCGCTCTTTCAGGGAGAATTTTTATATCTGGTTCCGCTACCAAGGCCTTGATAGATTCAGCGGCCACTCACTCATTTATTTCGGAGGTCTTTGCAAACTTTCTCAAGATCCAGACCATTGGGCTAGATACAGCCTTTTCAGTAGTGTTGCCGTCAGGCGAGGAGATGGCAGCCACCAATGTTATCCGAGATATAGACCTTGAGCTGCACGGTAATCTTGTTTATGCGGATCTGATTGTGCTACCGATGCCGGAATTTGACATCATCCTAGGGATGGACTGGCTATTGAGGAACAGAGTGTTGATAGACTTCCAGCGGAGATCCGTTCTTGTCCGACCGCCTGGAATGGAGCAGTTCTTATTTGAGCCGGACAGGTACTTTCCTTTACCGCGCATTATTCCTTATGTTCAGGCTAGGAAGCTCATGCATAGAGGGTGTCGGGCATTTCTAGCAACCTTTTTATCTGTCCCCGAGGAACCCAGCCAGTCAGCCTTAGATGTTCCGATTGTCAGAGATTTCTTAGACGTTTTTCCCGAAGAC